>NC_137792.1:108055707-108637608 GCF_963383645.1 Muscardinus avellanarius
ACACACACACACACACACACACACACACACACACACACACACTCGCTCTCTCTCTCTCTTTCTCTCTTTCCATTCCTCTTTCTCCGTCTCCCTTTCCCTCTCTGCCTCCCTCTCTCTTTTTTCTTACAGTAAATTCCAAACAGATGGGCAAGCTTCTCCCCCCCGTATACACACACACACACACACACACACACACACACACACACACACATATTCTGAAGTTGAGAGGGCATATCAGCCATGGGGGAAACCAAAATCACTCCCTTCCTCACACTGGATCATCCCATCCTCTCTGGGTCTCCTTTTCCATTGTCTCATGCCTTCGCTGGATTAGGCCAGATATTAAAAAGCATTTCCTTAGTCCTTTTTGTTCTGCATCTACTATTGACACTTGTGCTTTCCTCTCTGCGGGGCCTCAAACACAGCAAGAAGGAGGAGGAGGAGGAGGGAGGAGGAGGAGGGGCAGGACACACTTTCTAGGACTCAGCTATCTGAAGGGCCAGACCCAGGCTGCAACCCCATTATTCTGGGGGAAGAAAAGCTAAACTCCTGGGCATGACTGAGAATATCAATGGAGTGCTGTGTCTGCCTAGACGAGCGCTCTAAGCCTGGAGGCGAGCGCAAACAGAAATGGCAGCATTCGGAGCGGTCAAGTGCTGCTCCTAGCTTTGCAGCGAGTGGGGTCTTGTTATTTGAGCTATAGACAGAGGGATTTATATGTCTCCATGTGATTTGCTCTCTCAGCGCCAAAACCCAGAATCCCTATGCATAGGCAGAGCTGGGACAAAGCCTCTCACATCTAGGGATGTTTCCAGAAAGAATGGAGGGAGAGAGTGGGGCTGAACTGCCTGCTTTCTGTTGACTGCAGCCTTTCATGTCCACAGCTGTGGTCACAGAACCATCACCCTAAAAACCTTGACCCCCAAACTCAGCTAGAGCTTCACCTGGACCCCCTGGTTTGGGTGCCCCAAGTCAGTGCTGGCTTCCCCCAAAAGTAATAAAAATAACAACAATAATAGTAATAATACTATCTAGCACCTTTTTAATTTACTTTAATTGGTGCGCTGGAGCTGGGCATGGTGGCGCATCCAGTACTTGAGAGACTGAGACAGGAGGATTGGAGGTTCGAATACAGCCTCAGCCAATGGACTTTCATTAACCTAGTGAGATCCTGTTTGAAAATAAAAATAAAAATAAAATAGGTCTGGGGGTGTAGCTCAGAGATAGAATGTCTCTGGGTTCAATCCCCAGTGCCACAAAATATGGTATATTTTAATTGTACATCATAATGAGATTCAAAGTGATACAAATATACATGCACATAACACTTGGTGTGTTTCCCTCCACATCCTGTCTAGCTCCTGCCTCCTTCTCCGAGTACACGTTAGTGAGCTTGGTAGTAATACCTTCATATATGGACATAACATTATTTGAACTGTTTTCTTTCTCAAGCCTCCTTTTGCCCCTCCGTACATCGTTGCAATCCCCTTCCACTATTCTACTGATCTTCTATTTTTCAGTACAGGTCCAAGAGCTGTACACATATTTTATAACAAGCCGGGCGTGGTGGCGCACGCTTGTAATCCCCGCGCTTGGGAGGCTGAGACAGGAGGATAGCACAGGTTCGAAGCCAGCCTCAGCTACTGAGTGAGGCTCTCAGCAAGTTAGTGAGATCCTGTTTCCAAATAAAGTATAAAACAGGTCTGGGAGGATAGCCCAGAGTTCGAAAAGCCCCTGGGTTTCACCCCCAGTACCACAAAAATATTTTATAACATAGGGAATTCATAGCATTACTCTTATTTTCCAGAGAAGAAACTTAAGGCACAAAGAGTTGAAGCAACTTTTCCAAGGTCACGCAGCTGGCTAGTGTTGAGCACTGGGACTCAGCCGAGCACAGAGATCATGCCCTCAAGCATATAGTCACTGCCTTCCAGGGAAGCTGCTTGTCTTCCCAGTCTTCCCAGGATTATAGTCAGGCCTCCAGACTCCCATGGTTATGATCTGATTGACTGCTTTTCACTCTCTTACCAAATCCACCTGCCTCACTCCTACCCAGCCCTCAGATCCTGAGCTCCTGGCCCTCCTGCCCGGCAGGCTAGCCATCTCCTGGGACTGTCCTCTACTACCTGCCCTGTCTTGGGCATTACTTCAGAACTGACAACATTGTTACTGAAGATTCAACACAGTACTGTCCGGGAAAATAGTGCAAGCCAGCTGGACGCGGTGGGGTACTCTCGTAATCCCAGCATTCTGAGGCTGAGACAGGAGGATGGCAGTTTGTGGACAGCCTCAGCTACCCTTTGCAACTCAGTGAGACCCTGTTTCAAAATAATGAATAAAAAATAGGACTGGGAGTATAGCTTGAAGGTGAAATGCCCCTAGGTTCCATCCCCAATACCACAAAAAATAAAATTAGTGCAAGCCACAAAGAATTTTCTAGTAGCAAAGTTTAATAAAAAGTTTCTAAGTGAAATTGACTTTAATAATTAACTTTATTTTTTAAAAAATTTTATTGGTGCATTGTAATCATATACCTTACTTTATTTCATTCAGTATCATACTTTTTTCATTCAATATAACCAAAATGTCATCATTTCAATGTGTAATATTAGTTAATTAATTTTGTGGTACTTGGAATCAAACCCAGGGGCAGGCACTCTACCACTGAGCTACACCTCCTAGGTCTTTTTATTTTATTTTTTTAAATTATTTTTATTTTTTATTCTTAGGGCATTCCTAAATCTACCAAGCTGACCTTGAATTTGGGATCTTCCTGTCTCAGCCTCCCCCAAATAGCTGGGATTACAGGCATGCACTACCACATCCAAAATTCTTTTTTTCTTTTTTCTAGGTGGGGGGAGGTATACTGGGAATTGAACCTAGAGGCATTCTAATTCGGAGCTACACCCCCAGCCCTTTTTATTTTTTATTTTTAAACAGGGTCTCACTAAATTACTGAGGGTCTTGCTAAGTTGCTGAGGCTGGCTGGGAACCTACAATCTCACTGTCCTGGCCTCCCAAGTACTAGAATTATAGCAGTATGCCACCACACCAACCTTATTTTCCTTAAGGAAAAATAAAACCACTTTGTTTAGTTTCCATGCAAGCAGCAAAAAAAAAAAAAAAAAAAAAAAAGGCTGGCTGGAGGATGGGGATATTTCCCAGGGGAACAATATAAAATTTATTAATGAGATATTTGACTTTTTTTTACACACTAAATTTTCAAAGTCCAGTGCATTTGTTTCCAGAACATGTCAGTCCAATGTCATTGTTGTTGTTTAATGATGCTGGAGATGGAACGCAGGACTTCACACGTGCTAGACAAGCTGTCTACCACTGAGCCAGAACCTTCAAGCTCAATGTCAAGTGCTCAGTGGTCACAGGAAGTGAGTAGCTACCATATTGCAGAGCAGAGATGGGGAGGCAGAGTGTGGACCTGACGGGGTCTGGTGGGCAGATACTCATGTAGCATGGGAGTTGAGTTGTTGCACTGTGCATGGGAGGCAGGAAGAACAATTGTTCTGGGCATTAAGAGACCTGGGCTGGGCATGATGGCGCATGCCTGTAATCCTGATATTTGGGAAACTGAAATAGGCAGATAGTAGGATTAAGGCCTTAGCAACTTAGCGAGACCCTATTTCAAAATGAAAAGGGCTGGGGGTAGAGCTTGGAGGACGAATGCCCTGGGTTCAATTCTCAGACACACACACACACACACACACACACACACACACACACACACACACAGAGTCTGACTTGGATTCTACTCTTGGTGCTGATGCTAATCCACATGGAAATTTCAATAAATCCCTTGTCTTCTCTAGATATTCCTGGAACATTCTACTACCACTCACCTTTTGTCTCCCTATACACTCCTGACATCTAGTTTTCTTTCTTTTTTTTTTTTTTTTTGGTGGTACTAGGAGTGGAACCCAGGGGGTTTCTACCTCTGGGCTATACTCTCAGACCTATTTTCTATTTTATTTGGAAACAGCGTCTCACTAAGTTGCCGAGAGCCTCACTAAGTATCTGAGGCTGGCTTCGAACCTGTGCGATCCTCCTGTCTCAGCCTCCCAAGCGCGGGGATTACAAGCATGTGCCACCACGCCTGGCTCTAGTTTTCAATAAAGGCAGAGAAGTGAGGTGGGGCTTAAGAAGTATGGTGAGCACCAATAAAGACATATTTCTCCAGAACATATACCCATGGCCTCTGCTGCCTCTCTGGAAGTATCCAGGGTCACTTGAAACTTGGCCCTTCCTTCCTCATGACCAGTAGAGATCAGGACTTGGCCTGGACTGTCACAGATGGACACTGAAATCTGTTCAAAGAGACTCATCATCCGGGGAATAGCAGAGGCAATTTATGCAGAAGTGTGTCCAGGAGTGTACGAGGCAGTTGGGCTCCATGGGCCTTTTGAGAGAACCCCGCTGGCTCCATGTTTCTTGGTCTTCACTGATACACATCCACCTTCAGGTCCTGTGTATCCCACAGCAACTGGAAAGGTTTAGATATAAGGCGGCTTTCTGGAGAAGAGACTGCGGGGAAGCATAGGTTTCTTGAATCTGCTTTTACAAAGTCCACGTGACCTTGAAAATTCTGTAACCTACTACTAAATTGCTATCTTTAGCCCCGTTGAGAGTCATTAGCTTAAGCACAAAACCTTTTCCCACCATAAATGTGTTTTTACTCGGATACTAACCTGGAGATTCGAAGAGACAGAGGATTTTTCAAGTGGTCTGTGCTAGTTATAATTGAGTTGGAGTGGTGTAGGCTTACTACTCAGTCTTCTAAAGAAACCACTACCTGAGCCAGACACAGTGGCACACACCTACAATCCCAGCACTTGGGAGGCTGATGCAGGAGGATCACAGTTTCTAGGCCAGACTGTGGCTACTTAGTGAGATCCTATTACTAAAATTAAAAAAAATAAAGAGACCGGGGGTGTAGCTTAGTGGCAGAATCCCACTAAATTCAATCCCCAGAACCACAGATACACAAGAAAAAATAAAATCAAATAATGAAATTATTACCTGAGCTGAGCATGGTGGTACACACCTATAATCCCAACTATTCTGGAAGCTGAGGCAGGAGAATTGCAAGTTCGAGGCCAGCTTGGGAACTTAGTGAGTCTCTGTCTCTAAATAAATAAGAGGGTTTGGATGCCTTAGTGTGCTTGTATAGCATGTGTGAGATCCTGGGTTCGATCTTCAGCCCCTCCAAGAAGTCATCATCGGATGATCCTCTCATCGCCAAGGTCAAATATTGTTATGTAATTTAAAGTAGGTATTCTATTTCTAGTTCATGAAAAGACAATTTTTCTTTGGTGATTCCAGACTTTGTTTATGAAGGTGGGATGAGTCAGTATAGGTTGCTAAGGAGGAAAAACCTTACAAATGTGTACCAGGCAACAGAAAATGGACATTTTGCTGGAACATTGCCCCTAAGGGCAGTTTTAAGACTTGGCCTCAAGCTGGGCACAATCGTGAACACTGAAAGCCTACAGTCACAATACTTGGGAGGCTAAGGCAGAAGGATCACGAGTTCGAGGTCAGCCTGGGCAATTTAGTAAAACCCTATTAAAAAAAATAAGTAAAAGGTCTGGGAGAGGAGTGTAGCTCAGTGGTAGGATGTCCCTGGGTTCAATTTCCAGTAACACACACACACACACACACACACACACACACACACACACACACGCACGCACACATGCACACAAGCACATGTACAAAACAGGGACTTGATCCCAGCTTCTGACTATGAGACTGTGTGTGAGTTTCTTCCCTTCTGTGTCTCAGTGCCCCATCTGTAGAGTGGGAATCCCAGAGCCTACCCACCAAGCCCAGTAAGAGAGGGTCCCAGGAGAACAGTGCAATCATGCCGCATAGACGTCAGGGTGTTGAGCACATATGAGAATCAGCTCCCCACCCAGAGGGAGGAAATGGGGGTGCAAATATGGAGCTTGCACCCCCTGAAGATCTTCTATATCTTCAGTGTGAGTGGAGAGGCTTAGAACATGTTTTATCTACTATGCTCCATGGGTAGGCTGGGTCTTGCAAAGCAACTAGAGACCAGGAGGGCCAAGAGGCCACTCTGAGAGAGGCAGGAAGAGGCAAAGGGTGTGGAACTTTCCAATGGGATCTGGAACAGAATAAGAATTTTCCTTGTGTCATACTGGGGATAGAACCCAGCGTCTTGCATGTGCTAGGCAAGTCCTGAGCTATATTCCCAGTCCAATAAGAATTATTTTAAAAAATTATAAGCTGGGCATGATGGTGCATGCTTGTAATCCCAGGATTTGGGAGGTAGAAACAGGAGGATCAGGGTTCGCGGACAGCCTCAGCTACTTAGTGAGGCCATTCACAGCTCAGTGAGACCCTGTTTCAAAATAAAGAATAAAAAATAGGGCTGGGGGTGTAACTCAGAAGTAGAATGACCCTGGGTTCCATCCCCAATACTGCAAATAAATAAATAAATAAATAAACAAATAAAATACAGTCTCAATAGCATTCTACTATTTTTGGGGTACTAGGGATTGAACCCAGGGTCATTCAATCTCTGAGCTATACCTCCAGCCCTTTTTTCTGTTTTATTTTGAAACAGCCTTGCTAAATTGCTGAGTCTGGCCATGAACCTGTGATCCTCCTGTTTCTCAACCTCAATCTCAAGTACTTGGATTGCAGGTATGCACCACCATGCTGGGCTTGCATTCTATATTTTGAGGATACGTTTATGCACTTATTAATATTCATAACAACTCCGACAAGTGAGAACTACTATTATCTCCATTTTACTGCTGAAGCAGCTCAGGCCCAGAGAGGGCAAGCCATTTAGCCAAAGCCACACAGCTAGTAAGTGGCAGAGCTAGGATGGACTTTCTGATAAGGAAGACCTGGGTTTTCGGATAAAGAAGCTACTCTCTGCTCACAACACAGTGCCCTTGACCAAAATAGAAGAGTGAAGGAGAGACAGTAATACTGACAGACTCAAACAGTGTTGTCCGGGGAGCTGTTCTATATCCTGTATGCATATTAACTCACAAAATGCTCATCGCAGCCAGCCCTATGAGATACCATTAGTATCCTCTTCATTTTACACGGGAAAACGCTGCGGCACAGAGAGATTAAGCCACTTGTCTAAAGCTGCCCAGCCACGAAGTGAGCCACCTGGCTGGGGAACCGGTACCCACTTTCCCACGTGTTCTCCGTTAGCAGCGGCCGCAGGGAAAGCCCCCTGGGAGCGCCTGGGCAGGCTGGACGCAGCATTCCTTCCCCAGGAGCACGAAGCCACCGAGCCCACCTTTTAAGAAAGCCAAGCCAAGCGGAAGCCTGGCGGGCCGCACAGAGAGTTCAGGTGGGCTGGCGGGAAGCACGGGGCCTCTGACGTCACACGCACCTGAGCTGAGATCTTGGCTTTGCAAATCCCGCTGTGGCAACTCATCCAACTGCCTGGCTGTCACCGTCCCAGCGCTAGGGGCTGCTGTGAGAAGTAAAGGAAATGGCTATGTAGGAAAGTGAATTATACACTCGAAAGTGCTCTTGAAGGTTAGTTGGAATTGTTAGCTGCTCTATAGGGCTGAGTTCCTCCGCCCCGGCCCGCCCAAAGCTGGGACTGGGAGAAGCTGGCTTTAGAAATGCTAATGCGTGCGTGAGTGACAGCCGAGGACAATGGAGGAGGGCGCTGAGAATGGGGCAGCCGAGGCCTGGGAGCCGGGCTCCCCACGTGGGAGCCGAGTGGGGGAGGGGCCGCCCGGCACCGGCCCGGGCTGGGCCCACTGGGAGGGGCCGCAGATCGGGGGCAGGGGGGTGTTACCTGCCGACTGGCAGCCCTGGGGCGCGCGCGGGGGGCTTCCGAGGTGGGGCGCCCCGCTGGGAGGGGGGACTGGGGCGGGGACGGAGGAGCCCTAGGCGCGGGTCAGGGGGTGCAGAACCGCTGACCTGGAGAACCAGAGAAAAAGAGTGGGGAAACTGGAAAAGAAGGCCCAGGTCTGGGTCTGACTGGCTCGGGAAGCGGGAGCTGGAGGCTGAGCCCCGAGTTTGGGGATGGGCAGCTCTAGGCCCTAAGCCTCTGCTGGAGAAAGAAAAGACCGTAGTTAGTCCCTCAACTCAACTCGGGCCAGCCCAGTGGGTTGACTCGGGAGTCGGCCACCCCAGTGCCAGGTCGCACTGAGGGCAGTGAGCGCTTCTAATGGGCCGGGGGACGAGGGAGGGACGGGAAGCGGGAGCGGGGTTCTTCACCTCGCCCCCCTCCCCTCCTCCTCAGCCCAGCGCTTCCCTCTCTTCCTCTTCGCTGGCCCTCTCCCTTCGGCCTCCCCTCCCCCTTCGCCATGAAGGCTGTTTTTGTTCCTCCTCCCAGCCTAGCCCCTGAGGTGTGCAAACAGGAAGGACCTCTCCCCGGGCAGTGAGTAAGGAGGGAAAAATGAGGTGTTGAAAAGATGACAAGTCGCCCTGTCAGAGCTCACCTTGGCAGGGAGCCGGCGGCAGGGACCGGCGGGTGGTTGGGGGAGGTCGGTCCTTGGAAGCCAGCCCGCATGTGCCCAGAGCCAGGGAGAGGGTCGGCAACAAGCAGGCACTGTGTACACGTTTGTTTGGTTTAGAACCCTCTCCCCCTTCTGTTCCCACCATCAAAGATTCTTTCCCTTCCTTCCCAGTAGGAAGAGTACAGGCCCCCGGCCCGAGGTGCTGCGGGTGATGGAACCGGGAGGGGCGAGGGGCGGGGCCGGGCGGAGGTCCGGATCCCTCCTTTTTTTCTTTTCTTTTTGAACCCAGGGGCATTCTACCTCCCGAGCTGTACCCCCACCACCCCCTTCTTACTCTTTTTTTTTTTAAAGCCATCTGGCAAAGTTGTTGAGGGTCTCCCTAAACTGTTGAGGCTGGCCTCCAACCTGAGATCCTCCTGTCTCAACCTCCCCAGTACCAGGATTACAAACATCTGCTACCACACCTGCAAACAAATCTCTCTTATAAGCCTCTGGTAACCCAGGACCTCCTGGCCAACCCCTGACCTGTCTCAAAGGCACCTCAGACTCTTCACATACTAAACTGAATTCCTTCCCACCTTCCCCCATGCCCTTGCATTTTGCCCTCCTGTGCTTCCCATTTCAGCACAGGACCTCATCACCAGTCCTGGGAATCATCCAAGTCTTCTTTCCACTCCCGACTGGATCAGTCTCCTGATTTGCTCAGTTACCTTGCAAATCAGTCTCCTCTCTCCCTCCCCATGGCCATCACCCCATTAGAGCTAGCTTCCTTCCTCCCTTCACTCATTCAGTAACTATTTATTCGCATGTGTGTGGGTACTGGGCATCAAACCTAAGGGCATCCTACCACTGCATTCAGCTCAGTTACCTCTCAAAGCTGTCTCTTCTCTCTCCTCATACTCAGCACCCCATTTTAGCTCACTTCATTCATTCATCCACACATCCAATCAACTATTTCTTAAGCACCTTCCAAGTGCTGGGTTCTGCCTTAGCCGCTGAAGATCTCACTGCGAGCAAATCCCACACAGTTCAAACTCCCAAGGAGGTTTGTTATCAGGGCTAGCTGGGCTCACTAAGCGTGGCTGGGGCCACGTGGAGACACCAAACACAGTGATTGGGAACAGTGATGCTGGAGCCAGCCTGCAAGGTTTCAGAGTCTGGCTCACTGGACCACTTACAGCTGTGTGGCCACGGGCAAGTCACTTAATCTCTCTGTGCTTCTTTTCTCATATGGAAAATAGGAGTCATGATTGCACTTATGCTAATCACACAATTACATTTATTGATATTTCTTTTTTTTTTGCGGGTCTGGGGATGGAACCCAGGGGCATTTGACCTCTGAGCTATACCCCCTACCCCATTTTTTATTCTTTATTTTTATACAGGGCCTCACTAAGTTGCTGAGGCTGTCTGAGAACCGCGATCCTCAGGTCTCAGCCTCCCGAATGCTGGGATTACAAGCGTGTGCCACCATGACCAGCTCCATATATTGATATTTCAAAGTGCTAGCTAGCAGCGGGTATGGTGGCGCACGCTTGTAATCCCCGTGCTTGGGAGGCTGAGACAGGAGGGTCACACAGGTTCGAAGCCAGCCTCAGCTACTGAGTGAGGCTCTCAGCAACTTAGTGAGACCCTGTTTCCACATAAAGTATAAAATAGATCTGGGAGTATAGCCTGGAGGTAGAAAGCCCCTGGGTTCCACACCCAGTACTACAGAAAAAAATATGGAGTGCAGAGCCAGGAGTGGTGGCACACATTTGTGATCCCAGTATGTGGGAGGCTGAGACAGGAGGATCATAGGTTCAAAGCCAGCTTTAGCAACTTCCTGAGGGCTTCTGCAACTGAGACCCTACTTTAAAAATAAAGTAAGATAGGTCTGGGGATGTAGCTCAGGTGTAGAATGTCCCTGGGTTCAATCATCACAGAAATAAATAAATAAATAAATAAATAAATAAATAAAAGATGGAGAGCCAGGTGTGGTGGCGCACGCTTGTAATCCCAGCATTTGGGAGGCTGAGACAGGAGGATCCAGGTTCGTGGACAGCTTCAGCTACTTAGTGGAGCCCTTTGCAACTCAGTGAGACCCTGCTCCAAAATAAAGAATTAAAAAATAGGGCTGGAGGTGTAGCTCGGAAATAGAATACCCCTGGGTTCCATACCACAAAAAAAATTGAGTGCACAGTACTACACACCTATAATCTAACTACTTGGGAGGCTGAGGCAGGGGGATCATTGATTTGAGGCCAAGGAGTTAGTAATTCAGCAAGACCCTGTTTCAAAGTAAAAATGGCTAGGGTTGTAGCTCAGAAATAGAGTGCACTAAGGTTCAATCGTCAGTGCCACAACAAAAGTCAGCATCAGGAAAGGAAATTTCAAGAACACTGATCAATTATGTGTGAGGCCCTAGGTTCAATGCCCAGCACTGCAAAAAAAAAAAAAAAAAAAAAGAAGGAAAAGCTAAGAGAGTCCTGATCAGCCAGCAGAGGCCTTTCATAGGGGCTTTAGGTATGCACAGAATCCAGAAAACCAAACTCAAGGAAGCAGAGCAGCGGGGCAGGGATTGTCAGGGAGGCTGGAGCAGCCGGCCTCTTTTGCTTCCTACTAAATGACCTTGAACAGGTCAGCTCCCACTCTGGGCCTGTTTCCTAAGGAGAGCAGAGAACAAGTGTTAAAATTCATCCATTCCAGGCATTGTCCTACACACCCCAACTTCTTGGACGTTCCTTCTATTTAACTCATTTCATAGAGGAGAAAACAAAAGCACAGAGAAGTTAAGGCACTTGCACGAGGTCACAAAGCAGATGAAATGCAAGGCTGGGATTTGAACCTTCTTCACAGAGCTGTTATGAAATTTCCATGATAGGATCCTTAGGGAAGGCTTCTGCAGGCCGGCAGCCTGCCAAGAGAGGATGAGTTCCAAACATTAGGCGGAGCTGATGCTATAAAAACCAGACCAGAAAGAGGAAGCCTGAGCCTCGGGCATCATACAGAGCAAAGAATTCTGCAGGCCAGAATTCCCCTGGTCTGAAGCAAAGCTCAAGGTCAAGTCTGGGCTGGTGGCCAAGGAAACTGAAGTCCATGAGACTGCTTGAGAGCAGAGACCTTCTTAGTCACTTCAGGATTCCCCAGTGCCTCAAAAAGGAAGTGCTTAGTAAATATAGGAAGGAAATGGCCCTTATAGAGTGCCTCTGATGGACTGCCGCTGCGCTGCGCTCGCCCTCAGGTCCTCCTCATTTCCCAGGATGGTATCGTTCCCATTTTCCCAATGAGGGAACTAAGGCTTGGAGACGTGCAGTGATTCATTCAAGGCCCAGAGCCAGAAAGCCCTCAAGTAGCTCTCTATGCCCAGAGAAGAAAGAAAAAAACAGAAAAAACTAAAAGCCTTGCCCATTCAGGGCAGGAATGAAACGTACCTACTTGCCGGGAATGGTGGCGCACGCTTGTAATCCCCGCGCTTGGGATTCGAAGCCAGCCTCAGCTGCTTAGTGAGGCTCTCAGCAACTTAGTGAGACCCTGTTTCCAAATATAATATACAAAAGGTCTGGGAGTATAGCCCGGAGATAGAAAGCCTCTGGGTTCCACCCCCAGTACCATAAAAAAAAAAGGCACCTACTTTTTTTTTTTCCTTTGGTACTGGGGATAGGACCCAGGGCATTCTACCACACAGCTACACCTCTGGACCAGTTCATTTTCTTTATTGGTACTGGGGACTGAACCTAGGGGCATTCTACCTCTGAGGTACACACCAAGCCCTTTTTATTTTGAAACTAGGGCTTGCTAAATTGCTGAGGCTGTCCTCAAACCTGCGATCGTCTTGTCTAGTGAGATTAAAGGAGCGTGCCATTGTACCTGGCTTAAAGGATACCTTTTTGTGTGTGGTACTCGGGATTATAAGCAGGGTTATTCTACCTCCAAGCTATACCTCCAGCCCTATTTTTATTCTTTATTTTGAAGCAGGGTCTAAGTTGCTGAGGGCCTCACAAAGTAGCTGAGGCTGGCTGCAAACCTGTGATCTCCCAAGTACTGGGATTGCAAGCATGTGCCACTATACCCTTTTAACAACCCCAATTAGACCTTTCTCTAGTGACCTTGGGTCTCACAACCCATCTGCAGCCAATAGACAAGCTCTACCTCTGCAGGACCAGCATCGGATGGAGATTCCAGGTCCCCAAATTTGCATGAATATATCCTAGGTCTTCCCTGATAAACCCTAGGGACTAGCCCCTTGGAGTCCCTATCCTCACTGGCCTTGAAAACCTGGTGATCTAAGACTTTTTCACTTGGGAATGGAGACTGACTCATACAGACCCATAGGAGACCTAGGTCAGTGCTCTCTTTGTCTCTGTCTCTGTCTCTGTCTCTCTCTCTCTCTCTCTCTCTCTGTCTCTCTATCACACACACACACACACACACACACACACACACACACACACACACACACTGGGGATTGAACCCAGGGCATGCATTATACCTCTGATCGACACCCCCAGCCGTTCTTACTTTTGAAACAGAGTCTTGCTAAGTTACTGAGGCTGACCTCGAACCTGTGATGCACCTCTCAGCCTCCCAAGCATTAGGATTATAGGCATGCACCACCATGGCCAGTTCAGGTCAGCGACTTTCTTAGCCTGGAGTACTCTGGGCAAGTCTTGGACATTTCTTTCTCCAGGTTCCAAGGAAGGAGCCACGGTGGCAGCCATGTGTAATGAGGCAGGGCCCCAGGACACAAAAGATCCTTCATCTAGGCCTGCGGAGGGGTCAGAGTGGAGCTCTGGGAGGGGCCAGCGGAGTCCCAGAGCCCACCAAGCCCAGCCCAGCCCACCTTCATCCTCGGCCTGGATGGGTGGGCATGTTCCCCAGGAAGCAGAGCCCTCCACCAAGAGGGCAGAGCTGCCATCTGCGCATGCGGGCAGCAGAGAGCAAAAGGCCTAGGCCAGCAGAGTCAAATTTTTAACTGGGTCTCATTAGGTTGCTGAGAGTCTCATTACTTGTTGAGTCTGTCCTCAAATCTGTGATCCTACTGTCTGGGACTCTCAAGTACTGGGATTAGAGGCGTGTTCCTCCACACCCAGCTGTGAGACTCTGCTTAAAACAATCTGGGGTGCAGCTCAGAGATAGAATGCACCTAGGTTCAATCCCAAGTATAAAAAAAACAATAACACATAACAAATATATTTAATTATATAAAGCATATATACATACCATTCATAAATATGGTTTAAATAAACTCAGCAAAACCAAAATAAAGTAAAATCATCAAAACTTCCAAGGGGAGCCAGGTATGGTAGCACACACTTGTAATCTGAGTACTTGGGAGGCTTCTTGGTAAAGCACTTGCTTAGTATGTTTGAAGCACTTTTCTTTCTTTTTTGCCCTACTGGGGATTGAACTCCAGACTACTGAGATATATCCCTGGCCCTTTTTATTTTATTTGAAACAAGGTCTCCCTAAATTCCTCAGAATGACCTTGAAACTTGCTCTCCTCCTACCTCAGCCTCCTGAACAGCTGGGATTGCAGGCATAAGGCACCGTACCTAGCTCTCCATTCAATATTTCATTTTCTAGTTCCAACCACTCTACAGGATAGGGATTTTTCTGACCCATTTTACAAACGAGTAAACTGAGGTTGAGATAAGACATGTGCTTTGCTCAAGACTGCCAGTTAGCATTAAAATGGTTTCAGAGCTGGACATGGTGACACATGTCTATAATCCCAGCACTTGGGAGGCTATGATAGGGAAAATCACAAGTTCAAGGCTAACATGTGATCACTAAGTAAGACCCTGTTTCAAAATAAAAATCGATGGACATGGGGTATGAGGTAGAACACCCCTGGGTTCAATCAATATCACACACAAAACTGTTTCAGACACAGGTGTCACTCCAAATGCAAATGTCCTTTCATGAAGCCACACTGCCTGAGAGCAACGCTCAACCCAGCTCCCACACAGGACCAAGGCAGATAACAAGGACCTGTTCCACCTCCCTTGGGAAGATCCTGGCTTGTGAGTTTTCAGTCCATGTTCCAGCAACACTTCAACTTTCTTTTTAACTTTTCCCTCTTGTTCACCTGCTTATTGAAGTCAATTTAAGAAATGCCCTGACATACACAGACACAAAATTAAAATTACCTATAATTCCACCCCTAACAGAGAATCACTGCTAGCTGACTGGATGGGAGATTTCCTGGTCACTTTTGTCTATTTTGTCTTTATGTGATACTGGAGATTGAACCCAGATCATTCTACCTATAAGCCACACCCCCAGCCCTTTTTAATTATTGTTATTTTTTTTCCTGTGGTACCGGGATGGAACCCAAGGACATTCTACCTCTGAGTAACACCCCCAGCCCTAGTCTTTTATTCTTTATTATTTTATGTTATTTTTTGCGGGTCTGGGGATG
This sequence comes from Muscardinus avellanarius, assembly GCF_963383645.1. Taxonomy (NCBI): domain Eukaryota; kingdom Metazoa; phylum Chordata; class Mammalia; order Rodentia; family Gliridae; genus Muscardinus; species Muscardinus avellanarius. The sequence continues at coordinate 108,070,588 of NC_137792.1, forward strand.
AAACCCAGGGACATTCATCCTCCGAACCACACCCCCTGCTCTATTTTTATTCTTTATTTTGAAACAGGGTCTCGCTAAGTTGTGGAGGGCTTCACTAAGTAGGTGAGGCTGTCACAAACTGCGATCCTCTGGTCTCAACCTCCTGAATGCTGGGATTACAAGCATGAGCCACCATACCTGGCTATTCTTTATTTTTGAAACAGGGTCTCACTGAGTTGCAAGGGGCCTCACTAAGTAGCTGAGGTTGTCTGTGAACCGTGATCCTCCAGTCTCTGCCTCCTGAATGCTGGTATTACAAGCATGCGCCACCAAGCCCGGCGTTGTTGTTGTTGTTGTTGTTGTTGTTATTATTATTATTATTATTATTATTATTATTATTATTTGTGGTACTGGGGTTCCTGGAAACCCTTCTGCCTCCGGGCTACACTCCCAGAGCTATTTTTATACTTTCTTAAAATTTGGAAACAGACTCTCTTAAGCCAGCATGGCTGGCTTCGAACCTGCACGACCCTCCTGTCTCCACCTTCCAAGCGCAGGGATTACAAGCGTGCACCACCACGCCTGGCTTTATTGTTATTGTTTTTATTTTTGAAACAAGTTCTCCTTAAGTTGCTGTGGTCTAAGTTGCTGAGTCTGGTGTCGACCTGTGATGCTTCTGTCTCAGCCTCCCAAGTACAGATGTGTGCCACCGTGCCCAGGGGATCCCTTTTTTATTTCAGGCATATACAGTGTGGAGATCTATTTGACATTCCTGAGATCAGAGTGGCCCTGCTGTGGGTGCTCTGCTTTGGGTAAGTATTTTCATGAAGCAGCTCAGCTGGGTTTCTTTTTCCCCTTAAACACCTGCTTGGGCCTGATATTTCTGGTTCCCAGGTGGCTTGCCTGTGTGGCTGAGACTTCTGATTGCCATCTTCTGCTTGTATCCTAGCAGTGGACTCTCAAAGGCATTACTGCAGGTCACTTGGGGGAGTCTCTGTTCCATAGCATGGGGACACAAAAACGTAGACTACTACTTTATCCCCCTCGGTCTTTTTTCATTTGGTTTACCCTGACTGAGATATTGCCCTTCTCCCTCTCTTCTGTCTCTCTCTCTCTCTGTCATGTATACACATGGTTAAAAAATTAGTAGGCCAGGGATGAAGCTCAGTGGTAGATTATTTGCCTAGCATGCATGTCACTCTGGGTCCAATCCCTAGTACAGCCAAAAAAAAAATTTATAAAAATGGCAGGTATGGACAGGAGGATCAAAGATTCAAGGCCAGCACATGCTAGCGAGTGCTTAGTGAGACCCTGTTGCAGAATAAATGTAAAAAGGGCAAGGTGTGTAACTCAGAAGTGGAAAAGCTCTAGGTTGAATGCCTAGTGCTACAAAAACAAACAAAAACCCAGGCAAAAGCATCATGAAAACAAAATTCAGCAGAACAGGAGGATTTCATGTTAGAGGCCACCCTTGAAAACGTAGCCAGAATCTGTCTCAGAATAAAATAAAATGGCTGGAGATGTAGTTGAGTAGTAAAGCTCCCCTATGTTCAATCCCCGGTACCACCACCTCCACCACCACCAAAAGAACAAAACAGAACAAACAAAAGAGCCTCAAATGATCAAAAACTCCAAAGGAAGCCAGGTACGGTGGTGCACACCTGTAATACCAGTACTTGGGAGTCTGAGATGGGCATCTCAGGTTTGAGGCCAGCCTCGGCAACTTAGCGAGACCCATTTCAAAGGAAAAAACAATAAGCCGGGTGTAATGGCACAACTTGTAATCCCAGTACCTGGGAGGCTGAGAATCATAGGTTCGTGGCCAGCCTCAGTTACATAGTGAGGCCCTCCACAACTTAGTGAGACCCTGATTCAAAATACAGAGTTAAAAATAGGGCTAGAGGAACCCGGAAATAGAAGGTTTCCATCCCCATTACCACCACCAAAAAAAAAAAAAAAAAAAAAAAATAGGACTAGGGGTATAGCTCAGAGGTAGAATTCCCCTGGTTTCAATCCCCAGTACTGCAAAATAAATAAATAAATACATAATAAATAAATAAAAATAAATAAAATGAAATAAAATTTAAAAAGAGCAGTGGGTGTAGCTCACAGTTAGAATGCTCCTGGGTTCAAGGCCTAGTTTCCCTCCCTCCAAAACAGAAAAACCCCAAAGGGAAAAAACAGCATACAGTGGGCTGACAGCGTTGCCAAGTGGTTAGAGCATCTTCCTAGTTTGTGTGAGGGCCTGGGTTCCATTCTCAGCACCATCAAAAAAAAAAAAAATCCGGGCGTGGTGGCAAAGGCTTGTAATCCCCGCATTTGGGAGGCGGAGACAGGTTCGAAGCCAGCTGCTCTGGCTTAAGAGACCTTGTTTCCAAATTAAAAACAAATATAAAATAGATCTGGGAGTGTAGCCTGGAAGTAGGAGGGTTTCCAGGAACCCTAGTACCACCAAAAAAAAAAAAAAGTGTAAAGTGAAAAGACTCCTTCTCCCCCTGACCTTGGCTCCTATCTTTCCTGATAAGTAAGTAACCAGTTGGGCCCTTTCTTGTCTCGATTTTTAGCTACTTTTTGCAAGGCAGCAACTGAGGTCCTGCCTCATGCTGGGTACAGATCTTCTCGTGAAGCATCTGATAGCTGCGCTATAGTTAATTGAATCAAGGCTCTTGTGATAGGTAAAAATGCTTTCCCATCTTATATAGCTATAAACAGTGCAATAATATATATCCTTGTACAAACAACCGTGTGTGTTTGTTAACGTAGGATAAATTCCTCCTAGTGGGGATGGCTGGGTCAGTGTGTGTGGATTTTCAATGTTAATACATTTCGTGACGGAGCCCTTCAAACGGGCCAATTGTCATGAGCAACTACAACAGCAAAAGGGCCGATCCTGCCTGCCCATGCTTCCTCCCTTCATCCTTTCTGTCCCTTGCCTTACTTGGCCGGTGCCTGCTCACACTTTCGGGGTGAGTGACCTCATCCCAGATTCCCCTTCTCCAGCCCAGAGAGCCAGCCAGGCTCTTGGCTCTGGGATTGCCAGGTGCTTGATTCCACTTCTCAGCAAACATTGGAATCCTCCCTGTACTGGTCTGTCTCCTACACTAAACTCTGAGCCCTTGGACGGAAAGACTAAGCCTTCTTCATCTCTGACAGGCCCTGGTCGAAAACATCACAAGCAGAAAAGCTCCATAAGTATTTGTTCAAATAGCCGGGCGTGGTGGCGCACGCTTGTAATCCCCCACGCTTGGGAGGCGGAGACAGGAGGATCGCGCAGGTTCGAAGCCAGCCTCGCTGGCTTAAGAGACCCTGTTTCCAAATAAAAATATATAAAAAGAAATAAGTCTGGGAGTGTAGCCCAGAGGTAGAAGGGTTTCCAGGAACCCCAGTACCACCAAATATATGTGTGTGTGTGTGTGTGTGTGTGTGTGTGTGTGTACACATATATTTGTTGAAATAAATCAATATTCTGAACGCAAGCAAGACCCTCACTGAGCAGCACCTCTGGCTTGGTTCCCTGGGGTCCCTGAAATTGGTCTCCATGTGCTTAGTGCCCCAGTCCCTACCTGCCTTCAGACTGACTCCTGGCCTGGTGGCAGCTATACCCTCTCACTCTGTAAGAAGATACTCTCTCCTAGTCACTAGCTCCTCCAGAAGAGTCCATTCTATGTATCTGTCTTGTTTCCCTTCTTCCCAGCAAAATTCCCAGTGTCCTCTTTGCAACGTGTCCCCAGGCTGCCCGTGCAATGTGTTGCTGGGAGGCTGACAATGTGTGGTGCCTGGGACTCCAGGGCCTGAATGGGGTAGAGCTAGAGGCAGCTCAAGCTTTCACTCCAAGGACCTGGACTCAGCCTGATCCTCACCACACTGGAACTAGGGCTGATGGGGAAAAGATATCCCTACTGTGCTCCTCTACAAGCAGACGTGCTCTGCGCCTGTCCTCAGAATACCGCCACCTTGCTGAACCGTTTCCTGACCACTCACCCTCGGAAACTGATGGGAAAGATCAGTGAAGTCACAGAATGCAAAGGTTCTGAAGAAGTTGGATCTAAACTTTAGGGACTGTGGACCATCACTTCCCAGGGTGCTGAAGGCCGGATACAAGAAAACGGGAGGCATGCAGAGTGCAAGGTGCCATCCTGCAGATGTGAACCCCAGAGCAAGCAGAAGGAGTGTCTCAGAGGCTCCAGATGCATCTTGCTTCATGCCAGGCCTAATTCCAGACCAGGGTCAGGTGGATGAGCATCATGTCAGCTCTGTGTCAGTTGGGGGCTCTCCCTAGGTCAAAGAAGGGTGTGTTGAGGCCATTTGCCAATTGTGTCTCCATTTTTTTTTTCTTTTTTGCGGGTCAGGAGCATTCGACCTCCAAGCTACACCCCCTGCCCTATTTTTTATTCTTTATTTTGAAACAGGGTCTAAGATGCAGAGAGCCTCACTAAGTAGCTGAGTCTGACTGCGAACCACGATCCTCCTATCTCAGCCTCCTGAATGCTGGGATTACAAGTGTGCGCCACCATGCCCAGCTCCCAGCCCTATTTTTTATTCTTTAATTTGAAACAGGGTCTCACTGAGCTGCAAAGAGCCTCACTAAGTAGCTGAGGCTATCCGTGAACCATGATCCTCCTGTCTCAGCCTCCCAAATGCTAGGATTACAAGTGTGCACCACCATGCCTGGCTTGTTTCTTCATGTTTTGATAATATTGCTTTGTCTCCATGGCCCCGGGGCCTGGGAACAGCCTTGAAAATACTGGGGAGGCTGGATGTGGCAGTGCATGCCTGTCATCACAGTACTTAGGAGGCTTAGTCAGGAGGATCACAGATTTGAGGCCAGCCTCAGGAGCTTAGCGAAACCTTGTTTCAAAATTAAGAAAATAAATAAAAGGGCTGGAAGTGTAGCTCTGGTGTAGGATGCCCCTGGCTTCAGTCAAGCCTTAGTGCCAAGAAAAAGAAAGAAAGAAAGAGAGAGAGAGAGAGAGAGAGAGAGAGAGAGAGAGAGAGAGAGAGAAGCAAACAAGCACTGGGGATTTGGCAGGACAAGCAGAAAATGGGATGGAGGTTGGCATAATCAGAGGAAGGTAGGAAGGAAGGAAGATGGGTGCCTGGGCCTCCAGAGGCCAGGGCGGGAGTGGGGCTTACACCAATCACATAAACCTGGTTGGGCCAGGCTGCCGTGAGTCCTGCTGGGTTCCTGCTGAGTGTAGCCCTGGCCTGCACCTACCTTGGAAGAGGTGTTTGGTTATGCTGCCAGCAAGTGTTGAACACTTTTGCCAGGGCTATAATAATGACTCAGCCCAAGCACTTGACCTCACGGACTTAGAGCAATGGGGGACACAGAGAGGGAAGGAGATAGGGAATAGGAGAATACTGTGTTTTTTTGTTTCAGGAGCTGATGTGTAAACCTTTCAAAGGATGAATAGATATTAGACAAGGTTGGGATGGCATTTCCGGTCAGAGATCCCTAAGCACGGATGTGGAAGGGTTTCACTGGAACAGAGGGCTAAGAGTAGAGCAGAGCCCCAGAGCATGGAAAGGGTCTTGTGATGGCACAGCCGGAAACACAAGGCCCAGGAATCAAGAAGCAAAGTGTGATGGGAGATGGGAGCATTGTTGCATGACCCAATCCCAGGACGAAGATCGGCTGAGACAAGAGGATCACAGATTTGAGGCCGGCCTCAGCAACTTAGTGAGCTCCTCAGCAACCTTGCGTGAGTCTGCTTCAAAATAAAATTTCTGGGGCTATACCTTGGAGATAGAATGTGCCTGAGTCAATCCTCAGTACCAAAAGAAAAGTGTGATAGTTGAACACACCAAATTACCTACTCTCAAAACTGTCGGCTTTATCTGGACCAGTGATGTATGCCTGAAATCCCAGTGAGTTTGGAGGCTAAAGTAGGATGATCTCAAGTTTGAGGCCAGCCTGGGGATAACTAAGTGAGTCCTTCTCAAAATAGTGCAGTAGGGATGTAGCACAGTGGTGGAGTACGTGCCCAGCATGTGTGAGGTCCTGTTCATTCGCCAGTACCACACATACTCTAGAACTATGGCTCCAGGTGCCAATAATGGGACCACTGCGCTTTCAAGAGAAATCGCTTGACCCTCGGCTATTTGGGATATTTCAGATAAGGAAAACAGATGTGAAAATGGGCTACGATGTCAGCAAGTGTGACATCTGGGGCACACAAACAGAAAAACAACCCACATCACAGAAGCCAACTCTGGCTAACTTAATTAGAACAGTTTTATTGGAAAGCTAGGGAGGAGCTTGGGGAGTTGTCAGGGAAGCTGAGAATCAGAAACGGGCAAGAACAGGTGCAGCCAAGCACAGCCACAGCCTCCAGCACCATCAGCAGGGAAGCCACACTGCTGTAGCCCTGTATTGTCACTGCTGCTGCTGTCACCATCATCACCACACTGCCATCACCACTACCACAGCACAGGGGCAAATGCTTCAGGACCCCTGATCCTTGGGCTTCCACCCTCTAGAATTCAATATTGGGCACAGAAGTATCTCACAGGCTTATCTGGGGTCCTAGGACCAAGTCTGAGCTATTCAGGGTCCCAGGGGATACAGGTCTTGGGTCTCATGGGCTTCCTTGGCAGAGGCACCTCCCATCGGCTGAAATTCTACAAGAGCCTTCAGGCCCTGGGTAGGTGTCCCCTTCCCTGGACTGAGTAATTCTGACTAAAGGGAAATTAGGGTCACTGTTAATGCTATGGTAGCAGCAAGATGATCAGTACCCAAGGGTGCTCCTAAAATACTTCCTTGTGTGGTACCAAGCAGGGACAGAAAAGGTTCATGGCAAACTGCCAGAAGCCATGAAAAAGGGCCACCAAGGACACTGATTTTGAGACTCCACAACCCGTGAAGTGCTGGCTAAAGGCCAAGGGGGAATGGAGAATGGCTGCAGAGGGATGACATCATGACGGTCGGCCAGGCATGGAGGCCTATAATCCCAGTACTTGTAAGACAGAAACAGGAAGATCGCAGGTTCAAGGCCAGACTCAGAAACTTAATGAAGCCTTGTTTCCAAATTAAAAAAAATAGAGCTGGGGGTGTAGTTCAGAGGTAGAATGCCCCTGGGTTCAATTCCCATTATGCTCCCCCCAAAAAAAAAAACCCCATGCAGGTCAGTTTGAGCAAGTTGTAAAAAAAGGGGACTGTGGTTGCTACCCATGTTTCTGTATGTGCAGTGACAAAAGAATATCTTTTTGAAATTGGACTTTTTGATTTTGCCTTTGGGCTGGAGTTTGTGCCACCCTTATGTTAAATATTCATGAAGATACAGTGACACTGTAAAAAAAATCAAGCAAATGTGTTATTTTAGGTGATAAAACAAGAGCCTTCTTCCTCACTCCTTTGCCCCAATCCTTCCATCCCTCCCTGGAGGTATCCTCTGTCACCAGCTAGCTATATAGTCTTCCAGGCATTTTTAAACATTTTCATGTATAGTGTTTTTGTGTGTGTGTGCTATTGGGAATTGAAAGTAAGGGTATTCTACCTCTGAGCCCCCCCACCCCTATTTTGAGACAAGGTCTCACTAAGTTTCTGAGACTGGCTTCAAACTCACCATCTCCCTGTCTCAGCCTCCCAAATACCGGGAGTACTGTGCCACTGTGCCTGGCTTATAGTTTGGCTTTGTAAGGTTACATCTTTCTTTCTTGTTTTCTTTCTATTCTTTCTTCCTTCCTCTCCTTTCCTTCCCTTCTTTACGGGGCTTTCTACTTCCGAGCTATACCCCCAGTCCTATTTTTTATTCTTTATTTGGAAACAGGGTCTAAGTTGCTGAAAGCCTCACTAAGTAGCTGAGGCTGGCCACGAACCTGCCATCCTCCTGTCTCAGCCTCCCAAGCACTGGGATTACTATTATAAACGTGTACCACCATACCAGGTTTAAGGTTACATTTTATATTAAGGCTGTAAATACTGTTCCATATTAGTTTTTAACCTAACATTATGTCTTGGAGGGCTTTCTTCATTAGTACTTGATTCAACTTATAATTGTTGTATAACATTAACTTCATACAACAAAGGTACCCAAGTTGGAGGCAAGGTCAAGGGCCACTTACCTGTTGATAGCTATCCAAACTGCTTTCGAAAAAGGCTGCCGCCGTTTACAAGCAAGTGCTTGAGTCTTCTCATTTCTTCTCTTTCTAGCCCAAACTAGATATGATCAGGAGAAAACAGTTGCTTCCTGATGGGCACAGCATGTTCCACTGGTGTGTTTACATGTTGCTGATTCCTAATGAGGGAGAACGCTAATACTACCCAGGTTGGTGGCACTGGGAGGTGACTGGCTCTCATAAACTGTTGGTAAGAGCATAAATTAGTACAGTCCCATGGAAAAGCAATCTGGCAATATCTAGTTGTTGTGAAGATACTCAAACCCAGGGTCGCTGACCTTTCATTCCCATGTACTTACTCCCAGAGAAACTCACACCTGTGTACAAAGGGACAGCTTTCTCATATGTTCATTGCCACAAAATGTTGGTGAGAACCTAAATGTCTACCCACCATAAATTGGATCAATAAATTGTGGTAATTCATAAACTGAATATTTCATATACAGTCGTTAGAAATGCCTGAACTAGATCTACATCTATCAAAATGGCTTAAGTCTCATTGCCGGGTATGGTGTTGCATACCTGTAATCCCAGCACTTGAGAGGCTGAGACAGGAAGATCACAGGTTCGAAGCCAGCCTCAGCAACTTACTGAGACCCTGCCTCAAAATAAAAAAAGGGCTGGGGATATAATCCAAAGTAGAATGCAGAATGCCCCTGGATTCAATCCCTAGTACCAAAATAGTAATAATAATATATAGTAATAATAATAATAATAGTAATGTTGAGTAAAAACAATTCAAGTTGCAAAGTGAGAACACACATTCTATCAATTATGTCCATTTAAAAACATACCCTATTGGGCCAGGCATGGTGGCACACACTTGTATTCCCAGTACTTGGGAAGTTGAGATAGGAAGATCATGGTTCGCAGACAGCCTCAGCTACTTAGTGAGGTCCTCCGCAACTTAGTCAGACCCTGTTTCAAAATAAAGAATGAAAAATAGGACTGAGGGTATAGCTCGGAGGCTGAGTGCTCTTGAGTTCCATCCCCAGTAAAAAATACTCTACTGGTTATAGATTTATACACAAATACCCATATATACATATACATACACATACACACATACTTGCATATACAACTACAGACACCGATGAGAACACACCATTTCCTGAATAGTGCTTACCTGTGTGTAGAGGGTTAAAGACAAATATTGTGGGATAAGGAACTTCAACTGTGCCTGAAATTTTTCTTTATTGGAGGGAAAGAAGGGAGAGTGATCTCAAGCAAATATGGCCAAACGTTAAAAGCCTGTTCACTGTGTGTAGGTGGCTACCTCTATTTCCATATAGCACCTTTCTGGTACACATTTTCCTATCCCTATCTGTGTCACTATGTGAAGGTACATAATTGACACATAGCTCTATTTTTTAACCCATCCCCTCTGAGAGTATCTAGTTTTCATAAAGGTGACTTTAACTCATTCATCCCCATGCTGTTTGAATTTATTCCTACCATTGTGTTCTGTATTTTTTACATGATTTCTCATTGTGGCTTTTCTTTCCTTCTTTCTGTACTTGACCTTTCCGCTACAGTAGTTAGACAAGTATACCCTTTATTCTACTTTTAAAAAGTCATTATCTTCATCTTTTTCTCTTTTGGAGTCAGCATGCCCAGTGAACACTAAAGTGTCCTCCTGTTAGGAGCACCAAAAAACTACTTTTGATGCAAATACAATGGATCGACTCTAAAGGGACCTGGTACCATTTCAGACAAAACCAAACAATTCTCTTATACCATGTAAAATCAAAAGAAGAACTTTAATAAGCTTTTACGGCATTGCAATTACAGGTACATTAACCCAGAACATGCAACGAAAATGATTTTGCCTTTCAAACAGATTGACAAGATAAACTTGACATTACAATGAACAGCAACATACTCTACTGAAGAAAACAAATGCCATTTTATTTCAATTTTGGGGTTAGAAAATGAATGTTCTTGCTGGAATCTCAAGTAGCATTTAGAAAGTTTAGTTCTCCCTTTCTAACCTCTAGCAGATAGTATGATTTTTAATGCAATTGTACACAACTGTTTGTTTTCACAGTGGGAAAAAAATCACAAGGAATCAACAGGTTTAGTCTAATTGACCGATTGGTTTCATCGCCGTTGTTACTTTTGAGAGGGCTCCTGCAGTATTGTGGGTTTTGGATGGGGAAAATCAGACCAGGAGTAAACAACCTTGGTCTTTAGAGTGGCGGGGGGAACATGCAGCGGCACACGGGGCAGGTGCCTGACTTCTGAAGCCAGATGGACACGCATGGCTTGTGGAAGTAGTGGTGGCAGGGCAGCTCGGTCGCCACCTCTCCCTTCACATATTCACTGCAGCAGATGGGGCAGCACATCTCCTGCCCGACTGCACCGTGATCTTCAGTGACCAGAATCTCGGGAAGCGCGTCGATGCTCTCCTTGCTTGCTGGTGGGTTGGCCACCTCGACATCCACTGCAAGAGACTCCAAGTGCGCAAGCGCAGTCTCCATCGCCTGGGCTAGGCGCTCTTCAAGGGCCATGTAAGTGAGGAACTGAGGATCCACGTAGGAAATGGCTTCGGCTACTCCGAGGCCATCTGCGAATCCATCAAAGAGGCTCCAGTCCACTTCAAGGTCTTCGCTCACACTTGAGTCATCTTCGAGGTTGTTGTTACCATCCAGCATGAAGACCCCAGGCTGCATCAACCCCTGCCTAGAATCATTATCACCCTCGCTGCTGCTCTCACGCTCATTGTAATGGAGCCACGGAATCTCTCCATCTTCCAGGGATGTCTGCTCATCTTCCTGAAGGGATGGTTCTCGAACTTCCTCAAGATAGCTGCTGCTGTCGCTACTGGCACTGGCACCGGCACCGGCACCGGCACCAGCACCGGCACCAGCCATGTTGGTGGCTCCAGCAGCTGGACCAGGGATGGCGCTGGAGGTGCTTACTCTAGCTTGCACGGCTTCTCGTTCTTCCTTTCCCGGAAGAGTCTCCCAACTTTCTCCACTGGAGGATGGGGTTTGCTCTCGACTTCGGTACTTCTTGCGCAGAGCAGCAATCCACTCCTTGTCACTGTCAGAGTCTTCATCGCAGTATTTGTAGTAATCGTCATTGTACGTCCAGAAGTCAGTATCGACCATGGTTCGACGCCGTCTTGGCACCTTCTCGGGTTTCACTTTGCCATTCCTTGGGTTCCTGTTGTCTTCAAAGTACTTTGGCTCAGGGTAGCTGCTGGTACTCACACCTCTGCCTCTCCTTGCGAGGCCATCCAAGTGGCCTTCATCCACAGTGGCAGCATCCCTCCACCTGGAAGTACTGTGTGGCATATCGTCATCATCATCAGTATCAAAAAATATTTTTGGTTTCACGCAGTTTGGACTGGCCAGATTTCGGACTTTTGGCCTTACCACTGGTTCCTCTGCACTCTTTGGGGTGTTTTCCCCACCACCACAAATACTTACAGGAGCCCTACCACGGCGCACAGGTAAATTCTGCCCCTGTCTCTCCCTCTCCAAGCTGCCACCATTTGTGGTCACCTTGTCTTCAGCAGAAGACATCAGCGAGGCCACTCTATTTTGCTTCAGGAATTCAGCTCTGCTAACAGAACATCTTGCTGCAGGGGCTGGGTCTAAATTGTCCCCCTCGTCTGTCACATCGCGGTTAAAATTAGAGAAGCGGGGAGGCACCCCTGCCAGGGATCTGGCCTCTTTCTCTGGGTCATACAGCTTATCATCCTTAAACTTGCCAGCTTTTCCTCTCACTGGCGGTCGCTCAACAGGCCCAGCCCCCTCCTCCTCACTATCGTCTGCCCCAAAAGTGTCAATATGTCCATAAGCAATTCCTCTTCTGCCACCCGAGGCCCTGTACTCTCTCGGCGGGTACCTGGAATAGTCCTCATTATCAACATTCAGGCTGGTTCCCGAGTTCTCACTGTCGTCCCAACTACGTCGGGTGATGGAAAATGGCGAACGGCTCCTCTTGGTGGTTTGACTGGGGGCTGATCTGTGCATTGGGACTTCTGATGCCGTCTTTCTCTGGCTGGCAATCCTTTCCTGCTGGCTCATGGATGGCCTGAAACTGACATAAGCATGCCTCCTTCCATACCTCCTGCCTGTATTGGATTGATACCCTCCTGCTGGTTTGGGCCATACAGGCTTGCTAGATTCCTGACCCATTGCTCTGGCTCAGGAGGGTTTCCAATACAGCTGGGACTCAGGTGGAAAGGTTCCTGCTCACTGTACACGTTGGTGAGCTAGGAAAGTCAAATCAGTTCAAAATAAAGGAGCAGGGAGATCTATTTTCACTTCAGCAGGCAGGTAACAGAAGGGACAGGGGGCCTTTAAACTTAGTTTCACTTTCTTCTAAGGCTTGGAGGAGCATTCCACTGACTGTCAGGTGTAGACCTGGAACACATTTTTAATGTTGGCAAAAGAATTAAAAATTGGGTTTGCATGAAAGTCAGACTTAGGGGAGAAGGTGACAGAAGGGGTGGTGACTGCACACTGAGAAGGTGGGTGAAGTACTATGGAACTGTGCCAACATAGAAGAGGAAAGGCTGTTGTGGGGTTTTAATGGGGTGTTTGTTTCTCTGAGTTCTGCAGACAGAGGGGAAATGCAAATTGGAATCTAGTGGAAAAATATAGATCACTGAGTGTACCTGAGCACCTGCATTGCTCTCAGGCGGGGGATAGGTGGAAGGGGGGCCAGCCATCCCACAATGGAGGAATGTCTCTATGGGAAAGGGGTGAAGGGGTGTGTTAAAATGAGACCCATCCTGGAGGTGTGTGGGAGTTTGTGTGTGTGTAGGGGAGTGTTTGTGTGTCTGTACATGTGGCAGCTGGAACTGTGTAAGGAAGCCTGCATTTATGCATCTATGTGTATGTCACAGACAGGGAAGGGCATGATGGCAATGGAGAAGAGGGTGTGTGTGTGTGTGTGTGTGTGTGTGTGTGAGAGAGAGAGAGAGAGAGAGAGAGAGAGAGAGAGAGAGAGAGGGAGATCATCAAAATGGAGAGTGACAACAGTGAGAAAATACAGATGGAAAGGAGGCCAGCAATCAAAGAACGGCTGCTTGTGTGAATACAGCAAGAGGGAAGAAGGATGGTGTCACCAAGAGGGATTTCTAGGAGGGTGTGAGAGCTCACAGCAGGGACCAGTAAAGAAGGCTGTGTGATTTAAGTGGCAGATGAGAGCGGGAAGGACAGCACAGCATGTGAGGTGTGTGTGTGTCAGTGGCCAGCAGTGAAGGCTGTTCTTATGTGTGTTCGTAGCAGGCAGGGAGGAGAGTAGTCCCGTGTGTGTGTGTGTGTGTGTGTGTGTATGTGTGTGTGTGTGTGTGTGTGTGTGTGTGTGTGTGTACATACGCATGCACGCATGCAAAAGCACACAGAGATGGGAGGGGCGGGATCTTAAGGTGTGTATGTAGTAGGGGGTAAGGGGAGGGGAAGGCAGCAGAGGGTCTGAGGCCATGTGTGCATGCGCACACGTGTGTGGGGGAAAGCATTGGAGGGTGTATGAGGGTGTGCTCGTGTCTGCGCATGCGCAGGGGAAGAAACCCCCCCCTCCCTGGAACCTTAAAGATGGAGGGGCAGGGAGGGGGCTGCCAATGAAGGTTGCGTGTGCTTACGCACACGAGACATGACATGGGGGAGGGGGCGTGTGATGTCATAATGAGGGGCAAGCAAAAAACGTTATCAGCTTAAAGGGCAGACCCAAATCCTTGTGGCAGGGAAGGGGGTAAAGAAAGGAAAGGGCGTGTGTGGGACCTGGTTTTTCCACGGGAATCATATCGTATCTGACAATTCTCTCCCTGGGAACAATATTTCCCCCTAACAATCGTTAACCATTAGGCAAGACAACAGCAAAACTGGGGGAGAAAGGCCACCGAGTGTTCTGCAAGGAGGGCCAGGAGGAAGGAGAGGCGGGAAGTGGCAGAGGGCCGCGACCACCACTCGCCTTTCAAATAATCTCGAAAGCCATTAGGGTAGGGGCCCTGCAGCTTGAAAGGAGGGTGGCGGAAGATGCTGCCCCCGACCGGACCTAGGGAGGCCCGGGGCCTCACTCCGCAGTCAAGTCCCCAATCCGCCCCACCCATTTCCGAGGGGCGAACCTAAAAAGGGGTTTGCTGGATTCCCCCACCCCCAGATCCCCGCGCCCCTGCCCTGCCACTCGCCCTGCCGCCAACGCCTGGATGCACCTCAGACACAAACCGCCTTTCACTCACCCAGCCCCAACAGCCGCACGTTCTTCAGAAGATCAGGGCTCCAGGACCTCCGACCGCCACGACCGCCAGAGCCGCTGCTCCCCAGTTCCCGACTCCTCCCCCGCCAGACAGCAGCGGGAGGGGCGGTGACTGCGGTGGCGGAAGTGATTGTGACGTCGCTAGGTCCCGCCCCTTGATGTGGCGGGGGGGGGGGGGAGGGCCGCAGCTGCTCTCCACGAATCGGGGTGGGCCCAAAAGCATTATTTTATTTAAAATGATGAAGTCAAGGATGCAGAAAAGGACAGGGAAAATGTTACCAACGTTGAACATTTAGCCGCATTCCTGTCGGCTCGTTTTTTTTTTTTTTCTTGAATAAAATGAAATCTGCAGATTTTTTCTGATTAACTAGAATGTGAGAATAAGTATATTGCTATATCGCATCCCATGTTTTATGTTATGGTCTGTCCAGGAGTATTAAGAGTGTGCAACGATATTTTGGGTTCCAGTAAACTCTTCCAACCCCCCCCCCAAAAAAAAAAACCGTGATGGTTTAAACAGATTGAAGTTGTTTGCAGACTAATTTGTTGCTGTTGATCTCAGAATTAAACTTCTCTACCCAGAAAAAACGATCAGTCATCAAATGCAACGCAGCTTCACATTATGGTAATTTCACCGCAGTTAAAACATATTATACTTATGCCTTTTGGACTTAAACAATTTTACTGAACTTTGAACACTTTAAATTATACTCTAACATTCAGAGCCAGTGTATAGTTCCTATGTTCCCAGCAGTAGCAAAGTTTAAGCCTTACAGGAAATATGATACATAATAAAACAAAAAAATGTTTAAGGGTAACAACAGAATAGAAATAGATGTATAAATTTTAAACCAATAAAAGAATACTATTTGCAACCAGTAGAAAAACTCAGCTTAACAAGGTCAAGAAATGAGGTACGGGAAAAGATGAAAGGACATGAAAAAGAAATATATCCATATATATTATGTGTTAAAATCTATTATAAAGCAGAGCGTGGTGGCACATCCCAGCATTTGGAGGCTGAGACAGGAGGATCTTGGTTTGTGGCCAGCCTCAGCTACATAGTGAGGCCCTTTGCAACTCAGTGAGACCCTGTTTCAAAATAAAGACGAAGCCGGATCTGATGGCACATGCTTCTAATCCCAGAGCTTGGGAGGCTGAGACAGGAGTATCGCAAAGGTTCGAAGCCAGCCTCAGTTACTTAGTGAGGCTCTTGGCAACTTAATACGACCCTGTTTCCAAATAAAGTATAAAATAGTTCTGGGAGTATAGCCTGGAGGTAGAAACGCCCCTGGGTTCCACCCCCAGTACCACCAAAAAATAAAAAAATAATAATAAAAAATAGGTCTGGGGGTGTAACTCAGAGTTAAAATGCCCCTGGGATCCCTCCCTAGTACTGCAAAAAAAAAATCTATTAAAAAGTAAACTCTCATTTTGATCATTTCATTTTTTAAAAGTTCACTTATATGTTATCTATATGCATTTCACCTGAAGTAGAAATAGGGCTAGAAATACATGCCAGGTAAATACTAACAGGAAAAAAGGAAAGGAAAGAGGGACATAAAGGAAAGAAGAATAAAAAAAGAAAAGAAATAAGAGAAAATTGTAAATTAATATAAAAAATCAAGAGGTCAAAGTACAAAACATCTAAGAGAACAAAGCAGGTTGTTTTGTTCACTGAAGAAGATAAGCCAGGATGGTGATACAGGCTTGTAATCTCAATACTTGGAAGGCTGAGACAGGGGGATCACAGGTTCATGGCCAGCCTCAGCTACTTAGTGAGCACTCCCCTGCAATTTATTGAGACCTTGTTTCAAAATAAAGAATAAAGCCAGGCATAGTAATGCACGCTTGCTTTTTTTTTTAGGGGGGGGCGGGTCTGGGGATGGAACCCAGGGACATTCAATCTCTGAGCTACACCCCCTGCCCTATTTTTTATTATTTATTTTGAAACCAGGTCTCATCGAGTTTCAAAGGGCCTCACTAAGTAACTGAGGCTGTAATCCCAACAGCTACTTAGTGAGGTTCTTTGGAACTCAGTGAGACCCTGCATCAAAATAAAGAATAAAAAATAGGGCTGGAGGTACAGCTCAGAGGTAGAATGCTCCTGGGTTCAATGTTCAATCTCCAGTACTGCGAAAAAAAAAAAGGAAGATATAATAGACATGAAGATTTATGTGTCAAACAATGTTGTTTTGAAATCCATGAAAGAAAATAAAGAGATAGGGTAAAACATCTGCAATTGTAGTGGGAGACCTAACCCACACATATGGTATAAATGGATCATATAGACTGCAAAATAAATAAGCATATGAGGAGATCAAATAAAATAAGGCTGATCTAATGTATATTCATTTTTGTACTCGAGAGGATTTTTTTATAAAATAATGTATTTCAAACATACAGTATCATACAATATAAAATATATGCACAGCATATAAAAAACACATTTGAATGCACCTATGATAAAAATCCAGAAAATTGCTGGGCATGGTGGTGCACGCTTGTAATCCATGCATTTGGGAGGTGGAGGCAGAAGAATCGTACAGGTTCGAAGCCAGCCTTGCTGGCTTAAGGGACCTTGTTTCCAAATAAAAAAAATATAAAGTAGGTCTGGGAGTATAGCCAGGAGGTAGAAGGGTTCTATCCCCAGTACCACCAAAAAATCCAGAAAATTCTATTTCCTTCAGATTCTCAGATTCTTCTCTTTTGGGAACAGAATTTATGGCCCAAACCTTCACTTTATCCTATTCATTCTCACTTCTTTCCCTCAAATAAGCCCTACTTGAAAGTTGATTCCCTCTCACCCATGTCTGTTTATCTGTTTCTACGTACAAATATTTCTGCAACCAACACAGATTATTGTTTCGTGTGTTTTAAACCACTTAAGCAATATCATAATAAATGTATCCTTTCACAATTTAAATTTTCACTCAAACTGGGTGTGGTGGCCCACGGCTGTAATCTCAGTAATTGAGAGGCTGAGGCCAGAAGATCACAGATTTGAGACCAACCTCAGCAACTTAGTAGGACCCTGTTTCAAAAATAAATAAAATAGGACTTGGGATTTAGCTCAGAGGTAAAATATTCCTGGATTCAATCTCTACTACCAGTTTAATGCGATCCCATGTATTGATCCGACTTTTAGTTTCTTGTGGGTCTTGTTAAGAAAGTTTTTGCCTGTATCTATGTGAAGCTGCAAGTCCTCTGGTCTAATAGTACCACAAAAATAAATATATAAATTTTCACTTAACAATCTTTGGAAACGTGACAATTTTGCTACATGTAGATCTATGTCTTTTTTTTTGCCTGCCATGATGGAATTTTTAAAATAGAGACTACCACATACTGGGCAGTATACTCTACCACTCAGTTACACCCTAGCTCATTTTATTTTTATTTATTTTTTAATTTATTTTTTTATTGGTGCACTGTATTCATACATCATAATGGGATAAAAAAAAAAAAACTTTTGTAGACATACGTGTACACATCGCCCAGTTAGCCCCTACCCGATCCCTACCCCGTTCCCTCCCCATCCCTCCTTCCCATGCTTGGCTTAGTGGTTGACATCTAGTATTATAGCAATTTATCCAGAATTAACAATGATAATCTCACAGAACAGTTTCACCTAAAAAAAAAAGAAAAAAATATTTTTATTTATTTAGTTATTTTTTTACTTTTTTCTTGGTGCATTATATTCATACATCATATTGGGGTAAGAAACGTGTGTGTACATACATGTACACATCACCGATTTAACCCCTACCCAATTCCCACCCCATTCCCTCCCCATCCTTCCCCCAACCCTTGCTTGGATTAGTGGTTGACTTCGATATGTTTAAGTACATTGTGTGTTTTAGAGATTTTCCTCCCCCCACCTCCTTTCTCTGCCTTTAGGTTTTCTTGTTTGTTCCTCTATATGATTTCCTTTTTCATCTGGAGTTCTTAGATATTATTTGGCAATACTGAGATTTAACCCAGGAGTGCTCTACAACTGAGTCACATACCCAGCACTTTCTTATTTTTGAGACTGGGTTTCACTAAGTTGCCTAGGCTAGTCTCGAACTTACCATCCTTTTGCCTCCTGAATCACTAGATCCTCATGGCAGGACAGCTAGTGAGAGTGGGAAAGATGGAGACAGAAGCATACAGTAAGAGAGAGCTCAGAGCACTCAAAAGAGAAGACATGGCCGTTTTATCACTTACTCTCAGAAGTGGTCCTCCCATCATTTTTGTCATATCCTATTGATTAAAAGCAAGCCATGGACTGGGGCCCTTCACATTTGTAGCCATGGAGTTGTCCACAATGTTTCTGTATTTCCCTTTTAATTCATAAAGATCCTTAGCAATAACTCCTCTTTAATTTCTGCCATTAGTAATTTTGTTTATTCATTTCTCTAGGGTTTATCAATCTTGATCTTTCAGAAAACCAGCTTTAGGTTTTGATTTCTCTCTACTGTTCTGAATTAAATTTCATCTCCAATTTTATTAGGTGTTTTCTCTTGCTGACTTCGAACTTGATTTGCTTCTCTTTTTCTAGATTTCTAACATGGAATTCTAGAGAATTAACTTTAGATCATTCTTATTTTCCAAAATTTCCATTTAATGCTACACATTTTCCTCGAAGCACTCCTTTTGCTGCAACCCACAAATCTTGGGAAACTGTGCTTTCATTTTTATTTATTTCAAAATATTTTCTTCTCTTGAGACTTCTTCTTTGACCCATAAACGATATAGAAAGAAACTTTTTATGGCACTGGGGATATAACCCAGGGATTATATCCTAGAATACCCCAGCCCTTTTTATTTGTTTTATCTTGAAATGGATCATCACTAAGATTCTCATACTGGCCTCCAGTCTTTGATCCCTCTGTCTCAGCCTCAGTATGCTGTTTAATCTTCAAATATTTTGATGTTTTTCAGATATCTTTCTGTATTGATAGCTAATTTAATTTTGCTGTGGTCTAAGGGTATATTTTACATGATGTCTATTCTATTAGAGTTGCAGTTTTATCAGTTTTTGCTTCGTGTCTTTTTTTCTGCTCTAACACGTTGTTGTTTGGTATGTGCACATTAAGAATTATCATGTCTTCTATCATTAATGTAGTATTCCTACTTATAATTTTCGGTTTGCATAAAGTACTGGGGATTGAACTTGTATTTTCTGTACCATTAAACTACATCCCCAGCCTTTTAAATTTTATTAATTAAATTATTTATTTATTTATTTATTTTATTTTGGTGGTACTGGGGTTCCTGGAAGCCCTTCTACCTCTGGGCTACACTCCCAGACCTATTTTTTATTATTGGAAACAGGGTCTCCTAAGCCAGTGCAGCTGGCTTCGAACCTGTGCAATCCTCCTGTCTCTGCCTCCCAAGCGTGGGGATTACAAGCGTGCACCACCATGCTCGGCTATTTATTTATTTATTTATTTATTTTGCAGGTCTGGGGATGGAACCCTCTGAGCTACACTAAGGGGGGACTCACTAAGTTACACTGTGAGGGACTCACTCCTCCGAGCTACACTGTAGAGGGCCTCACTAAGTAGCTAAGACTGTTTGCAAACCCCGATCCTCCAACCTCAGCCTCCCAAATGCTGGGATTACAAGAATGCACCACCACAGCCAGCTATTTTTTATTTTACTTTAATAAAAACCTAACAAGATAGGATCTCACTAACTTTCGCAGGCTGGCCTTAGATTTTCAATCCTCCTGCTTCTGCCTCTTAAGTAGCTGAATGCCCAATTTATCTCTGACAATTATTCCTTCGGGGGGGGGGGAGCTGCTGGGGATTTAATCTAGGCATATTATACTTCTGTGTTACACCCTCAAACCTAATTTATTGCTTATTTTGAAACAAGGTCTCACAAAGTTGCTAATGGGCTTGATGAATTGATGAGGTTGGCCTCTAACCTGTGAGCATCCTGTCTCAGACTCCCAAGTACTGGGATTAGATAGCTAAACCAGGTATGGTGGCACATGCTTGTAATCCCAGCATTCAGGAGCCTGAGACAGGAGGATCGCGGTTCTTAGACAGGCTCAGCTACTTAGTGAGGCCCTTTGCAACTCAGTAAGACCATGTTTCAAAATAAAGAATAAAAAAGAGAGCTAGGGGTGTAGCTCGGAGGTAGAATGCCCCTGGGTTCCATCCCCAGTACTACAAGAAAAACAATTAACAGAGCTACTCTGGATTTCTTCCTTCCTTCCTTCCTTCCTTCCTTCCTTCCTTCCTTCCGTCCTTCCTCCCTCCCTCCGTCTCTTTCTTTCTTTCTTTCTTTCTTTCTTTCTTTCTTTCTTTCTTTCTTTCTTTCTTTCTTTCTTTTTTGCTATACTAGAGATGCAGCCCCTGGGGCATTCTACCTTCAAGCTACAGCCCAGCCCTATTTTTCTTATTTATTTATTTATTTATTTATTTATTTATTTGCAGTCCTGGGGATGGAACCCAGAGGCATTCTACCTCCAAGCTACACACCCAGCCTTATTTTTTATTCTTTCTTTCTTTCTTTCTTTCTTTCTTTCTTTTTTTTTTTTTTTTTTTTTTGTGGTACTGGGGGTGGAACCCAGAGGCTTTCTACCTCCAGGCTATACTCCCAGACATTTTTTTTAATATTTTATTTGGAAACAGGGTCTCACGAAGTTGCTGAGAGCCTCACTAAGTAGCTGAGGCTGGCTTGGAACCCGTGCAATCCTCCTGTCTCAGCCTCCCAAGCGCGGGGATTACAAGCGTGCGCCACCACACCCGGCTTATTCTTTATTTTGAAACAGAGTCTCACTGAGTTGCAAAGGGCCTCACTAAGTAGTTGAGAATGTCCATGAACCATGATCCTCCTGTCTCAGCCTCCCAAATGCTGGGATTACAAGTGTGTGCCACTACACCTGGTTTAGCATTTCAATTTTAATAGATATCGGCAATCTGCTTTCTAAAGTGATCACAACAATTTATATTTCCACCTACAGTTTCCTCACACCATCCTCACCACTCTCGATTCTAAGACTTTAAAATTGTTGCCAATTGCCGGGCGTGGTGGCGCACGCTTGTAATCCCAGCATTTGGGAGGCTGAGACCGGAGGATCGCAGTTCACGGACAGCCTCAGCTACTTAGTGAGGCCCTCTGCAACTCAGTGAGACCCGGTTTCAAATAAAGACTAAAAACTAGGGCAGGGGGTGTAGCTCGGAGGTCGAATGGCCCTGGGTTCCAATCCCAGACCCGCAAAAAAAAAAAAAAAATTGTTGCCAATCTGATGAGTTCAAAAGAGTGTTGTTTAATTTTTTTCCTAAATTACTAGAGAAATAAGTGGCTTTCCACACATTTATTGACCACTTAGATTTCTTCTCTGAATTGTATGCTTCTACCTTTTATTCATTTTTCTATTGGGTTTCTTCTTGTCATTGATTTCTAGGAATTCTTTATATATTATGAATAGATGCCAGTTATATGTATACAGTTGCAAATATCTCTTCCTACTTGGAATTTTCAATGTAAATATGTAATTATAACAATAATTTAAATAAACCTTGGGAGATATTTTATCAGAATCCTGCAGTAAATAAGACCTTTGTAAGTTTAACAAAATATACAGGAGCAAAAACAACAAAAAGTTTCAACTACATAAAAATAAAATCTGCTGGTAGGCAAAAAATAAGCAAACAATGGCAAGTAATGGAAAAGACAAATGCAAACCTTGGGAAAATATTTGCTGCAAATTGTCCAAACAAAGGGCTCGTTTCCCATTTACATGAAGAGCTCCTATAAATCAATATAAGTACAACAAATCCATTTCAAAATGAGAATAAGATACCAACTTTTTTCCCTCCAGTACTGGTGGTTGGATCCAGAGTTCTCATTATCCAGATTGACACAAGGTCTCATTAAGTTGTCCAAGCTGACCTCAAACCTGCAATCCTCCTGCCTCAGATTCCCCAGTGCCTAAGTATAAGTGTGTGCCACTGTGCCTGAAGCAACTTATGTTTTTTTTTTCCCCTGTGGTACCGGGGATGGAAGGAACCCAGGGGTATTTTACCTCCAGGTGACACACTCAGCCCTATTTTTTATTCTTTATTTTGAAACAGGGTCTCACTGAGTTACAAAGGGCCTCAGTAAGTAGCTGAGGCTGGCCTCGAACCCAGATCCTCCTGTTTCAGCCTCCCAAATGCTGGGATTACAAGCGTGCACCACCACACTCGGCTCCAGAATTTAACTCCTATAGTCCCCCAGGTGCTCAGGGTCTGGGCCTCAGGTTGAGAAGTACGTCTTTGGCTTCCATGATTCTGAGGCCTTTGGACTTGGGCTGAACCATTCTACCAAAAAATCAGGGTCTCCAGTCTGCAGATGGCCTGTCGTGGGACTTCTCAACCACCATAATAAGAGTGAGTCAATTCCCTAATATATCCACTTTCATATATTTTTATCTATATATATTTTATTGGTTCAGTATCTCTGGAGAAACCTGACTAATATAATCACTAATAAATGGCTCTTATCTCTAATAAGACTTGGTGTTAAAGTCAATCTTGTCAGTAATACTGTTACCTTATTTTCTTTGGATAAGATATTTCCCTAGAATATTTTTACTCATCTCTTTAAAATATTTCTAAGGTATTATCTTTATAGTTGCACACAAATATCTGTGTAACTTTAGACATACTCATAAAAGAAATTCTACGTGCTGAGCCTGATAACACATACCTGTAATCCTAGTACTTAGGAGGCTGAAACAAGATTATAGGTTCAAAGTCAACCTCAGCAACTTAGCAAGACCCTGTTTCCAAATAAAAAGTATAAAGGATGGGGGTGTAGCAGAAAGAGATAGAGATAGAGAAAGAGATAGAGATAGAGAGAGAGAGAGAGAGAGAGGCTATCCTATGTGCATTCTTTTAAAAATCATGGTATTTTCTTTCAACTTTCACTAACTTAATATTCATTATTCCACATTTTTTCATACTTCCATAATCCTATACGGGGTATGCATATGTGCATGTGTATACATACACACACACACACACACACACACACACACACACACACACACAGAGTACATTCCCAGGCTTTCATTTGCCCTCTTTTATTAAAATGATATCATGGACAGTTAGCTCTTTGTATCTGAGGGTTTTACATCTGCTGATTCAAGTAGCTAGGCATAAAATATGTTTGAAAATTGGGAGGCTGAGACAGGAGGATCAAAATAGGTTAAAGGAAGTGCACAGTGACTTGGTTCAAACTAAAAATTAAAATAGGGCTCAGAGGCCGAATGTCCATTTTATTTTGTTTTGTTTTGTACCAGAGATCAGGTTTGGTTTGTGGAGGTAGAGAATGAGTGTGAACTGTGAGCCTATCTCACAGTAATGGGGACAGAATAGTGATGGGAGCCGATAGTGTCTGGAACCCCAATCAGGGCTGGACTGCATCCTTGGTGGGTTCTGATGAGCCCAGGATAAGTACTCAGGAGTTGCCAATGATAGGTCAAGACAGCCTGTGTGGCCCAAAGGCCTCCTCCTTTGTTTCTCTCAGCCTCTGGCACTATTTGGACCAGCTGGAGGGACCCTGTGCTGTAGAGCCCCTCTCTACCCTGTCCTGACTTTCCATAGGCCTGAAGCCACCAGCCTCCTCCTCTGCTCTCCCATTCCCCGCCCCACATCTTTGCCCCTGGCATGGCTTCTCTTTGCGTGTCTCTTGTGGAGTTTCAGGGATTACAACTTTCTTCTCTAAGACACAGCTCCCTTCTCTTCCTCCGGCCTCACCCCAAGGAACTCTGAAAGGAATTAGAACTTGCTGAGTATGAGACTGAGGGGCAAGCCAAGAGTGGGGGCAGGGGACATTTGTAGACAGTAATTCTCTTTCAGGTAGTTCTCTTATTTAATCTCTACCGAAAGCTGGTAGTGAGTCTCATGTTCATATGGGAGCGGATGCTAAGGAAGGAGGTTCCCTGAAGGAGGCCTAGAGCAGATTCCTGAGCTCCTGGCCTGGCCATACAGGGTGAGCAGAGAGGGCTGGAGAGAAGCTGGGTGTGTGGTGGCATACACATGTAGTTCTAGTACTTGGCAGTCTAAGAATAGGAAGATCACAGGTTTGAGTCCAGCCTGGGCAACTTAGCAAAATAAAACCCTGCTTTCTTCTTCCTTTTTTTGTGGTACTGGAGACTGAATCCAGGGGCATTCTACCTCTGGGCCACATCCCAGACCTTTTTGTTTTTTATTTTTTATCTTCAAATGGTTTATCTATGTTGCCAAAGCTAGCCTCGAACCTGAGATCTTGTGTCTCATCCTCCCAAGTCCTAGGATGACAGGCATGTCCTACCATAACCAACTAAGACCCTATTTTGAAATAAAAAATATAATAAGGCTGGGGTGTAGGTCAGAGGTAGAACATCCCTGGGTCCAATTTCCATTACTGAACACAAAGTAAGAGAGGGTCAGGGAGGTTAAGCAAGGTAGGCTGAGAAGCAGGTTGCCTGCCCTCCCCTGCAGGCTCTGCTCAGGCAGCACTGGCCATACTCTTTCCATAGGGGTCCTCTCTGTCCCTTTAGCCACCATCAAGAGGGACTGAAAGGAGATAGTCATGGGTGCTGGCAAGACAGGAAGAATCAAAGACCAGAGCATGTGGGGCCATGGGCAAGTACTCTGAGCTTCCCAGGGTCTCACTCTCCCATCTCAGCAATAGAGAGGTTGGATGAGATGACAGCTGAGACCCGGTGCCAACTTGGCCACTGTGTGTGTGGTGGGGCCTGCCCAGGCAGGGAAGCACTGTGGCTATGTCAGCAGACGGAGTTTTGCCCAAAGAACATGACTAGGGGGAGCAGCAAGGGAGTAGCAAGGGTAAGTTTGAAGAGGCATTCGATCCCATTGCTTGGAATCCAAGCCCTGCCCATTCACAGTAGAAGGCTGGAGGATAAGCAAGGGGAGTATGGGAAGGGACCCTTTTTGCTGCTGGGGTAGACCCCCAGCCCTTTTATTTTTCATTTTGAAACAAAGTCTTGCTGAGTTGCTGAGGGTCTCACTAAGTTGCTGAAGCAGATCTTGAACCTTTGATCCTCTTGTTTCAGCCTTTCATGTACTAGGAATATAAGCATGTGCCACCACACCCAACTACAAATAGGCCTTTTATTTTTTATTTATTTATTTTGCAGTACTGGGAATGAAACCCAGGAGCATTTTACCTCTGAGCCAGACCCTCAGCTCTATTTTTAATCTTTATTTTGATACAAGGTATCACTAAGTTTTAGAGGGCCTCAGTAAGTAGCTAAGGCCAGCCACAAACATTCAATCGTCCTGTCTCAGTCTCTCAAATACTAGGATTACAAGCATGTGCCACGACCCCTGGCACAAATGGGCCTTTTTTTTTAAAAAAAAGAGGGGGGACACTAGGGAAAGGGCAAGAAGGCAAGAGGGAGCTGGAAACACTCTGCTAGTTGTCCTGAGAGGGGAAAAAATGGAACCTTTAAGAAAAAGCCTACTTTCAGATGTCTACAGAGGTGCAAGGTGCTGGAGTCTTTTCAAAGCATCTCTGCCTCTAGGTCAAATAATTCTGCTTCTTATGAAACTCTGAACAGGTCTTTTCCCTCTCTGAGCCAAGTTGTTTCCATTTGCATGGTGAGTTGGAACCTACATGCACTCCAAAAACTCTGACACCTCTCAGAGTCCAGAGTCTTCTCCAAGCCTGCTCAAGTCCAGCCTTTTGCGTTAGGTGGTGTCTCAGACACTGACAAATTTTATTTATTTTTTATTTTTGGTGCTAGAAGCATTCTATCTCTGAGCGATACCCTCATACCCCCCTCCTTTTTTTTTTTTTTTTTTTTTTTTTTTTTTAGTACTGGGGATGAAACCCAGGGGCATTCTACATCTGAGCTACACTCCCAGGCCTAATTTTTATTCTTTATTTTAAAACACTGCAGAGGGCCTCACTAAGTAGCTGAGGCTGTCTGTGAACTGCGATCCTACTGTCTCAGCCTCCCAAATGCTGGGATTACAGGCGTGCGCCACCACACCCGGCTTTACCCCTCTCCTTTTTTTGAGGTACTGGGGATGGAACCCAGGGGCATTCTATCTCCAAGCTACACCCTCAGCCCTATTTTTCATTCTTTATTTGGAAACAGAATCTCATTAATTTTTGGAGGGAGGGCCTCACTAAGTAGCTAAGACTGGCTGTGAACCTGCGATCCTCCTAGCTCAGCTTCCCAAATCCTGAGATTACAAGCCTGGCTCCATTCCGCCTTTTGAAACAGGGTTTCACTAAATTGCTGAGCACCTGGCTAAGTTGCTGGGGCTGGCCTTAAACCTGCATTCTTCCCATCTTGGGCTCTTAGTACTGGGATTCCAGGCGTGTGCCACTATACCTGGCTCAGCCTCTGTATTTCTAGCACCTTCACACACACTGTTCACCTTTGTGGAACACAGTGACCCACATCTTTGTTGTCACTGCTTCCTTCTGACAGCTGACAGGGCCCCTCTTCCAGGAAGCTTGGGCTCCCTAGCTCAGGCCAGCTCTCACTCTGGGCTGACTCTCATTGGGCCAGGATACTCCTCACAACAGCAATTACTTGCACCAGGGAATTATTGCTGTATCTGTCTCCTCTTCCAAATTACTTTTGACTCCTTGGAGACAGGGCCCTTGTTATCTGGCTCACAGTGTCCAGCAACCAGGAAACTGCCAACCAAACAAATAGTTCTTGAAAAAATCCTAGCAGCTATCACGTATTGTAGACCTACTGGGAGCCAGACACCGATATAAAGCATCTTTGTTGGTCCTGGGATCTTGTACCCCCTTTTTGATATCTTCGGTGCGGGGATGGAGGGGCAAAGAGGTGACTGGTTTTTGTCCTGCCAGGAAAGCTTTGTCCTGGACTAGTGCAGCATTAGGCCTGGCAGCAGGTCTGCTGCTTCGAGCCTCCTTTTTTGCTTGCCACCACTCTTTGGAGAGGAGCAGCAGCTGTGGCCTCTCCTCGTGTTCCCATAGCAACCAGTGCTTACCTCCCGCTCACACTGGTTCCTAATTGCCTGATTACGCATCTTCTCCCCCGCCAGCCAGCTCCGGAGCTTCTTGAGAGCAGGGTCCATGGTGGGCTTTGCTCACCATTGCGTGGCTCCGGGCTCAGTGAGTATTAGTTAAATGAACAAAAATGAATGCATGACCATCCATGCACATGGGCTTTTAAAAGCTTTCATCACAAACAAGGCACCTGGCAGCCTGTAGTGGCTGAGAGGGAGGGGGGACTCGAGGACTCTGCTCCTCAGCTCACCTCTGCTGAGTGGCGTGGGTGGCCGGCCCCCCTTCCCCTCTCTCTCCTGCTGCTGGGGAAGCTCTTTAGAAAGCAGGTGGGGCAGCCTGCATGGTCATGGCCATTGGTAGGAGGGGGATGCTATAGACGGTGTGGCACCCCCCTTAACAATCCCCTCTTGCATACACATGCACGCACACACACTCCTTTACCACCTCCTTCCAATGGAAGCCATCTCAAACAGCCAGCTTGTGGTTTGAAAATTACCAGGAACAACTGAGTGTCCAATTCTATTAGTTCAGATCATCCATCCAGCTTTCTACCATCTTCTACCTGAGCTGCTTCAAGAGTTGCCTCCCTGCCCCCACTACTATCCATTTTCTTCCTTCCTCTCTCCCCAGCTTCATGACACAGACAAAAAGATGGTCCCTCATAAAAAATCTTCCCATGTTATTCCCAGTCTGACACGCAATGGAGGTAGGTGCTGATTTTTGTTCTGTGTGTGATCCTGGAGACTAAACGCAGAAGGGTTTTTACTCCAAAGTACATGCCCAGCCTTTTTTAGTTTTATTTTGAAACAGAGTCTCACTAAAGTTGCCAAGTTGTTGAGGCTGGCCTCTAACCTGTGATCTTCCTGTCTCAGCTCCTAAGTCCTGGGGTTACAAGCATGTGTCACAGCTCCCAGCTAAGTGCCGATATTTTTGTAGCACAACTGAGTCTAAGGTCTAAGTCACTGTAGCTCCTAGAGAGGAGTCGGCTGAGCTACTGGGCTATTAGTTTAGCCTTTCAATATTGGTTGCCTTACATAATGAACTCTGGACCAGGCACTGAGCTAGCGAACCCAGAGCTCACAGGGATGGGGCCAAGATGAGCTGCTACCCTAGTTGAAGGGACATTAAAAACAACCTGGCATGATCTGCATTTTGCAGAGGGTGTCCTGGGAATCTACAGCGCAGTATGCCTGTGCAGAACTAGCAAAGGAATCACGGGGGAAGGAAGATTTGAGCTGGACTTGCTATCAGAAATCGTTGGTGGCAAGTAACAGAAACTACTTTCAAGGGAAATTGTGGGCTAGGCTACAGGGAGTGAACAGAATCAGAGAAAGGCTAGAGAACCAGGCCCAGAAACAGACATAAACAAGGGCAGCTCCGGGGAAAGGGCTGAATCACAATGCTGTGCCACTGAAATGGATGGAATCTGTTTCTTCAATTCTATCACTTGCTCCAGATTCAAAGTCCAGAGGGAGTGTCCAGTGACCAAGCTGAGGCCCAGGCTTGCCTCCTGGCTAGACTGGGTTGGGAACAGGAAGGCAATATCTCTTCAGCTTCTTTTGTGTGCCTGTGGTACTGGAGATTGAGCCTAGGGACTCTTTACCTCTAAGCTACATCTCTAGCCTTTTTAAAAAATTTTTGAAATAGGGTCTTGCTAAGTGCACTAGCCTCGAACCTGCAGTTCTCTTGTCTTAGGCTCCTGAGATTACAATTGTGTACTGCTGTAGCTGGCTCTACTTATTTCTTTTATTTCTTCTATTTCTAGCACAGAATGAATGCTGAAAGGTCACAAACGAATAAATGCCCAATCCCTGACTGGTGGCAAGAAAGAAGAGGAGGAGACCAATGTAGTCAGAGGGAAGAGAGTGGGCACAGAGCCAGGGCATGTGGTGACCTAGAGATGTGGGTGAGATCTGGGTAGCATCCTATGATTGGACATAAAAGAAGGAAAGGAGGGGCTCCCAAATAGGGAGCAGTGTGCCCTATTCGGTGGGCCATGGGGAGCCAGCCTTGGGGGAGGATGTAGAAGAGTGGCTGACCACATTGTCATTTTAGGACCTTCAGCCTAGAGGCTTAAAAGAATGGATCAGGAATCTGGGCATGGTGGCGTATACCTGTAATTCCAGTACTTGGGAGAATAAGACAGGAAGATCACAGGGTAGAGGCTAGACTAAGCAACTTGGCAAAATTTTCTCTCAAAACTTATAATAAAATAGGGCTGGGGGTATAGCTCAGAGGTAGAAGGCACCTGGGTTCAACCTCCAGTAAAAAAAAAAAAAGCCTAGGTATGATGGTGAATGCCTGTAATCATAGCTACTTGGGAGACTATGGCAGGATGATCACAGGTTCAGTGCAAGGTAACTTAGTGAAATTCTGCTAAATACAAAGGGCTGGGGGCATAGATCAGAGGTATGATGGCCCTGGGCTCAATCCCTAGGACCACACAAAAGTGGATCAGAGCCGGGTGTGGTGTTGCACGCTTGTGTTCCCCACGGTGCGCTTGGGAGGTGGAGACAGGAGGATCGTGCAGGCTCAAAGCCAGCAGCGCTGGCTTAAAAGACCCTGTTTCTAAATTTTAAAAAGTATAAAAATAGGTCTGGGAGTGTAGCCTGGAGGTAGAAGGGCTTCCAGGAACCCCAGTACCACCAAAAATAAAATAAAATACATTTGTAGGCTGGGCGTGGTGGCGCACGCTTGTAATCCCC
Source organism: Muscardinus avellanarius (assembly GCF_963383645.1). Classification (NCBI taxonomy): domain Eukaryota; kingdom Metazoa; phylum Chordata; class Mammalia; order Rodentia; family Gliridae; genus Muscardinus; species Muscardinus avellanarius. Next base: position 108,100,590 of record NC_137792.1, read on the forward strand.
GTTCTTGGGAGGTAGAGTCAGGAGGGTTGCATGTTCAAAGCCAGCCTTGCTGGCTTAAGAAACCCTGTTTCCAAATAAAAATATAAAATAGGTCTGGGAGTATAGCCCAGAGGCAAAAGGGTTTCCAGAAACCCAGAACCACCAAAAAAAAAAAAAAAAAGTGGATCATATATGGCAAAAATGATATGTGTAGAATACCAAGGAACTTTTCTATGAAAGAGAGATGGTGAGGCTTGAATTCTAGCATTGGTCATGAATGGAGATATGAGGATGAATTCCAGGGCAATTCAGAACCTAGAATCCACAGAAGTGTGAGAAGGATAGAGAGGGTGAGGAACAAGAGACGACGATGAAGGATTCGCCAGGGAGGGGTAAGTTTGAAAGTAAGAGTTTGTACTTACCTCCCGGCTTCAAGAAGCCAGCTAACTCTCTCAACATCTGTCCACTCAATAGGAAACATCAGCCGCATGTGGTGGTGCACGTGTAATCCTGGTGACTTGGTAGGCTGAGGCAGCACGATCACAGGTTTGAAATAGCCTCAGCAACTTAGCGAGACTCTGTGTTCAAAATAAGAAAGCTAGAGCCAGGTGTGGTGGCGCATGCTTGGAATTCCTTCCCTTGGGAGGCTGAGACAGGAGGTTCGCACAGGTTCAAAGCCAGCCTCACTAGTTAGTGAGGCTCTTGGCTACTTAGTGAGAGAGACCCTGTTTCCAAATAAAATAGAAAATAGGTCTGGGAGTATATCTAGGAAATAGAAAGCCTCTGGGTTCCACCCCCAGTACCACCAAAAAAAGAAAGAAAAAAAAAGAAAGCTAAAAGGGCTGGGGATGCAATTCAGTGGTAAGAGCACCCCTGGGTTCAGCCCCCAGTACCAAAAAAAGATAAGAATCTGAACCATAGTTTTGCCATTAATTACCTGTAGGAAAATTTTCTTGCCACAAATGTAAAATGGAGATAATAATACTTCATGGGGATGCTATTATGATCAAAGGGGGGTGAAGATCAGTGGTAGAGCTCTTGCTTAGACTGTGTGAAGCCCTTGATTCAATACCCTAATAAAAAGGTAATTGTCAGCATAGCCCTAGTAGCATGTGTAGCATGTGCTAGGCACTGTGGGGAGAGAGAGAATTTCTTTTTTGGTACTGGGGATGGAACCCAGAGGCATTTTGCCCCAAGCTATTAATGCATGTGTATCTATGTTCATAGCTGCACAATTCACCATAGCCAAACTATGGAACCAGCCAAGATGTCCATCAACACATGAATGGATTACAGAACTGTGGGATATGTACACAATGGAATTTTACTCAGCCATTAGAAACAACTCAATTACATCGTTTTCAGGGAAATGGATGGAACTGGAGGACATTACGCTCAGTGAGATTAGTCAGTCACAAAAAATAAGAAATTGGATGCTTTCCCTAATATGTGAAAGCTAAGGAGAAATGGGTCATAGGAGTAACTCTAGAAGAAAAAGGAAATCCTATAGAGGAGCAAACAAGACAACCTAAAGGAGGGGATGGAAGGTAGGAAGAAGGAAACTCTCTAAAACACACAATGTACTTAAACATATTGAAATCAACCACTAAGCCAAGCAAGGGAAGGAGGGATGGGGAGGGAATGGGGTGGGAATTGGGTAGGGGCTAAATGGCTGATGTGTACATGTGTGTTCACACAAGTTTTTTACCCCAATATGATGGAATATAATGCACCAATAAAAATCTAAAAAAACAGGATCTTACTAAATTGCTGATGCTGGATTGGAAACTGCTATCCTCCTGGAAAGAGAAAATTTTAATGGGCCCTCACATATTCTGTTAATGGTAATAGAAACTGATACAGTTACTTTGGAGATGGAGTTTGGAAATGTTTCACTATTTTAAATATGCATACCTTGTAGATTTCCAGGAATTTGTCCTAAAGAAATAATTTAACAACTGTGTCCATGAAGGCCCATGCTGTGGCAAAACTAAGATTTGAATTCTTGTCTTTTTTTTTGGTACTGAAGACTGAAATCCAGGGGTACTCTACCACTGAATTACAGCCCCAGCCCTTTTTACTTTCTTATTTCAAAACAGAGCCTTACAAAGTTGCTGAGGCTGTGACCACACAGTCATGTGTGCAAGGATATCATAGCATTGTAACAGTAAAAAACTAGAAAACCCCTTAATGTGCATCAGTAGAGAGCAGGCTAAATTCCTTGTGGTGCCTACACACTGCTGTTTTCCCTGGGACCAACAGAATGGGACAATCAGGGGAAACTGACCACACCCCCGACGCTGGATGGGACTGCTTCTTGGCTTGACAGGCCCCAGTGGGAGAGAGGGGAAAGGCTTTCACTTTAGTGAACTTTGGGGTTTTATCTCTTCCGGTAGACTAGATACATTAATTTCCCAAGGTAACTGGACAATTTTTTTTAATGGAAAGTATTTAAAAAGTTTCTAACTCTTGGGGAGATTTTATCCAAAATGCAAGGGAGAAAGAGGTCACAGAGAGAGAGAGAAAGAGAGAGAGGCAAAGAGACAGAGACAGAGAGACAGAGAGACAGAGAGAGACAGAGATAGAGTTTAGGAAGAAAGGAGAGGAAGGAAATGAGTTTATGCTTGCTGAGTTCATCTGTTCATTAGCAGTTGCAGTAACAACCATTAGGTCTGGCAGAGTGCTATGTAGTAAAGGGGCATTGACTTTTACTTTGTAAAAGTCATTGTTTACATGCTTTACAAGGTGTATGGATCACAGAAGTAAAGAGTCAAAACAACAAGATATTGCACTGGTTGAGAGAATGGAGATGTCTGTGATCTGCCTGGCCCTCTGGAGAGTCCAAAGCAGGATCTCCAGATCCCGGTGCTATTGATGTCTTTGGCAGGATACTAGGAATTTCATTGTCTTCAGGGCTGTCCTGTGTGTTGCTGGGGGGGGTGGAGGCAGGAGGTTATTTACCAGCATCCCTGTCCTCTACCCATCAGTTACCTGCAGCATACCCACATCCTAAGATATGGCATCCAAAGTGTTTTCAGACATTGCTAAGTGTCAGTTTCCTGGGGCGGGGGGCAAAATCACTACCAGTTAAGAATGACTGCTCTCCAGGGATTTTCAGACTGAGCCTCTGGGCCTGGTGACTTCTCTAAGCTCCTCTCCTACATAACAGTTTCAACATTTCTCCATGGCCCTGCTGGTGTGGGAATCAAGGGATGCTTATTGTTTGGGTTCCGCCACCTGCTAGCATTGTGATCGTGGAACTTCCAGAATCATGCATTCCTCAACCCCCAAATGAGATTAATAATAACATGGCTTAGCCAGGCACAGTGGTGCATGTCTGTACTCCCAGTACTTGGGAGGCAGCAAGATTGCAGGTTTAAGGCCAGCATGCCATAACTTTTATGTGTATGTATGGTACTGGGGATTGAACCCGGGGTATTCTAACCCCAGCCCTATTTTCTGTTCTTTATTTTGAAATAGGGTCTTACAAAGTTGTGGAGGGCCTCACTAAGTAGCTGAGGCTGGTATATATAATGGTACTGGTGACTGAACTCAGGGCACTCTATGACTGAACTACACCCTGAACCCATTTGTTTGTCCATGCATTCATTCGTTCTTTCATTCATTCACTCATTCATGACAGGGTCTTTTTTTTGCAGTACTGGGGATGAAAACCAGGGGCATTCTACCTCTAAGCTACACCCCCAGTCCTACTTTTTAATTCTTTATTTTGAAGCAGGGTCTCAGTGAGTTGCAATGAGCCTCATTAAGTAGCTGAGGCTGTCTGTGAACCTGCAATCATCTTGTCTCAGCCTCGTGAATGCTAGGATTCCAAGCATGTGCCCCGACACCTGGCATGACAGGGTCTTTCTAAGTTGCCCAGGCTGGCCTGGAGCTTGTGATCCTTTTCCCTTAGCCTCCTGAGTAGCTGGGATCACAGGCATGGACCACCATGTTGAAGGCTTTCCTCTTTCTGGCATTCACTGTCTGCTCTTTGCTCCTGAGCCATGACTAGAAGTTTAACATGTGCACTAGTGAACAATGATATTCTCTAACCACTAAACTTATGGCCTCTCATTCCCTGATGTGACTTATTTTTGATGATTGATCATTCCTTCATCCTAGAAATCCCCTTTCTTGTCTTGGTCAGATGCCTCAGGAGCCCCTACCTTCAACTGCTTTCTATCTGCCTTCTCATCCTCTGACCACCTATAAGATGTTGGGGTTCTTTGGGTACTATCTTGAGCCCTTTTACATCTTATTCTCTATATTCTTTGCGCCATCTCATTATGTTCGTAGCTTCTGTCCTCATGCATATTAAAACTTTGAGTGTCCTGGCCAGGTTTCTGTAATATGCCTCAGGGTCCCATGTTAAGTGCTGGCCCTTGCTTCTAAATATAAGCAGAGCCAGAGAGCAGAGATCATATTTGTGCTCCCTGCATCGCCAAGCAGTGCTTGGCACATAGTAATTTCCTAATACATATTGTCAAAGGTATGAATGGAGGGGTCCCAAGTTAGGAAGATGGTAGCTGTCTCCTTAGATGAAGCTCTCTCTTGGCAAGAAAGTAGGGCAGGCAAAAGGCTGGGTGCTAGGTGCCATGTCCTGGCTTTTCCTGTACTGGGCCCTGGCAGATACCTCGTATTCTGAATAAGAGGCAAAGATAAAATTCTAGGAAGTACTTGCACCCAGAAGCCAACAGTCCCTGAATCGGCAAACTTCCTTCTGGGGTGGCAGCACCCCATTGGTAAACCATAAGGCAGCCCTTGAGAGAGGAGGCAGTTGAGGAGGACGTGTGCCAGCAGCATGTCCAGCTGAGACGCCTTGGAGGGGAGTACAGAGCTGGCCGCAGCCTATGGTGGTGTTGGCAGAGGGGGAGGGCACCAGGCTGCAGTCCCACCCATCAGGCTGAACACTGCACCATCTGGAGGGGGGAACAGGCCACACTGCTCCTGAGCCCAAGGCTGGAGGAGGGCCAGGTTGAGGGGGCAGAGGAATGCTGCTGGTGGCCCCGCCACACTTGCCTGTGGCAAAACCTCCCGCGACAGGCTGATCTGAACGAAGGCCAGGACCCTGTCCTGTCTGCCAGGAGAACTGGCACCAAGTACAGAGTGTTCCCAGTCAGGGCTGAGAGGCCTGTTTCCACCTACTTCATGGTTCTGATGGAACAACAGAGGCTCAGGTGAAGGTAGAGACTGTCCTGTGTTGATTCATTTACAAGCCAGGGCACCTGCCTTATCTCTCAGCCAGGTGCCTCAGGCCTGCTTGGCCATCCAGGGTGACAGTGTTTTTCCTCTGCTTACATTCTAGAGGGGAGAGGCAGCCCACAGTTTATTTATTTCTTGGTGGAGCTATGGCGCTGGGTATGGAACTCATAGCCTCCCATATGATGGGAATTCTACCCCTGAGCTACATCCTAAGCCCTGGGAGCTCATGGTTTAAAAGAACACATAAGTAAACTACATAGAATGGAAGATGGTGCTAAGTGTTTTGGAGGAAAGGAAAATAGTAGAAAAATAACAGCATGCTACGTTTGGGAGTTTCCATCACACCATCAGGGGAGGTTTCTTGTTTTGTTTTGTTTTGCTTTGCTTGGTTTTGTTTGTTTTGTATTCTTATACTGGGGATTGAACCCAGGGGCATTCTACCTCTGAGCTACTCCCCAGCCTTTTTTATTTACATTTTTACTTTGAAACAGCGTTTTGCTAATCTGCTGAGGCTGGGCTCCAACCTGTGATCCTCTTGTCTCAGCCTCCTAAGTCCTGGGATTACAGCTAGGTTAGGGGAGGGCTCTTTAACAAGGAGTCCATGAAGCAAAACCTGAAGTAGGTGAGCAAGTGGGCCAGCACACCACAGAGAGGGCCTCAGTCCCCAGACTGGCTTCCCCCAGGCCACAGTGGCAGGGCCTCCTGAGAGGCTGACCTATGGGTTTTGGTGTAGCTTCCTGGGCTCCCAACTCTAGTCCTGAGGGCTGGCTAACTCAAAGACAGTTCGAGGTGATATCTGCCATGGTAGGTGACCTGGAGGTAGGGTTTTATTTGGAGCCTCCATCCTCCTGAGATGTGAGCTCCAGGAACACAGAACCCCTGACCATCTGCTCTATCACCAGTGTCTGGCACATAGGAGGTGATCCATAAATATTGGAGCAAGTGAGGAAATCCAGAAAGGAATGAATATTCCACTACTCTCAAATGCCAAAGGTTGGCCCAGCCCCAGACATTGCCATATTTCTGAAGAGCCAGGGAGTTTGGACTCCTGCCTCCTTGAGGATGTGAATCAAGGAAAGACATGGCAGAGTAATGAGAAGGGAGGTGCTGGTGAGGCCAGGAGCCAGGGCAGAGCCCACAGCCAGGCCTGGGATGGCAATGGCGGAGGTGCAGAGGAGCCGCCTCATATGAGCATGGTGCTAGGGACTGTACACACACCTCCTCATTTCATTCTTCCCACATGTGGTAAGGTAGAGAATGCTATTCTCCCTCATAGATAGATGAGGAAACTAAGGCACAAAGAAGCTGAGCCATGTTCTCTAGGTCAAACATCATAGGGTAGAGCTGAGTTTAAACTCTTAAGCTTTCAGGGATTGGCAAGGCAGGCCAGTTGTATGATGTGGTCTCTGCCTTGGGTAGAGTCTGAAGTTTCTCTTCTTTTCTGGCTGTCAAATCCTCCTCAACCTCCAAAGCTCCTTTGCTTTTAGCTGGGAGCTGGGCCCTGCCTCTTCAGTCTACCTCCAAAGTAGAGGTGACAATGTAGTAGCACCTTCCTCCCTCTACCCACCCAGGGCTAGGCCCAACAGGAGAGCAGGTCTAGAGGGAAACAGAGAAGGGCTTAAGTCCAGGTTCCTCCATTCACTACCTCAGAGAGGGAGTGCTACCAGAGCCGTTTCCTGCTTTTTTTTTTTTTTTTTTTGGTGGTACTGGGATTCCTGGAAACACTTCTACCTCCAGACTACACTCTCAGACACCTATTTTTTATATTTTTATTTGGAAACAAGGTCTCTTAAGCCAGCCTCGCGAGGCTGGCTTAGAACCTGCACGATCCTCCTGTCTCCGCCTCCCAAGCGCGGGGATTACAAGTGTGTGACACCATGCCTGGCTCCTGCTCGTTTAATCAGGGATAAAGCCAGGCGTGGTGGCGCACGCTTGTAATCTCTGCCCTTGGGAGGCTGAGACAGGAGGATCGCACAGGTTCGAAGCCAGCCTCAGCTACTTAGTGAGGCTCTCAGCAATTTAGTGAGACCCTGTTTCGAAATAAAATATAAAATAGGGCTGGGGTGTAGATCGGAGGTAGAAAGTCCCTGGGTTCCACCCCCAGTACTACCAAAAAAAAATCAGGGATAAAGCTAGGATCAGGGGTGCACACTTATAACACCAGCAGGACTGGAAGGCTGAAATCCTATCCTTAGTGTCTCCTAGCCTCAGCAATGCAGTGAGACCCTAAGGATTTTAGCAAGATCGTGTTTCTAAACAAAAATAAAATAGGGCTGGGAATATATCTCAGAGGTAGAATGCCCCTGGTTCAATCCCCAGTTACAAAAAAAATGGAAGAAAGAAAAAGAAAAATTGGGGATAAAAGTATCCATCCCAAGTGAACTGGGAATGAGGAAAGGTGGCCCAAATAATCCACACAGTACAGTTTACACAGCACATTTCCATTCATTTCCAGCTCCCCCTTTATTCTGCCCATTCTCCTGGCTGCTGTATGTGCGGGGTGTGTGTGTGTGTGTGTGTGTGTGTGTGTGTGTGTGTGTGTTACTTGTGATTGAACCCAGGGGCAGTCTACCTCTTACTATACCCCTGGCACTTTATTTTCAAACAAGGTCTGCTAAGTTGCTGAGAATCTCACTAAATTGCTGAGGCTAGTCTCAAACCTGTGATCCTCCTATCTCAGCCTCCCAAGTGCTAGAATTACAGGCTTGCACCAATGCACCCAGTCGTGGATACAGTTTTTGTCCCCATTTCATAAATGAGAAAACTGGGACTCTGGCATCATTTTCTAAGCAAAGGCATGCAGTTTGGATGTCATATGATATGGGTTCCACTCTGGTAGTATGTGGTTCCCAAATATCTGATAGGACCCCTTCACCACCCAATGCCATGCACCTCTGTCCTCGTAGATCTGATCTGGGGATGATGGTAACACTCTTATAAAGGATTGATTCACCTAGTCACTTCTTCCAAAGTAAGGCTGGGTGGTCCTCTGAAGCTGTGTGTTCTAGGCCCCAGGCTTATGAAGAGCCTCCCCAGCACTTCTCACTCTTCAGTGACAGCAATTTAGAAAGAAAAATGGCTACTCCACCTCTCAAGAGGGGGAGCATAGTCACAGCTAGGAGTGCAAAGTGAGCTGAGGTCCGCAGGGATACTAAGGCAGTATAACTCTGAGCTAGGAAGACCATGTGTTTGGCTACCTTTAGAGGTGGCTTAACAGACAAGTTACACTACCCATGCCTAGCATCATATCACACCAGCCAGCACCCAGTTATGTCTCCTCAAGATGTCAACTTGTTATTTTGTACAGAACAGGTCTCTTCTCTGCAAGAACTTAAAAGGTTTGTTCTTTTCCTTTGACAGTCTGCTAATATTCCCCAATAAAGTGTCTAGGTATAGACTTATCTTCATTTATCCTACTCCATCTTAGAGTGCCCTTTCTCCCTGAGAATTAGCATCTTTCCATTCTGGAAAATCTACACTTATTATATCTCAATGATTGTTTTTTTTCTACCCTCCATCTCCACAGCATTATTTGTTTGAAATTTGTTAGACTGAAGCTAGTAACACTCAATGCCAACCTATTCTTTCAAAGTTTATTTCTGTGCTGGTGTTAGTTCCCTCAGTATCAGCTTCCAGTTCACTAATTCTTTCTATGATCATGTCTGTGAGAACCCAGAGGGAGTGGCTGGTGGTGACGGCATGAAACTGTACAGCTGCAGAGGCACACCTTCTGCATAGTCCTTGATGTGTTATGCAAATTTTGGGCATGCACTTTGCATATGGTTATGTGCATTGACTAAGTGTAACATGCATGTGCAATGACTAAGCAAAGTGTAACACACATGCACACATCATGCTGACATGGATGTGCATAATTTTGCCTGGAATTATGTATGAGAGACAAAGGTGTGAATAAAGTTACTGCTTGCTATTTGTTCTCCTCCTGATGGTGACTTTAAATGCTTTCTTCATCCTGGGGATCTCACCATCTGCAACCATAGCTGGCCCAGACCTTCTCTCTCTCCCTCCCCCCCCCCCTCTCTCTCTCTCTCTCTCTCTCTATATATATATATATATATATATATATATATATATATATTCTCTCTCTATATATATATATACTCTCTCTCTATATATATATATAGATCTCTCTCTCTCTCTCTCTCTCTATATATATATATATATATATATATATATATATATATATATATATTTCTCTATCTCTATCTCTCTCTTTTTCTCTCTACCAGAAATTGAATCCAGGTGCATTCTTCACCTTTTTAAATTTTTGCTTTTAAACTGTGATCTTCTTTTCTCAGCCTCTCAAATACTGAGATAACAAGCATGTGCCACTATGCCTGACTTCTTTTCTGCTTTTTAATCCCATGGAGATAGAGAACAAACTTAGGAACATCAATGACCCTATTATTATTATTTTTTTTGGTGGTACTGGGGGTGGAACCCAGAGGTTTTCTACTTCTGGACTATACTCTCAGATCTATTTTATATTTTATTAGGAAACAGGGTCTCACTAAGTTGCTGAGAGCCTCACTAAGTAGCTGAGGCTGGCTTCATTCCTGTGCGATCCTCCTGTCTCTGCCTCCCAAGCACGGGGATTACAAGTGTGCGCCACCACGCCCTGGCTTACCCTATTTTTGATTTACAAGATTTCTGGTTTATCTTCTTTTCATATTTCTCTTCCTGTTTTGGAACAATCATATCTCGTCCATTTACACAAACTCATTTCTTCATTTATCTCTGTGTACCTCCTAAACATGCTTATTTTAAAAATCTGTCAGCTTGTTCTCCAAAATGTCATCTGGAATAAATTTATGGGCTGATCGTAGATTTTATTGGCTCTCCCTGAGCATTCGATTTCTTTATGTGTTTTGGAATTTTGGTTTGGAGAGAGAGGTTTGAGTTGGTGTTTTATTGTCTGTGTCTCTCCCTCAGTGATTACCCTTTTCTGTCTGGTGGTTTTGTAGTGGCCTCCACTGGCATCTCAAGACCCCCCACCCCCATTCCAGAATCATCTCCCAGAATGGCAGCTCAGTGCTCCTACTCTAGGAAAGACGGAGGGGGCCTCCTACTGCCTCTGAATGGAGTATAGGGGTTTGCTTCACTTCCAGATCATGAGGCTGGGTCTGACACCTCCTAGCTCCCCCTATCTTGGGCTGCTATTCAGCAGCTGTCTTCTCCAGCTCTTAGCACTTGTAGCACCTCTAGGAGGAGCAGAGTCTCAGCCATACCCACCTGCGATCTAGCTTGGGGACTGGCAGACTTCAGCTCTGCTCTTGCTGCTTTGCAAATGTGTACAGGCTGTGTATCTCCATTTTTGAGCCTGACCCAGTCTTTGGGTTTCCCTTTTTTACAGTGTATTGACTGTTCATCAGTCTGGGTTTGCTACAGAGAAACTCTGTTACTTTATTTTTTGTTGTTGTTTTTTTAGGAGAAAAATATAAGGATGTGGGTTTTTTAACTTTTTATTGGCGCATTATATTCATACATCATATTGAGGTAAAAACCTTGTGTGGACATACATGTACACATCACCGATTTAACACCTACCCAATTCCCACCCCATTCCCTCCACATCCCTCCTTCCCTTGCTTGGCTTAGTGGTTGACTTCGATATGTTTAAGTACTTTTGTGTTTTAGGGAATTTCCTTCTTCCTCCCTCCCATCCCCTCATTTAGGTTGTCTTGTTTGCTCCTCTATAGGATTTCCTTCTTCATCTAGAGTTCCTCCTATGACCAATTTCTCCTTAGCTTTCACATATTAGAGAAAGCATCTGATTTCTTATTTTTTGTGACTGACTAATCTCACATAGCATAATGTCCTCCAGTTCCATCCATTTCCCTGAAAATAATGTAATTGAGTTTTTTTTATGGCTGAGTAAAATTCCATTGTGTACATATCCCACAGTTTTGTAATCCATTCATCTGTTGATGGACATCTTGGCTGGTTCCACAATTTGGTTATGGTGAATTGTGCAGCTATGAACATAGATACACATGCATTAGTTTGGTAGTTTGGTTTCCTTTCTTTTGGGTAGATATCCAGAAGTGGTATTGCTGGATCAAATGGTAGATTTGTTCCCATTCTTCTGAGGATTCTCCATACTGTTTTCCAAAGTGGTTGCACTAATTTGCAATCCCACCAACAATGTCTTAGAGTTCCCACTTCTCCATACCCTCACCAGCATCTGTTGTTGTTTGTGTTTTGAATGATTGCCATTCTAGTTGGAGTTAGGTGGAATCTCAGGGTAGTTTTGATTTGCATCTCTCTGATTGCCAGTGATGTGGAGCATTTCTTCATGCATTTATTGGCCATTTGAGTTTCTTATTTCCTGAAGTATATATTTAGTTCGCTTGCCCATTTTTTGATTGATTTTTTTTTAGTGTTGAGTTTTTTGAGTTCTCTGCATATTCTAGATATAGTCCTCTATCAGAGGGGTAGGTGGTAAAAATCTCCCATTCTGTTGGCTCTCGGTTGAGGTTCCTGACAGTTTGCTGAACAGAAGCTCTTCAGTTTCATGCAATCCCATGTATTGATTCGCTTTTTAATTTGTTGTGCCTTTGGGGTCTTGTTGAGAAAGTGTTTATCTGTGCCTATGTGTTACAGTGTTGGACCTATTCCCTTTTCAAGGAGCTTCAAGGTCTCTGGTTTGATTTCCAAGTCTTTGATCCATCTTGAATTGACTCTTGTGCAGGGTGAGAAAGTGGGATTAATTTCCAAGTTTCTGCATATGGTTAACTAGTTTTACCAACACCATTTGTTGAAGAGGCTATCTTTTTTCCAGTGTATGTTTTTGGCCTCTTTGTCAAAAATCAATTGGCTGAAAGTATGTGGACTTGTATCTGGGTCTTCTATTCTGCTCCATTGGTCTATGTATCTGTTTTTGTGCCAGTACCATGCTGTTTTTATTACAATTGCTTTGTAGTATAAAGTCAGGTACTCTGATTCCTCCTGCATGGTTTTTGTTACTTTCTTAATTGGAAATGTATTCGTTTTTGTTTTTTTGCAGTACTAGGGATGGAACCCAGGGACATTCTACCTCTGAGCTACACCCCAAGCCCTATTTTTTATTCTTTATTTTGAAACAAGGTCTCACTAAGTTGCAGAGGGCCTTACTAAGTAGCAGAGGCTGGCTGTAAACATTCAATCCTCCTGTCTCAACCTCCTGTCTCAACCTCCCAAGTACTGGCATTACAAGCCTGCACCACCACACCTGGCTTAGAAATGTATTCTAATTCTACTGGATGTATTCTATGTGCTAAATTTGGAAATTGTTTAAGCAAGTCCCTGTTATTAATCTTTTACGTCATTTTCCATTTAGGTCTAGTACAAACAAGAGGGCAGTAAACATCCTGAATGGACTTGTCTAATTTCTCCTTTTGTACTATGGATTGACACAAAGGGTATTCTACCACAGAGTTACACATCCAGCCCCCACCCCACATCCTGCCTCATTTTAGTTATTGGGGATTAAATACAGGTATATTCTGCCTCTAAGCTATACCCCCAGCAATTTTATCAGAGTATTGCTAAGTTGCTGATACTCATTAAGTTGCTGAGGCTGGCTTCGAACCTGCCATTCTCCGGTCGTAGCTTCCCAGGTACTGGAATTGCAGGCATGTACCACCACAACTGGCTGATATCATCCTTATTTTGCACAGGATAAAGACAAGCCTATTAGAGGTAAAATGATCACTTAAGCTTTCACTGGTGAGAGGAGGAGCCCACATGCAGCCAAGGAGAAAAACAGGGTGCTCTCCTGTCTGCTGAGCTGCAAAAGGAAGACCTCTGGCCTTTTCAGAACAATGTGTTTAAGAATGTGTTGAGCTGGGCATGGTGGTACACACTTGTAATCCCAGCACTTGGGAGTCTGAGACAGGAAGATTGCGGTTCGTGGACAGCCTTGGCTACTACGTAGTGAGGCCCTTTGCAACTCAGTGAGACCCTGTTTCAAAATAAAGAATAAAACATAGGGCTGAGGGTGTTGGCTCAGAGGTCGAATGGCCCTGGGTTCCATCCCCAGTACTACAAAAGTAATGTGACTCCCTCCATAGGGCCCAGATATAGTTGTAGTTCCCCTTGGAGTGTGGGTTTAGATGCTCAAGGGCCACCTCTACCCTTATCAGGACAAATGCTGGCTTAATCACTTGGACTCAACCACCCTCTGGTTAAGCAGTCATGGATGCCTTTTCATCCTTTTGTTTCTTAGCAGGAGACAGCTAGAGACTGTGAGAACACACAAGCATGTGCCACCACACCAAGCTTATTTTTTACTTTAGAATGGGGCTTGCTAAATTGCTGAGGGCCTCACTATGTTGCTGCAGCAGACCTCAAACCTGTGATCCTCCTGTCTTAGCTCCCCAAGTCTTGGGATTGCAGGCATGTGCCACTACACCCAGGGCAATCTCACATTCTTTTATCAGTTCCCCCATCCCTACTGGCTACACTACAGGATCTTCAGACTTAACAGTTCTCCTTTCTTCAGTCTCCCTCCTGTTTTCCTCCTCCTTAAGTGTTCTTTCCCTCTTTTCTTTTACTTTCTTTTTCTTTTTTGACATATGGGGGATTGAACCCAGAAGCATTCTACCTCCCAGCTACATCCCTAGCCCTATTCGTTATTCTTTATTTGAAACAGGGTCTCACTGAGTTGCAGAGGGCCTCACTAAGTAGCTGAGGCTGTCCACAAACCTCCACCCTCCTGTCTCAGCCTCCCGAATGCCGGGATTACAAGCGTGCATAACCATGCCCGGCTTGTTCTTTTCCTCTTAATCTCTGCCTTTACTCTCATCTTCTCCCTTCCAATCTATCCTCTACTCTCCCACCAGGAGGTCCCATGCCCCTTCTTCTGCTCAAAATCCTTCTGTGGCTCCCCTGAGTATACAGGATCAAGACCCCCACAGCTGGAGCTCTGACTCTCCATTGAGCTTCATTTTGTTCTCCCCTCTATTGGCTTTGGTCCATCTGGCCTCCTTGTTGTCCTTCCAGGATACCTTTCCATGACTTGACCCTAAGTTTCTGGTGTGTCAGCCTATCCCCACCCTCCTCCATACCCTTGGAACACTCCCACCCTTCCCATCCTGCTACCCTAAAAGTCCATCCCAAATGTCACCCTTAATCTGAAGACCTCCTACCCTCTCCTGCTGGAAGTACTCTTCACTGCAGTAAAGTTAGTGGTTGGGAGGAACCTTGTGATACAGTTGGGTCTGACTCTGCACCATGGGACATCTGAAAAGGGCCTTCACAAGCTCCATGCCTCAGTATCCTAACTTATTTTTTATTTATTTATTCATTCATTTATTGGTATTGAAGATTGAAGCCAGGGGCATTCTACCTCTGAGCTACACCCTCAGCTCTTATTTTTTGGTTTGAAATAGGCTTGGCTAAGCCTCAGCTACTTAGTAAGGCTTTCAGCAACTTTGTGAGACCCTGTTTCCAAATAAAATATAAAAAAGGTCTGGAAGTATGGCCTGGAGGTAGAAAGCCTCTGGGTTCCACCCCCAGTACCACAAAAAAAAAAATAGGTCTGGCTAAGTTTCTGAGGCTGTCCTTGAACTTGTGATCCTCCTGTCTCAGCCTCCTTAGTACGGGGAATACAGGCACATTACAATGTGCCTGGCTTTCAGTATCCTTACTTATAAAACATAGCCATGGTTACCCCTCCTCTGGATTGTCCTGAGGGTGGAAGAAGAAATGACAGGCAAATGCCTGAGCATATACCAAACAGGCTGTGGAACAGCCATCACATTTTCCCAGGGGCAATTTATGCCCACAGCCTTCGGGCCCACAGCACACTAGCAAGGAATATTCACTTATCTCCCTACCCTGGGATTCTTTCTATTTCTTGGCTTTCCTCCCAGCACAGCAATTAGTGGTCCTAAGATATCTATCTCCCCAGGAGAAAAGTTCTGGAAGGGAACCCTTTGCCGGACAACCTCAGTTAGGGGCTCGATGGTAGAAGTCTTCCCCTGTGTTAACAAGTGAGGCTCCTGTCATGGCACTGCACAAGTACATTTAGGTTGGTCTTGTCTGCATAGGGCATTGGAGATTCTGAGGTTAACACAGGCTGGCCTGAGAAGCCAAGGGCTCTTACAGCATGATCTTCTCCCTAACACAGGATACATCCCCTGCACCGCCCAGGCTCAGGGTGCAAGGGATGAGCTCTGGACATAGAATGGCTGTTCTTAGAGGAGAATCAGAAACCTTCCAAGATTTATCAACCACTAGGCTTCTTGGCCTTGCCCAGTAAGCCAAGAGTCCAAGGACAGATGGGCGTTCATGGCCTTGAGCAGACAATCTGTATTTCCCTCTGTTCCTCTCTCCCAGCCTGATCTAAGCCTGTCCTTGGACTTCGCTTCCCCTGTTCAGGTTACTCTGGGTTCAACAGCATGGCCTTGAGAGTTAGGGGTCTGAGACAACCCAGCTGAGCTCAACAGGGTAGTGAATAAGCATCCCTTAGATATAAACAGGTCCTCATTAGCCACAGGTTACATCCCCTGATTCAGAGACTCACAGGGGAAAGATGAGGGAGTCCCCTTACATTGCAGCAGGGCAGTGTGAGGTCCACAGAGGGTGAGGGACTGCTTCAAGATCACACAACAAGGCGAAAGCAGAACCCCAGCCTACAGAATCACAGTCCAGGCCCCGTTCCAGCACATGTGGGACCCTATATGAGGAAGTGACGGTAACTATTGAGAGAAGATGGAGGAAGGGGGGTTAGGGCCGCAGGAGGCAGGGACCAGAGGGGAGGAATGTGCCACTGGAAAGTGGCTGAAAACCAGAATCCCCAGTGCTGAGTGGCGGCCCACCCTGGAGAGATCAGCCCAGCGACCACGCTGCGCCCCTCACAGAGGATTAGTGCAAACATCCCCCAGCTGCGGCCCTCCCTGCTGGCCAGCTGTGCAGGCTTTGGGTGGCAGGCCCCAGATGTGGGAGGCCTCAGGCTGGAGGCTGGACTTTCTCTCTAGTGACGTTGTGTGCTCTGCCGGCATCCAAAGGGCACGGGCCGGCTTCTGGCTCATCTCTGCTGTCAGAGCCAGTGAAGGACAGTCAGCACGCCTGGCTGATCAAAGGCACTCCCATCCTCTGGCCCCTGGAGTATCGGGGCCGAAGGGGAGTGGGGAGAGCCCAGATGCCATCCTGCCATGCTTTGAAGTCCCAGTGCATCCTGGGAAGGGACTGGCTCTGGAGTGGGACCTCTGAAACACAAACTTAACAAAAATTCCCAACATGTGGTATGATGGAGGCGGGAGAGCCGTGTCCTGCCACCTTAGGTCAGTCCTTTTACCTCTCTGGGCCTTGGCCTCAGTAAGCAGGCCAGGAGGGCACTGGATTTGGCAAAGGGCCAGGGAAATTCTGCCACCTCACTATCTATGACTTCTCCCTCCATCCTGTGGGGTCAAGGGCATGGGGAGACCCAGGGATAGATGGTGGTCGGGGATAGATGCACTCTGGCACTGAGGACAGGGTGGTCAGGATAGGTAGGAGTAAGAGAAATTCATTCACTCATTCATTCATTGATTCATTCATGGAGCATCTACTGCATTCCCTAGCCTAAGGACTTAGAAGCAGGGCACCCTAATGTATTACTCCACTACCCAAGCTACCCAGATTCCAAACGGACCCAAGCCCTCATTGTGTGTTATTTTTTGATATGGGGGATTTAACCCAGGGACATTATGCCTCTAAGCTACACTCCCAGCCCTTTTTATTTCATATTTTGAAATAGGGTCTTGCTAAATTGTTGAGGCTTGCCTCGAATTCTATGATCTTCCTGTCTTAGCTTCCCAAGTACTGAGATTCCAGGCATGTGCCAAAAGTAGTACAGGCGTGCTGCTTTTTAACTTTCAGCCAATAGGAGTCATATCCTGGAGCTGAACTTGACTTCTTCCCAGCGAGCTAAACAACAACAACAACAACAACAACAACAACAACAACAACAAAAAGCTTTTGGGATGCTCACAGTCTTGTTGGAAAATGTAGAGAACCAGCTTGGGAGTACTGAGATGGAACCCAGGACCTCACTGAGCTACATCCTCAGCCCTGGGAATCATTTCTTAAACATTTCTTTACCAGTGTAAACTGGTATGACTAATTGGCTATTAGGGGGCTAGGAGAGGGAACTATGAGTTTCCCTAACACAGAAACCTTCATTGGTCCAGTGTGTGTGTGGTGGCACATACCTGTAATCCTAGTACTTAAGGAGGCTGGGACAAGAGGATCTCAGGTTTCAAGCCAGCCTCAGCGATTTGGCAAGACCCTGTCTCAAAATTAAAAAAAAAAAAAGTAGAAAGTGCTGAGATATAGCTTTGTGGTAAAGCACCCCTGGTGCAATCCTAGAATGATAAAAAAGAAGAAGAAATGAAACCTCCCTCACTCCTGGCCCCTTTTTCAGCTACTGTAGCCTAGACTCAAGGTGATACTGTTTTCAGATCAACCAAGCTCTCTATCCTCTCCAGATGCCCCAATAGCAATGTTCCCAGACTTTCTTAACTTGCTGCATCTCCAAACAACTTCTTTTTCTTTTCTGCATATATATGTCTTTTGGGGGTCTCAAGTGGAGGGGCTCATGTAGTCATTTCTTTTTTTTTTGGTGGTACTGGGGTTCCTGGAAGCCCTTCTTCCTCCGGGCTACACTCCCAGACCTATTTTATACTTTTGAAACAGGGTCTCTTATGCCAGCGCGGCTGGCTTCAAACCTGCGCGATCCTCCTGTCTCCGCCTCCCAAGCGCAGGGATTAAAAGCGTGCGACACCACGCCCGGCTCACGTAGTCATTTCTATTACTGGTCCTGACCACCTCATGCTGGGCCTTGGGCTAAGAGCCCTGTAAATGTCACCTCAGTGTCAACCATGCAAGTGGTTATTCCCAAACTGTTCATCATTTTCTGAGGGCCGCCTGAGGAGGAACCTCATGGTCCAGACTGGTGATTTCCCCGGGATAATCAGTCAGAGGGGTCCTATCTGCTCATGGCCCTGGGGAGCTGAGAAACCGGGGACCAGCCTGTCCAGGAGGCAGGCTGTGCAGGTGACCAGCCAGGCTGAACACAGGAACCCAGCTGGGAACTCCTGATGCTGACCCCTTTCCCAGCTGTGCCACTCCAAGTCGGGCGTGGTGACGCACACTTGTAATCCCAGCATTCGGGAGGCTGAGACAGGAGGATTGCCATTTGCAGCTAGCCTCAGCTACTTAGTGAGGCCCTTTGCAATTCAGTGAGACCCTGTTTCAAATTAAAGAATAAAAAATAGGGCTGGGGGTGTAGCTTGGAGGTAGAGTACTCTTGGGTTCCATCCCCAGTACTGCAAGAGAGAGAGAGAGAGAGAGAGAGAGAGAGAGAGAGAGAGAGAGAGTTGTCCTATTCTCCACAAAGCCCACTGACAGTACAGTGTCCTACCAAGCACAGCCTCCCTCAGGCCATCAGGGACACTTTGTGACTTGCTCAATGTTCTGCAGCTGATAACGAGCAGAGTTGGGACTCCCAGATCGTTGATCTGCAACAAGGTGCTCTAGTAAAGATTGCACTGTCCCAACTCCCACACACAGGTTTCTGGAAGCCCTTCTCCCTTCCCACGTTAGGCCTAACTCACTCCACTGGAACTAGTGTGTCCAAGTCTGAAGGGAACTCAGGGGTCAGAGTTGAGCTGCCTTCTGCACGCACACATGTGTGCATGCACAGGGTGCAGCTGGGAGATCAGGGCCGAGGGGAGAAAGGACAATGCCAACATTTGGCAAGCAATCTGATGGTTCTAGAAGGCAGATCTTTGGGATCCTCAGGCTGTGTACAGGCTTGGCTTGCATTCCTGTCCTCTCCCCATAATGTAATGGACCACAGCAGCTGTGACTTCCGGCTCTTCACACTAAATCCCCTCCCCAGGCCTTGAGCTCTGCATTCAGGGCCCAGAGGCTCCTGCCAGAGAGCCCCCCTCCCTCTACCAAAGCACAGAGCATACAAGGAAATGCCTAGTACCCCCAGACTTCTCTCTCTCTCACCCCCTCTCTTTTTCCCTTTTTCATGCTAGGGATTGAACCCAGGGCCATTCTATCTCCAAGCTATATCCCCCAGCCGTTTTTATTTTTTATTTTGAGATGGGTCTCACTAACTTGCTGAGAGTCTAACTTGCTGAGGTTGGCCTTAAACCTATGATCTTTCTGCCTCAGGCTCCCAAGTACGGGATTCCAGGTATACACCACTGCACCAGCTCCACTTCCATTCCTTTTGATAGCATGTGTGAAGAAAAAGCTGTTGGTACCAGAAAGATTCCATGGAAAGAGGTGAGCTCAGGCCGCAGCCCAGGCTGCTGATGGAAGAGGCAGTTTCTACCCTTTCCATCAAAGCCCTGGAATCCAGAACTACAAAGGCCCCAGGGAGGAAGTGAAAGGAAGCCAACGTGCTAAGTGGACTACCCCCCAACCCCCCTGCAGCTGCCTGGCTGGCTGGAGAGGAGGGGGGCTGCTGAAGAATGATAATAACCATTCCTTCCATCTGGAGGGCCCCTTTCACGCACCACTAACTGGCTTTCCACCCTTCCTCTTGTTTCAGCTACACAATAGCTTGAACGTTTTTCCCTTGGCCAGATGGAGGCTCAGAGAGGACAGGGCACCTGCCTGAGGTTGCACAGCCAGCAGTGGTGCTAGGCCATAACCTACAATCCAGGATTCCCACATCCTATGCATATTTGCCTTCTATTTCTGCCTTGATTATGGACTCAGGCCAAGGGCTCCCAGATCTCTCCCCCAGCCTGGCCGCAAAGGGCACAGAATATCCAGCTGTGAGGGACTGTAATAGGACAGGGTTGAAGATGGGGGAGAGTGCTGAGTGTCACTCTGAAAAGTAAGACCAAATCTATCCTTGTCTCAAGTTTCCCTCATTGCCCTCTCATCCGAAGACTTTCTTTTGTTTTTGTTTTGTTTTGTTTTTCAGTGCTGGGGATGGAGCCTGGGACTTCCCATGTGCTAGGCAAGCTCTGTACCACTGAGCTATACTCTCAGCCCTAGATTTCTTTTTTCTTTTTTTTTTTCTTTTTTTTTTTTTTGGTACTGGGGATGGAACCCAGGGACATTCTACCTCCGATCTACTTTTTTGTTGTTGTTTTTGTTTTGCGGGTCTGGGGATGGAACCCAGGGGCATTTGACCTACAAGCCACATCCCCTGCCCTATTTTTTTATTTTTTATTTTGAAACAGGGTCTCACTAAGTTGCGGAGGGCCTCACTAAGTAGCTGAGGTGTCCGCGAACCGCGATCCTCCAGTTTCAGCCTCCCGAATGCTGGGATTACAAGCGTGCGCCACCACGCCCGGCTTACTATTTTTTATTCTTTATTTTGAAACAGGGTCTCACTGAGTTGCAAAGGACCTCACTAAGTAACTGAGGCTGTCCGTGAACCGCGATCCTCCTGTCTCAGCCTCTCAAGTGATGGGATTACAAGCGCACGCCACCTTGCCTGGCTCCCTAGATTTCCTTCTAAGCAGATCTGTTGGCAACAAATTCCCTTAGTGGTCCTTCATCACAGGATGTCTTTTCTTCCACTTCGATCCTGAATGATATTTTCAGTACATGTTGAATTGCAAATGGATGAAACTGGAAAACAGTATGCTAAGTGAGATTAGTCAGTCATAAAAACTAAGAAATCAGATGCTTTCCCTAATTTGTGAAAGCTAAGGAGAAATGGGTCATAGGAGGAACTCTAGATGAAAAAGGAAATCCTATAGAGGAGCAAACAAGGCAACCTAAAGGAGGAGAAAGGAGGGGGGAAGAGGAAAATCGCTATAACACACAATGTACTTAAACATATAGAAGTCAACCACTAAGCCAAGCAAAGGAAGGAGGGATGGGGAGGGAATGGGGTGGGAATTGTGTAGGGGTTAAATCAGTGATGTGTGCATGTCTCTACACACAAGTTTTTTTTACCCCAATATGATGTATGAATATAATGCACCAATAAAAATTTAAAAAATATGGTGTCAGCTGGGGTGGTGGTGCATGCGTTTAATTTCAGCTGTTTGGGAAGCTGAGGTAGAAGGATGGCAAGTTCAAGGCTGGCCTGGGCAACTTAGCTTGATTCTGTCACAAAATAAAAAGGGCTTGGGATGTAGCTTACTGATGGAATGCTTGCCCAGCATGTACAAGGCCTTGGGATAGATCCTCAGCACGTAATAAGTAAGTAAGTAAGTAAGTAAGTAAGTAAGTAAGTAAATACATAAATAAAAAACATAAAAACTGTGGCACTTATATCTGACATCCATGTTATGAAGTTCATTCTACTTCATGTTCCTACTCTGAAGGAGGTCAGGTGGGGTGGAAGGAATTATGGGGCCTGGGAGTGGAACCACAGATCCATCATTTCCTAGCTTTATGATATGGGATAGTCTCCTTTTCCACCATTCAGAGCCTTGGCTTTTTGTTTTCTTTTGATACTGGGGATGGAACCCAGAAGCATTCTACCTCTGAGCTATACCCCCTAGCCCTATTTTATTTTATTTTTTTTATTTTGAAACAAGGTCTCGCTAATTTGCTGAGAAACTCAGCAAATTGCTGAGGCTGGCCTCTAGCCTATGGTCCTCCTGTCTCAGCCTCCAAAGTATCAAGATTATAGGCGTGCACCACTGTGCCCATGAGCCTCAGCTTTTACATTTATGCCCTGAGAGCTGGCCTAGATGATCATACTGGGGGCTTCTCTTGGGACCCTGACATCATCTGGGTCTCAGAATGATCAGATTCCCCAGGACTGCTAGACCCCTTTGAGCCACGCCCCAGCCATTTTTTTTAAACAAAGTCTCACTAGGTTGCTGAGGGTCTCACTAAATTGCTGAGGCTGGCTTCCAGCCTGAGATCCTTCTATCTGGACCTCCCAAACACTAGGCTTACAGGCATGTGCCTCTGCGTGCAGCTCTCCATGCTCTCTTGAACCTCCATTGTGACCCTCTATTTAGAAAACCCCTTCTCCTTTGTCTACCTAGCAAGGTCTTGCTGAAGCAATGCTAGGTCTTTCCTTCACTTCGCTGGACCTCAGTTCTGTCATTTGTAAATTGGGGGGTGGGTGATAATAAAATCTATCCCATAAAATTGTGGTGAAGACTAAACTAGCTGCTACCTGTGAAACACTTTGAACAGTGGTTCATCCATAACAAGTTCAATTGGCAGGTTTTGCACCTGAGGATTCTTCAAACCAAAGATTGAAAAGATTCAAGGGGAAGGCATGGTGGCACATACGTGTAATCCCAGTACTTGGGAGGCTGAGATAGGAGGATATCAGGTTTATGGCCAGCCTCAGTGACTTAGTGAAGCTCTCAGCAACTTAGTGAAACCGTGTTTCCAAGTACAAAATAAAATAAAATAAAATAGAGTGAAGGTTGTAGAAGACCCCCGGGCCCAATCCCCAGTAAACACACACACACACACACACACACACACACACACACACACACACACGATTCAGGAAGAAAACAACCTCTGAATTAAACATAAACTTTTTATTTTTTGTACCAGGGATTTAACCTAGAGGCATTCTACCTCCGAGCTATTCCCCCAGTCCAATTCTTTTTAATTTCTTTATTTGAAAACAGGGTCTCACTAGGTTTCTGAGAGCCTTGCTATGTTAGAGAGGCTGGCTTTGAAACTGCGATCCTCTTGTCTCAGCCTCCTAAGTACTGGGATTGCAAGTGTGTGCCACCACGCCTGGCTACCAGACATTTTCTCCATGTTATTATTCCCAAAAGAAGAGAGTACCACACCTATTTGCATATCATTTACAGTATATTAGTCATTATTAATCATCTAGAGGTAATTTTAAATAGTTAAGTGTAGTGGTACGCATCTATCATCCCAGCTACTTGGGAGGCTGAAGCAGGAGGATAGCAAGTTCAAGTATAGCCTGGGCAATTTAGCATGGCCCCGTCTCAAAATAAAAAAAAAAATAGTCAAGTGTGTGGGTGCATGCTCGTAATCCCAGCATTCGGGAGATGGAGACTGGAGGATTGTGGTTCGAGAACAGCCTCAGCTACCTAGTGAGGCCCTTCAAAACTCAGTGAGACCCTGTTTCAAAAATAAAAAAGACTAAAAAATAGGGCTGGGGATATAGCTCGGAGGTACAGTGCCCATGGGTTCCACCCCCAGTTGTTAAATAAATAAATAAATAAATAAATAAATAAATAAATAAATGCCTGGGGGTGTAGCTCAATAGTAGAGCACCCTGGGTTCAACCTCAAGCACAAAAAAACACATACACTCTGGGTATGGTGTTGCACTCTTGTAATCCCATACTTGGGAGGCTGAGCCCAAAGGATTGCAGGTTTGATCTCAGCAAGTAGTGAGACGCTCAGCAATGTAGACCCTGTTTCAAGATAAAAATAAAATAGGGCTGTGGATGTAGGTCAGAGGTAGAATGACCCTGGGTTCAATCCTCAGTACCACAAAAAGAAAAGAAATGCATACATGAGCACAAAGGAGGGTGTGCATGGGTTATATGCAAATAATATGTCATTGTGTATAAGGGACTTGAACATCTGTAGATCTGGCTATTATCCACAGGGGGTCCTGGACCCAATCTCCTGAGAGAATACTGAAGGATATCTATACTCAATAGACATTAGCTTATTATTGTAGTTATCATTAACACTATTATAGTGTAGCAGTTAAGTGCACAGACCTTAGAATCAAACTCCTTATGTTCAAATCCCCTGTGTCACCCCTAAATCAAGTCTCTTAACCTTCGTGTGCTTCGCTTTTCTCATCTTTAAAAGGCAGATAATAATAGGCCCTACCTCATAGGATTGTCACGAGGCTCAAATGAGACCACACATCCAGTCCTTAGCCCAGAGCCAATAAGCATTAGCTATGAGGATGATGTTCACCCCCACTTCAGCTTTCTTCCTCCTTGGCATGAGAAGCAGCGGGAACACTTGAGGAAGGTGTTGGCTGGGACTTGCACTGGGGAGGGACACCCACATAGTCGTCTGCAACTCTTGGACCACATAGGGTTCCTGGTCTGGCTTGTGAGATCCCCCACCTCTGCAGTTTTTCCCGGCTTGTTCTCTATGCCTAAGTCCACGCTCAGCTCCAAGGCCCCATCTTTGGCTGCATCTCCTGAATCCTATAGCAACTAGATTCTGAATTCCTCCAGAGCACACCCAACAGGGCCTCAGGTCTTCCCAGGGTAGAGTTGGTTTGGCACTAGAGCCCTAGATTTTAGTCTCCATTCTGTCACCTGACTTGCTTTGTGACAATGGGGATAGTCCCTTTTCCTTTCTTCCCCCTGTGGTACTTGGAATTGACCCCTGGGGTGTTCTA
Organism: Muscardinus avellanarius; assembly: GCF_963383645.1. NCBI lineage: Eukaryota > Metazoa > Chordata > Mammalia > Rodentia > Gliridae > Muscardinus > Muscardinus avellanarius. Next base: position 108,125,073 of record NC_137792.1, read on the forward strand.
CCTCTGAGCCACACCTGAATTTTATTTTTTAGTTTCAAACAGGGTCTCCTTAAATTGCTGAGGCTGGCCTTGAACTGTGATCCTCCAGTCTCAGCCATGCAAGTACTGGGATTATAGACATGTGCCACCATGTCCGGATTCCCTTTTCAGGCCTCATTTGTCCAACTATAACATGAAAACTTTTACCCCGTCTCCCACCTGGTAAATCTTGGTATTACTTTTCGCTGCCATCACAGAGCTGAGCTAGTCCAGTCTAGACACTGAATGTACACTAAGTCAACTCAGACTGAGCCAAAGTGGACTGATGGTGGAATAACAGATAAATGCCCCTCCATGCTCCTCCAAATCCCCTGTATAGCCTTCAGCCCTGACTTTCGCCATCCTTGGCTGCCATTCTCTGAGGCTTAGTGACAAGCTGCTGCCTAGAGGCTGGAGAGCTGAGGCCTCAGCAGGAATGTTCTGGGGTTTGTCTGTCCTCTAAATTGGAAGTCTGGAGGCTCTAATTTAGCACTCCTTGCCTGGAGTGGGAGCCTGGGCTGCGGTGGCCTGCCCCCACCAGACCACAACCCAAGCCCAGAGCTGCCTGTGGCCAGGTCTGCATAGCAACGCTGGAAACAACTTTGAAGGCCCTTAGCCTTCCTCTTCTAGCAGCGACCGAGGTAGCTGTCACGATAGGGCAGAGCAGGATGGGTCCCGTGCCTGCCTTGGCAGGCCACACGGCTGTCCCCACAGAGCTAGGCCAGACTGAATGATAGAAACGAAGGCCACAGGCCTGGAGGACCACTGGGCTTTGTGGGGAGGGCCATATGTTTTCCATCTTCAGCTGAGTCTTCAAAAGACTGGCCTTCTGCTGAGCATGGTGACACACGCTTGTAATCCCAGATTTCGGGAGGCTGAGACAGGGGGATCGTGGTTCGAGGACAGCCTCAGCTACTTAGTGAGGCCCTCCGCAACTCAGTGAGACTGTGTTTCAAAATAAAGAATAAAAAATAGAGCTGGAGGTGTAGCTCAGAGGTAGAATGTCCCTGGCTTCCATCCCCAGTACTGCAATAAAGAAAAAAGAAAACAGAAAAAAGACCGGCCTTCTATCCTAGGTGGACTGTTGAGAAGCAACTGGACCTTGAGCCATCCCCCTTTAATCCCCCTTCTTGCTGCCACCAGGGGCACCTTGCCAGCAAAGATTTGATCGGATTATTTCTTTAATTAAAACATTTCAATGGCTCCCTATTGCCTACAGGGGGAAATCCAGCCCTCCATTCAAGTAGCTAAGGAGCTTCACAATGTGGAACCAGTCTACCTTTCTGCAACACTCCAAATACCTCTCCCCACCCCAACACACCCTATAATACATCCTCTCTGTTGCTGGCTTACCCCCAGACCTCCCATACTGTTTCATGCCTCCATTTTCTTCCCTCTGCCTGGGAAATTTTTTTCTCTCTTGTCTGGCGAACTCTTTTTTTGTGGTTGGTGGCCTGGCTCAGATGTTCCCATTCTGGTACAAAATGAAAGGTTCCCTCTTTTGTGCTTTCAACGGTGTTACCCTCAGACCTGTAGTCATCCAACCAGCACTTATTGAGCACCTACTATACACACTGAGCACTGTTCTGGGTACCAGGGATACCTGTCTTCATGAAGCTTCCTGTAGGTCAGAAAGATTGCAATTAAGTAAACAAATGAATCCATACAATAATTTCAGATAGCATATGTATCATATGGGGCATGCTGACAGGTGTTTATCAATTGGCTCTTGAGGAGATAATCTGCAGCATCTGCCAATTTCTGTGGTGAAAATATCCCCATAGGGGCGGTTGCCATGTTACCAACTTGATGTCACTAGATACAGCACTGGGAAGAGTCAGTGACAACCCCCTCCCAAAAAAGAAAAGAAAAGAAGTTACCAGAATAGAGAGAATCTGAGATGCAGAGATGCAGGCATTTTATTAGAAGGCTCCTCTGAAGAGGTGATTTCATTTATTTGTTTTTGCAGTACTGGGGGTGGAACCCAGGGGGATTCTACCTCTAAGGTATACCCCCTTCCCTATTTTATTCTTTATTTTTGAAACAGGGTCTCACTAAATTGTGGAGGGCCTCACTAAGTAGCTGAGGCTGGCTGCGAACCTGCAATCCTCCTATTACTTCCCAAGTACTGGGATTACTAGTGTGTGCCAGCATGCCAAGCTGTGCACTTGAGTTTTTAAAAACACCTTTTCTCTGAGTGTGGCGGTGCACACTTGTAATCCCAGCAATTTAGGAGCTAAGATGGGATGACTGCAACTTTGAGGCCAGCCTCAGCTACTTAGAGACACCCTGTCTCAAAATTAAATAAAAGAGGGTTGAGGAGTATATAGCTCAGTAGTAAAGCACTCCAGGTTCAATTCCCAGTATTTCAATAAGATAAACATTTTCCTACAGGAATTTAATTTATATTACAATAAAATGTACTAGTCTTAAGTGTACCGTTTCGTTAATGTTTACAAGTGTGTCAACTCCTGTAACCATCCCCTAAATTGAGATTTAGACCATTTCCTGCACCCCAAGAAGGGTCTCTTGTGCCTCTTTTCCATCAGTAATCCTGCGCCAAGAGTAACTACTATTCTGACTTCTAGCCCCATGGGTTGGTTTTGCCTGTTTTTCCCAACTAGTTGTATAAAAACAAATTGTTCTGTCAATTTTATTGTATTCTTTAATATTTTATTAGTATATTGTATCTCACATCATAGTTCTGGCTATTCTTGAAGTTCAAATATATAGAATGTAAATGCAGCATACCATTGCATGTTCTTTTTTGCATTGGATTCCCTTCACTCCACATAAAGTTCCAGAAGACTCATCCAGGTCACTGCATATCATAGCAGTGCACTCTTTGTCATCGCTGTGTAGTGCTGCACAATATGACTATCCCCAGGCACCTGCAATGTCAACAATTCGCTTCCCTTCCTGTCTCCTGCCCAAGCCTGAAAGATGGTCAAACAGTGGGAGCATCCTGGGCCATTCCTGTGTGTGTGTGTGTGTGTGTGTGTGTGTGTGTGTGTGTGCATGTGTGTGTGTGTGTGTGTGTGTGTGTGTGTGAGAGAGAGAGAGAGAGAGAGAGAGAGAGAGAGAGAGAGGCCTCCAGAGTGGTTGGGGAGGTGTGAGCCATTGGGCTTAGCTTCTTCTGGCTTTTAATTTGCAAAACAAAAAGGATAACAGTAATCCCTCCTATGAGAATCGGAAAGCATTGGTGATACAGGCCCAGCAAGCTCTTAAGTGTCAGAGCTGATCCCGAGGGTGAGCTCAAGGGTGCCCTGGCGCTTCCCCTTTCTGAGCCTGCACATTTGAAGAGCAGGGCCATGCATCTGTGTGCATGCATGTGTACGGAGGCGGTGATGATGCAAAACAAAACAAACAAAACGGGCCATGTGTGGTGCTTTGTAAAGGCTGTTGAGTTTGCCTTGGGATGGTCAGGGGAATGGAGAGTTCTGAGGGTCCAGAGACACCTTCCGTGGTAGAGCAAACCTGACAATGGAGCTGCCATGGAAAGATCTTAGGATGTGTACAGGGAAAGGAAGAGGCAAGGGACTCACGAGCGCCACCACTGGGCACTTGAAGGCAGGTGCACAGAGTATCCTCCCTGCACGCTGCTTGTAAAGGAAGATAGTGCTGGGGTCTTGTTTTCCAGTTTATAATTGCAAGAACCCAGGCTCAGAGAAGTAAGCTATCCAAGGTCACACAGCCCAGTAAGTACTGGAGGAGAGATTCAGACCTAGTCGTGTTAGAATTGAGGATGATGCCCCAGCCTCAAAGATGGCAAAGTAGCATGCGGTGGTGCATGCCTGTAAGCCCAGCTACTAGTGAGGCTGAGTTAGGAGGATTGCAGGTTTGAGGCCAGCCTTAAGCAATGTAGTGAAACTCTCTCAAAGCTGGGTGTGATGGTGCACACTTGTAATCCCAGTATTTGGTGGGAGGCTGAGACAGGAGAATTCCAGGTTCACGGGCCAGCCTCAGCTACTTAGTGAGGCCCTCCACAACTTAGTGAGACTCTGTTTCAAAATAAGGAATAAAGCTGCGCATGGTGGCGCACTCTTGTAATTCCAGCATTTTGGAGGCTGAGACAGGAGGATCGCGGTTCTCAGACAGCCTTAGCAACTTAGTGAGGACCTTTGCACTGGCGCACACTTGTAATCCCCATGCTTGGGAGGCAGAGACAGGAGGATCACGTAGATTTGAAGCCAGCCGGCCATGCTAGCTTCAGAGACCCTGTTTCCAAATTTAAAAAAAAGTAAAAAATAAGTCTGGGAGTGTAGTCCAGAGGTAGAAGGGTTTCCAGGAACCCCAGTACCACCAAAATAAATAAATAAATAAATAAATAAATAAATAAATAAATAAATAAAATATAGGATTGGGGTGGAGCTCATAGGTAAAATGTCCCTTGGTTCCATCCCCAGTACTGCAAAAAATAAAGAATTAAAAAGTAGGGCTGGAGGTAGAGCTCAGAGGTACAATGTCCCTGGCTTCAATCCCCAGTACCACAGAAAGAAAAAAAATTAAAAATAGAAAGGTCTAGGGGCGTAGCTCAGTGGTAGAGCACTGCTGGATTCAAAGCCCAGTATCATGGAGGAAAAGAGGATACAAAGAAGCTGGGTGAGCATACTGGGCCTCTGGCTCAGAGGACGGCCTTGGGCTTGATGCCACCCACCACTGAGGGGACTACCTAGGGAGAGCGCCTGCCAACACACCCCCGCCGAGTGGCCTCGCTTAGACAGCACATCCTTTCTTCTCCCTCCATCCCCAGAGAACAGAGTGGCGGGGGAGGAGGAGGGCCTAATGGGAAACATATGTCCTCCGCATTCCTGCCCAGCAGCGCCTGCCTTGACACACCTTCTCCTTGGTGCTGCCACCTCTGACCCTCCCCCACCTCTGATTTGGCCCCAGAGGCCTAGAAGGCCACTTTTTTGTGCATGGCCAACCCATGACCTTTGTTCCCTCTTTATCCCTGTCTTGCCCTGACCCTTGAATGCTCCTAACCAGGCGGGGAGCAGTGGTGTGGGGATACAAGAATGCACACCCCTATCTCTGGCTCTGCCACAGGTTTCCTGTGTGCCACTGTGTCCCTTTCTTCTTCTAGACCACTTTCCCATCTGTCTATTAGGCTGGTCTCTGATGACCTGGTTAGCTCTGGGTTCCTTTTTTTTTTTTTTTTTTTTTTTTTTGGGTTCTGGGGATTGAACCTAGGAGCATTCTACTGTAGGACTGTAATCCAAGTCCTATTTTATTCTTTATTTAGAAATAGGGTCTAACTAAGTTGCAGAGGGCCTCACTAAGTAGTAGCTGAGGCTAGCCATGAACCTGTGATCCTCCTGTCTCAGCCCCCTAAGTACTGGGATTACAAGTGTGTGCCACCACGCCTGGCTAGCTCCGGGGTCCTCAACAGGCAGCAGAGGCCCTTTGCTCTGATAGAGAAGCAGGGTGACTCCGGCTCAAGGTCAGGAGTAGAGACCTGGAGGAAGAGTGGCAGCTGACTGGACTGCTTAGGTCTGATAACTGAACAGGGCATAAGGCTGCAATAACACTTATGGACCCTGGATCTTTTTCCTGCAAGGATCACTCAATCTTCACTCAATCTTCATTCAACAAATCAATAAATCATTATGGAGCAGCAACTCTGGACTGGGCCATGAGAATGGTGTCCAGAATACAGTCACGGGCACGATGCTGGCCTCAGCAACTTAGCAAGACCTTGTTTCAAAATGAAAAATAAAAAGGACTTGGGGGCCAGGCATGGTGGCACATGCTTGTAATCCCCGCACTTGGGAGGCGGAGCCTGGAGGATCACACAGGTTCGAAGCCAGCCACGCTGCCTTAAGAGACCCTGTTTCCAAATAAAAAAATATAAAATAGGTCTGGGAGTGTAGCCCGGAGGTAGAAGGGCTTCCAGGAACCCCAGTGCCACCAAAAAAAAAAAAAGGACTTAGAGTATATCTCAGAGGTAGAACATACCCTTGGGTTCAATCCCCAGTACCAAGGGGACAAAACAAAGAAAAGAAAATAGAGAAGATCAAATCTCCTAAGTACCACCAGCCCCGTGTGTGTGTGTGTGTGTGTGTGTGTGTGTGTGTGTGTGTGTCTCTTCTCTCTCTCTCTCTCTCTCTCTCTCTCTCTCTCTCTCTCTCTCACACACACACACACACACACACACACACACACACACTTCTCCTCCCTAGAACTCTAGACTTACTGATTGATCTGAAAGACACTTTAGTTCTGTCAAGAAGCCAGGTATGGTCGCACACGCCTGTAATCCCAATACTTGGGAGGCTAAGAAAGGAAAACCAAAGATTTGAGGCCAGCCTCAGCAATTTAGCAAGGCTCTCAGCTATTTATCAAGACCTTGTTTCAATTTCCTTAAAAACAAGGGCTGGGGGTATAGCTCTGATATAGAATGTCCCTAGGTTAGTGGGACATGGTGGCAAATATCTATGTGGTAGGTTGAGACAGGAGGAGCACAGGTTCAGGATTAACCTCAGCAATTTAGTGAGACTCTTAGCAACCTAAGGAGACCTTATTTCAAAAGCAAAATATAAAAAGGGGACTAAAGGTGAGCCTTGGGGGTAAAATGCCCCTGGAGTAGCCGGGCGTGGTGGCACACTCTTGTAATCCCAGTACTTGGGAGGCTGAGACAGGAGGATCACAGGTTTGTGGCCAGCCTCAGCTACTTAGTGAGGCCCTTCACAGCTTAGTGAGACTCTGTTTCAAAATAAAAATATAGAATAGGGCAAGAGTATATCTCTGAGGTAGAACGTCAACGTCTCTGGGTTCAATCTCCAGTACGCTCCCCCAACACAGACACATTGCACACTGATGAGTGAAATGATACCTAGAAGACTAAAGCGTAACTGGAAGTGACCAGGCCTGCTGGAAGGCTACCTGGTAGTCCAGGACGCCCACAAGTAAGACTCCTTCCCCATCTCTGTCCCCTTGCAGCATTTTTTCTGGCCATGAAGGCACATGGGCCACCTCTTTCATTACTTACTTTCATGCCCATCTCTGGCAGTGGCTTGGGGGTTCCCTAAGTGCTGAGATGTCGTCTCCATTTCTCCCTCCTGAGCCTGGGCCAGGCAGACATGGAGAAGCAGCTGGATGGAGACCCAAGTCATGGGACTGATTGTGTTGCTCACTAAGAATGATTTCTTCTATGTGTGCCTTTGGCATGTGAGCTCTGGCGGTGAGATGGCTGGTTTGACATTGTGGTTCCAACTCTCACCAGCCCCAACTTTGAGCAGGCTCTGTAACCTTTCTGCGCCTTGCCTTCCTACTGGTAACATCTTAGTGACTGGAGTATTGAAAGGAGGCTTTTGTGATGCACACATGGTGTCTGGTATGTAGCAAATGCTCAACTTTCAGTGACAGTACTGCTACTACTCCTGGTGCCGCCCTTACTACTGCAACCACAACTGCTGTCATTTTAAGTTAAGGCTCTATAAATCTGTTTCCTGTAGAGTTTCCAGAAGTGAATAATTTTTACCCAGTTGGTCCTACCTGTGGACCTGGTTCTGTATCCTGGTTCAAATTGTGTGTGTGTGTGTGTGTGTGTGTGTGTGTGTATGTGTGTGTGTGTGTGTGTGACTGGGGATTGAATCCAGGCACATGGGTACAATCTACACCCTCAGTTGTTTTTATTTTTCATTTTAAAACAGGGTCTTACTTAAATTGTCCAAGTTGGTCTCGAACCTGCAGTAATCAATCATCCTGTCTCAGCCTCCCAATATTGGGATTACAGATATGTGCCACTGCATCCACCTATCAAAAATATATATATTTTGGAGTACTAGGGGTTGAACCCAGGGCCCTCTACTTCTAAGTCATACCCCTGGTCCCTTTTTTGTTTTTCATTTTGAAACAGGGTTTGGCTAATGTGCTAAGTTCTTCCTAAGTTTCTGAGGCTGGCCTTAAACCTGCAATCCTACTATCTCAGCCTCCCAAGTACTAGGATTATAGGAGTGCACCACCACGCCTGGCTTGATGAAAATATTTTTTAAAAATTGCACCTGTATTGAATATCTACAGATATTTTCCTTGTCATTCCTTAAACAGTATAGTGTAACTATTTTCATCGCATTAACATTGAATCGGTATTACAAGTCATCTAAAGATGATTTATATGAGAGGATGTGTGTGGGTTATATGCAAATGACATGCCATTTTATATAAAGGACTTACTTGAGCATCCATGGATTTTGATATCCAAGAGGGATCTTTCAGCTGTAGGAGGACTGGATATGACATCTGAGGGCTAGCTCTTTCAAACTTTATCATGCATGGTACTTACTTGGGGGTCTTATTAAAATGAAGATTCTCACTCAGTAGGTCTGATATGAGGCTGGAGATCCTACATTTCTGCAAGCTTCTAGCTAATGCTGCTGGTCTAAGGACCCATGCTTTGATTGGCTCTTGCCAGTATTAACTACCAATGGTAGCTACTTGCTATAGCAAATATAATAAGTGTCAGGTGCAGTGACACATGCCTGTAACTCAAGAGGCTGAAGCAGGAGGATCACAAATTTAAGGCCAGCCTGGGCAATTTATTTCGAGATGCCATCTTCTCGAAATAAAGTAAAAAAGGGATGTGGGTGTAGCTCAGTGGTAGAGCACTGGCCTAGTATGAATAGGGCCCTGGATTCAATCCTCAGCAACACACACACACACACACACACACACACACACACACACACACTATATATATATATATATATATATAGTGTGTATCGTATATATATATATATGTGTGTGTGTATTGTATATATATTGTATGTGTATAAATAATATATATTATATATGTATATAATATATATAATATATAATGATTTGTATTTAAAATGTCTTCCAGCACCTCATGTGTTAAACAAGGCAGCCATGTTCCAAGGTGGACATGATTATTGGAGAGGATAAGTCCCAGCAGTGTGGCCAGGGACAGTGTACCCCTTGACCAACCACTGTGTCTACTGAAGCAGCTTCTTTCTCTTTCTTTCTCTCTCTTCTCTCTCTCTCTCTCTCTCTCTCTCTCTCTCTCTCTCTCTCTCTTTCTTCTCTCTCTCTCTCTCTCCCTCTCTCTCTCTCTCTCTTTCTCCCTCCCTCCCTCCCCCACCTCTGCTTCACAATGGGTGGCCGCTCTGTGGGATCCCATGACCCAGGGTTTGTTCCTTATCCTTCAGGCTCAGGACTCCTCCAAGGTTGCCAGACCCAGGGCCACTGATTGCTACTGACCCACACAGCCCAAGATGCCGATCTCAAACGTAGGGCCCATTTATGGACTAGATGGCAAACCATCAAAGACAGCCTGTGTTTTCTTTGGCTACTTATCATCGGGTAAGAACACACTGAGGCAGAGAGAACCTGGTGCTTCTGGTATTTCCAGTGTTCATGGCCACTTAGTCTCAGCCAAGCCTGGAAACATTCTAACATTTCCAGACCCTTGGTCACCCCCAGTTTCTGGCCAGACCCATGGCAATGACCATACAATAACCTTCTGAAGGGTTCCTATGTCTCCTAACTTAGGACCGTAGATCTTGAGAGATATGGTTCTTGGGTATGAGGAACCCCTAGAATTGTAGGCCAAATTGTATGTGCATGAGACACATTTTCTGGGGTGGATACCTATAGCTTTCAACTATTGATTTACTTGTTCATTCATTTAGCAATTGATTGAATGTCTACTCTCTGCAGGGCACTGAGCTGGATACTAGGAGTATAGTGATGAGTCAAGCAGAGATCTCTGGCTCCAGGGAGCTTCCATTCTTCTGTGGTTTGGGTATGGAATGCCCCCTAGAAAAGTGCACGTGTTGGCAATGCAGCAAAGTACAGAAGTGGGGCATAGCTGGAAAAGGTACATCAATGAGGGTGTAAATTTGAGGACTAAATCTGTCCCTGGCCATTTCCTGTCTCTCTAATCTGTTTCTGGCTGCCTTGAGTTTCCTCTCCTATGCCCTGCTGCCATAATGGATTTGCCTTGGAGTGAGCCTCTGAAACCACAAACCAATATAAACTTTTTCTCCTCTAAGTCAGTTGTTTTGGTCATGGTGATGAATAAAGTTGACTAATACATAGTCCAAGGGGAAGTCGAATGAATAAGCGACTCAATAATATAGTGGTGCTGGGGCCCCGGGTACTCTCTAGTCCCCTGTCATTTGCTTCACAGGGCCTGCCAGAGGTCAGAGAATCAGTAGCAGAACTGAAACCAGAGTCCCAGGCTTCAAAGATGCCCATTTAGGCCACAGACCAACACACACAAAGTGTTCAAGTGGGCATGAAGCTGCCGAGGAGAAAAGCCACTTTGGGTCTGTGATCTCTGAGCCTGTGTTTTTTTGTTTGTTGGTTTGGTTTTTTGTTTTTTTGCTTTTTGGTACTGAAAATGGAATCCAGGGGCATTCTACCTCCGAGCTATACCCCCAGCCCTATTTTTTTTAGTCTTTTTTTATTTTAAAACAAGGTCTCACTAAATTGAAAAAAAGCCTCACTAACTAAAGGCTGTCAACGAACAGCGATCCTCCTGTCTCAGCCTCCCAGTACTGGGATTACAAGCATGTGCCACCACGCCCAGCCTGGCATATTACTTTAATAGCCAACAAAGCCACTTCCAACCCTAGCTCCATTCTTAGTTCATCCATTTCCAATCCAGATTGTCTATGAGAGCACCTCACCTCACACCCCTCCTCTCACCCCACAGGCAGCTGTTCTCCTTCTAGCCTGCTGGGTGGGCTCAGGACCTTCCTGAGGCCTCTCTATCTGAGAAGGTCCAGCTGGTAGGCCCAGCTGGGGGTTTAAAGGAGGATGAGGCCCATCTGGAGGGGGCCTGGAGCAAGCTTGAGGAGCCAGCTGGGAGGGAGAGCCCGTTGGGAACCAGACACTAGGCTGGGAGAACTTTCAGTATGACACAAAGAAGAAAAGGAAAAAAGGTATCTGGGTTAGCATTCAGGAGGGCCTTCTGAGGACTGGAAGAACCCAAGAGTGTTCTTCCATCCCCATCTATCCCCATGCACTTCAAACAGTTTTGAATCCCAGTGAATCCTTGGGGTTTCTAAAGGCTCTCTGTTAGCAGTGCAGTCTTCTCTGGCCCACTACTCTGTCCTTCTCTAGTGGCTACTGGGGCCCAGTTAGATGTCTGGGAAAGGTGCAGTGTGGATCCAGGAGGGAAGCTCTTTCTGTGCCCTAAAGACCTTCTGTCTCATGGGGAAAATAGAGCTTAAAGGACTGACTTCCCCATAACGTGGTCAAGGCTGTGAGTCTTCTGAGGAGGAAGAGAGTAAGTCTGTGTGTAGTGGTGGAGGAGGTGCTCGGAGAGTAAAGGAAAGGCTCCCAGGGGAGGCATCCAGAAGAGGAAAATAGTCACAAGGTCTTTCCAGGCTTGGAAGTGGAGGTGGCTGGGCTGGGCTGGGCTGGTCAAATCTCTGTTCAGACTCTAATCCTTTCTACCAATTTTTGGTCAAATGTTTGAGCAGCCTCTGCTTTTTTAATCTCTACAGGCAGGATGTTCAGCCACCCCCCCTTTTTCTGTACCAAAATTGGACCCAGAGTCATTCTACATCTCTGTTACCGTCCCCAGCCTTTTAAAATTAATTTATTATTATTATTATTATTACTATTATTATTATTATAATGTGTGTGTGTGTGTGTGTGTGTGTGTGTGTATGTGCATGCGCTACTGGGAATTAAACCTGGGGTGTTTTACCTCTGAGCTATACATACAGTTCTATTTTACTTTTTATTTGGAAACCAGGTCTTGCTAACTTGCTGAGGGGATTGCTAAGTTGCTGAGGGTGGCCTCCAACCTGCGATCCTCCTGTCTCAGCCTCCCAAGTACTGGGATTACAGGCATGCACCATGAAGCCAGACTTCTTACTAGCATTTATTTATTTATTTATTTATTTATTTATTTTGATTTTTGTGGTGCTAAGGATCGAACTTATGGGCATTCTACCTCCATGCTACACCCCAATTTTTTTTTTTTTACAGAAGCCTGATTTTTTTATTTTTTATTTTTGAAACAGAGTTTCACTAAATTGTGGAGGAGCGTGTGCCATCATGCCTGGCTTCTTAGTAGCATTTTAAAAAAGCAATTGATAGAGCAAGTTCAAGGCCAGCCTCAGTAATTTACTGAGGCCCGTCACAATTTAGTGAGATCCTGTTTCCAAATAAAAATAAATAAATAAAATGGGCCAGGTGTGGTGGCATATGCTTGTAATCCCAGTACTTGGGAGGTTGAGATAGGAGGATTGTGGTTCGTAGCCAGCCTCAGCTACTTAGTGAGGCCCTCCACAAATTAGTGAGACCCTGTTTCAAAATAAATAATGAAAGAAATAGGGTTGGAAGTGTAACTTGGGGGCAGAATGTCCCTGGGTTCAATCCCCAGTACCACAATAAATAAATAAATAAATTAATTAATTTTAAAAATAGGGCTGGGGGTATACCTCAGAGGCAGAATGCCCTTGGGATCAATCACCAGTACCACCCACACACAAAAGACACAGTTAATATATCTGTATAAATACAATTTGGAGCTGGGCATGGTGGTTCCAGGCTTGTAATCCCAGCACTTGGGAAGCTGAGACAGGAGGATCTGGTTCACAGCCAGCCTCAGCTACTTAATGAGGTATCCACAACTTGGTGGGATGCTGTTTCAAAAATAAAGAATAGACCTCGGAACAGCCGGGGCCCGGGTCGCGGGACTCTGGGCCCCGGGCTGTACCGCGCGGAGCACGCCAGACCCCTGGAGAAACTGGGCCTAGTTGTAAGACTCTGGGTCCCGAGCAGGGGTTGGGCAGGGCATGCCGGATCCCGGAATAGCCGGGGCCCGGGTCGCAGGATTTTGGGCCCCAGGCGAAGTAGTGCGGAGCACGCTGGACCCATGGGGAAACCAGGCCGGGTCACAGTGCTACTGACTGCCTGATCCCACTACCTCTTGAAACCACACATACCGTCTTCTCTTATTAAAAATAAAAAGTAAAAGAAAAAGAAAAAATATATCAGAGAGGGGTTAAGAAGGCCGGGGCAAATGCCAGGATACTGGAGATGCAGACAAAACTTATCCAAATGAACTGAAACTTATGGGAAAATTCCCCGTAAAGGAGGACTGCTGCTTCTCTACATTGTTAAGAATCTTGGACATCACCTGTAAGGAGAGAGTTTAGCGGAGACCAAGGAGAAAGGTGGTGTTGAAAGCGGTCTCCGCAATGGCGGTGGAGACTTTTATTGAGGAGAAGCAGAAATCGGATCCTACCAGCCTTATTTTTTGGAGAAATTACACCAAATGTCGAATGCTACCGCCGCGCATACTTAGGAACACTGGACAACATTCAGAGTGGAAAAAGAGCTTGGGAAAGATTTGAAATGGTGGAGGCAGTGGCAATGGCAGTGGCCAGTACTCAGGGGAGGCAGAGATCTGATGCATTACACCTGGAACCTTTGAAGTAATAACCCCAGAGGCAGAATGCTACCACCACGCACCTTCGACAATGTGGGACAAATGGTTGGGCGAAGAGGGTGCTCGGATTGGAGCCTGCCGAGGGGTGAGGCTGGCGATGGACATAGCAAAGCTGGGATTGGAGCCTGCCGTGAGGCAAGGCCGGTGCTGGAGCTTCCGAGGCCGGGATCAGAGCCTATCGAGGGGTTAGGCCGGTGCTGGGGCCACCGAGGCCAGCATCAGAGCCTTCTGTGAGGCAAGGCCACTTCTGAGGCCTCCGAGGCCGGGATCGGAGCCTGCCAAGGGGTTAGGCCAGTGCCAGGGCCAGTGAGGCTGGGATCGGAGCCTGCCGTGAGGCAAGACCAGTGCTGGGGCCTCCAAGACCGGGATAAGAGCCTGCTGAGGGGTTAGGCCAGTGCTGGGGCCAGCGGCTGGCATCGGAGCCTTCCGTGAGGCAAGGCCGCTACTGAGGCCTCCAAGGCCGGGATCGGAGCCTGCCAAGGGGTTAAAACGGTGCTGGGGCCAGCGAGGCCAGCATCGGAGCCTGCCATGAGGCAAGGCCAGTGCTGGAGCCTCCGAGGCCGGGATCAGAGCCTACCGAGGGGTTAGTCCGGTGCTGGGGCCACCGAGGCCACCATCAGAGCCTTCCGTGAGGCAAGGCCACTTCTGAGGCCTCCAAGGCCGGGATCGGAGCCTGCTGAGGGATTAGGTCGGTGCCAGGGCCAGTGAGGCTGCGATCGGAGCCTGCCGTGAGGCAAGACCGGAGTTGGGGCCTCCGAGGCCGGGATAAGAGCCTGCCAAGGGGTTAGGCCGGTGCTGGGGCCAGCAGCCGGCATCAGAGTCTTCCATGAGGCAAGGCTGCTACTGAGGCCTCCGAAGCCAGGATCAGAGCCTGCCAAGGGGTTAAATCGGTGCTGGGGCCAGCAAGGCTGGGATCGGAGCCTGCTGTGAGGCAAGGTTAGTGCTGGGGCCTCCGAGGCCGGGATAGGAGCCAGCTGAGGGGTTAGGCCGGTGTGGGGGCCAGCGAGACCAGAATCGGGGCCTCCCATGAGGCAAGGCCGCTGCTTAAGCCAGCAAGGTCTGGATCAGTCCACTGGGTAGCCAGGCCACTACTGGGACCGTCAAGAGTGGGATCGGTACTTGCAACACAACATGCACAGAGAAATATCTCAGAAAATAAAAACCAGATGCTTCCCCTAATCAGCAAAAACTAGGAGGAAAGGGGCAACAAGAAGAGGTCGAGCTATAGAAAGGGCCCTATAGTGAAGCAACTAATGTGACCAATCAGAGGGTATGGAATAGAGGAGGATGGAGCCTCTTTAAACCGCAGGAGGTAAGTAAACAAATGTATCAAAGTTAATCACCAAACAAGCATAGGAAGAGGGAGGGGGAGGGAATGGGATGGGGGCTGGATGAGGGGCTAATGGGATGATGTGTGCTTGTATATCCTCTCAAGTCTTGTATTCCAGTGTGATGTATGATTACAATGCACCAATAAAAAATACATAAAATGAAGGTTACACATATAAAAAGGTAGAAAAATGACCAAAAAAAGAATAAAATATAGGGCTAGGAGTGTAGCTTGGAGGTATGATGTCCTGGGTTCCATCTGTAGTATTAAAAAAATGCCATTTAGCCGGGTGTGGTGGTGCACGCTTGTCATCCCCATGCTTGGGAGGCTGAGACAGGAGGATCGCAAGGGTTCGAAGTCAGCCTCAGCTACTTAGTGAGGCTCTCAGCAACTTAGTGAGACCCTGTTTCCAAATAAAATATAAAAAAGGTCTGGGAGTATAGCCCGGGGGTAGAAAGCCTCTGGGTTCCACCCCCAGTACCACCAATAAATAAATAAATAAATAGATAAATAAATAAATAAATAATTTAAAAAATAAAAAAATGCCATTTAGGAGTCAAGGTCTGTAGCTCAGTGGTAGAGCACTTGCCTTGCATGCACAAAGCCCTAGGCTGGATCCCCAGCACAATACAAAAAAGAAGGACTTCCGGGAAGATGGCGACGGAGGAAAGCGGCACTTACAAGTCCCGCTAACAATCCAACTCTACTACCACAAAACCAGCGCCTTTCAGAGCCAGAAAACACCACCAGCAAAGAAATAAAAACGGTAACTACAAGGGACAGAGAAAAAGGGCTGGAAAAACAAGACACCAGAAAAAAACCAGCCCGAAGTGCCGCGCCCGCGCGGCGCTGAGCGGCCAGAGCCGCAGCGCGGATTGGGGGGAGCCGCAGAGTGGAGCTGCCTGCCGGGTCGCGGAACCGCCAGAGCGGCCGGAGTGGCCAGACCCGCGGTGCAGAGCAGCCGAAGCCGCGGTTCAGAGCAGCCGAGTAGAGCGGCCAGAACAGCCAAGCGGAGCGGCCAGAACAGCCGGAGCAGCCAGAGCCGCACTGCGGATTGCCTGGAGCGGCCGCGCGGAAGGGCCAGAGCCGCGGAGTGGAGCGGCTGGAGCAGCCGGAGCGGAGCGGCCAGAACAGCTGAGCGGAGCGGCCAGAGCAGCCGAGCAGAGCGGCCAGAACAGCCGGAGCAGCCAGAGCCGCGTTGCGGAAAGGCCGGAGCGGCCGGAGTGGCCAGACCCGCGGTGCAGAGCAGCCAGAGCCGGGCGCAGAGCGGCCGGAGCGGCGCAGCCTACATCTCCCCTAGCAGCACCAGGCTCCAGAGAGGAGGGAGACTCAAAAGAGAGCTCAAATCCAGAGAGGAGGTACTTTGGCCTCGCGGCCTAGGACGCAGAAGCAGCGTCTTACTGCTGGCGGCAGCGGGAACATCTAAAGCTCCCAAGGGCCGAGCACAGCACAACTGGCAGGGACTCAGAGCGGAGTTCAAAACCAGAGAAGAAATACGCCGCATCACGGCCAAGGGCATGGCAGTGGTGCCATATTGCCAGTAGCGACAGCAGCGAATCCACCAAGTTCACTACAGCTCCATCAGCGCACTCAATAACCGTGAGTCAAATTGTGACCCCTAGGGAACTTGCGCTCCCAGGGACTTGCGCTCCCAGGGACTTGCGCAGATAGTCTCCCTGGGTCGGAGATTTTAGCAGTGCAGCCCAGGGGGGGAGTGGCAGTGGCAGAGATATCATACCATAGTCACAACTCCCCACTGGAGAACGCCCAACTTGGCACACCCCACGGTCTAAGCAGCCTTGATTGACTCCCTGGGTCTGAGACTTTGTGATACAAACCAGTTAAGGAGTAGTGGTGTCTGAGATACCACAGACACGAGATCCAGAGCATCTTAAGTGAACTCGTAGTGACTCAGGGAAGAACCCAGAGAAGGCACAAACCTCCAAAATCATGGGAAAGAGAAATAACAATGGAGCAGTGAATGCCAACAACCCCACAACATCAGAATCTGATAACACAGAAACCCAAAGATCTCTAGAAGATCAAATTAGGAAAATAACTTTAGAAATAATAGAGGACTTTCGAAAAGAATTTAGAGAGAGTCAAAAAGAGATAAAGGATGCAATTAATGAAGTAAAGGCCTCAATTCAAAGTATAAACAACAGGTTAGACCACATGGAGAATAGAATCTCGCTCCTTGAAGATGATCATTCTAAAAATGAACGCATAGTTTCTAATTTAGAAAAAAAAACCCAACAGCAGGAATCTGACATTGAAGAAATATGGGCCCATTTCAAGAGAGCTAACCTAAGAATAATTGGAATAGAGGAGGGAAAAGAAGGTGAAACCAAAGGGATCAACAATCTCTTCAAGGAAGTAATAGCAGAAAATTTTCCAAACATAGAGCAAGAGGTCGATACACAGATCCAGGAAACTTATAGAACTCCCTTTAGACAGGATCAGAGAAGAGGATCCCCACGCCACATAATTGTCAAAATGACTAATGTGGAAGCCAAGGAGAGAATCTTAAAGGCAACAAAAACAAAAGGCCACGTGACATACAGAGGCAAACCAATTAGAATCACTCCAGACTTCCCAAACCAAGTTATGAAAGCCAGAAGGGCTTGGAGTAACATATTCCAAACTCTGAAAGAAAACAACTTCCAGCCAAAAATTTCCTACCCAGCAAAACTATCCATCAAATTAGATGGGGAAATAAGAAGCTTCCATGACAAACAGCAACTGAAGGAATTTATGTCTTCAAAACCAGCGCTAGAGAAAATACTCAAGGAGATTAACTGCAAAGAGGAAATGGGTAATACACGGCAGAACCAAAGAAACAAGAATTCCCATCCAGCAGACAACTAAGCAAAGAAGAATAAACAGTATCTCAAACAGAAATAAGATCTTAACATGTTGGGAATTAAAAATTATCTCTCTATAATCACACTTAATGTAAACGGCCTCAACTCCCCAATAAAAAGACATAAAGTGGCAAAATGGATTAAAAGCCAGAATCCATCCATCTGCTGCTTACAAGAAACACACCTTACAAGTAAAGATAGGAACAAACTCAAGGTAAAGGGCTGGAGCAAGGTAATCCATGCTAATGGTACTCGAAGACAAGCAGGAGTAGCAACTATGATATCAGACAAGTTAGACTTCAAACCTAAACTTATTAGAAGAGACAAAGAAGGTCACATCTTACTGGTAAAAGGAATAGTCCAGCAAGAGGAAATAACAATAATCAACATCTATGCCCCAAACATAGGGGCAGCTACTTTCATAAATCAAACTCTTTGTGATATGAAGTCACACATAAATCCCAACACAATAATACTGGGAGACTTCAACACACCTCTCACAATACTAGACCGATCTTCCAGACAAAGGGTCAGTAAAGATGTCTCAGAACTAAAGAACACCATTAACCAAATGGACCTGTTGGACTCATATAGAATATTTCACCCAACTACAGCAGAGTTTACATTTTTCTCAGCTGCTCATGGAACCTTCTCCAAAATAGATCACATCCTGGGACACAAAATGAGCACTAGCAAATTTAAAAAATGTTACATACTTCCCTGTGTCATTTCAGACCATAATGGAATGAAACTAGAAATCAACTATAAGAAGACTCAGAGAAACAACATAAACATGTGGAGACTGAACACCACACTTCTGAATGAAGAATGGGTCATAGAAGATGTAAGAGGTGAAATCAAGAAATTTCTAGAAACAAATGAAAATAAAGAAACAACATATCAAAACCTCTGGGACACTTTGAAGGCAGTATTAAGAGGAAAATTTATAGCACTGAGTGCTCACATAAGAAAAACAGAAAATCTTCAAATAAATAGCCTTATGACACACCTCAAAGCCCTTGAAAAGCAGGAACAATTGAACCCCAAAGCCAGCAGAAGACGGGAAATTATTAAAATTAGAGCAGAAATTAACGAAATAGAGAATAAAAAAACAATACAGAAAATCAACAAAACTAAAAGCTGGTTTCTTGAAAAAATTAACAAGATTGATAAACCATTAGCCAACCTAACTAAAAAAAAGAGAGAATCAACCCAAATTATGAAGATAAGGGATGAAAAAGGAGACATTACTACTGACAGCGTAGAAATCCAGAGGATTATCAGAAACTACTTTGAAAAACTATACTCCAACAAAATGGAAAACCTGGAGGAAATCGACAACTTCCTAGATAAATACAACCTTCCTAAACTGAGTCAAGAAGATATAGAACACTTAAACCAACCAATAACAATCAAAGAGATTGAAACAGCAATAAAGAGCTTACCATCAAAGAAAAGCCCAGGACCAGATGGTTTCCCAAGTGAATTCTATAAAACCTTTATAGGAGAACTAATCCCAATACTACTCAAACTATTTCACGAAATAGAAAAAACCGGGACTCTCCCAAATACATTCTATGAAGCCAACATCACACTAATACCCAAACCGAATAAAGACAGTTCAAGGAAGGAAAACTACAGGCCTATATCTCTGATGAACTTGGATGCAAAACTATTAAACAAAATACTAGCAACACGCATTCAAAACCACATCAAGAAAATCATTCACCATGACCAGGTAGGGTTCATCCCAGGGATGCAAGGCTGGTTCAATATACGAAAATCAATCCATGTAATTCATCATATAAACAGAATCAAAGACAAAAACCACATGATCATCTCAATAGATGCTGAAAAAGCATTTGATAAAATTCAACATCCATTTATGATAAAAACACTGCAGAGAATTGGAATAGAAGGAACATATCTCAACATTATTAAGGCAATCTACAATAAGCCCACTGCCAACATCATATTAAATGGGGAAAAACTTCAAGAATTCCCCCTAAAAACTGGAACGAGACAAGGATGTCCACTATCACCACTTCTCTTCAATATAGTACTAGAGACTCTAGCCAGAGCAATAAGGCAAGAAAAGGAAATCAAAGGAGTACAAATAGGAAAAGAAGAACTCAAGCTTTCACTATTTGCAGATGACATGATACTATATATAGAAAACCCAACAAACTCAACCAAAAGGCTTATAGAACTGATCAACAAATTCAGCAAGGTATCTGGATACAAAATCAATCTTAAAAAATCAGAAGCTTTCCTGTACACCAACCATAAATCCACTGAAAAAGAAATTCAGAAAACACTTCCACTCAGGATCTCCCACAAAAAAATAAAATACCTAGGAATAAACTTGACCAAGGAGGTAAAAGATCTCTACAAAGAAAATTATAAAACACTGAAAAAAGAAATCGAAGAAGATCTTAGAAGATGGAAAGACCTTCCATGTTCATGGATTGGCAGAATAAATATTATTAAAATGGCCATACTCCCAAAACTGATCTACAGATTTAATGCAATGCCCATTAAACTACCAAGATCATTCCTCACAGACATAGAAAAATCAGTCCTTAAATTTATCTGGAATAACAAAAAGCCCAGAATAGCCAAGGTAGTTCTCAGCAACAAAAACCACGCAGGAGGAATCACAATACCTGACTTTAAACTATACTACAAAGCCATTGTAATAAAAACAGCATGGTACTGGCAAAAGAACAGATATATAGACCAATGGAGCAGAATAGAAGACACAGAAACAAGTCCACACACTTTCAGCCAATTGATTTTTGACAAAGGGGCCAAAAACATACACTGGAAAAAAGATAGCCTCTTTAACAAATGGTGTTGGCAAAACTGGTTAACCATATGCAGAAAATTGGATGTTAATCCCACTTTTTCACCCTGTACAAAAGTCAACTCACGATGGATCAAAGACTTGGAAATTAAACCAGAGACTTTGAAGCTCCTTGAAGAGGGCATAGGTCCAACACTTCAACACATAGGCACAGACAAACATTTCCTCAACAAGACCCCAAAAGCACAACAAATTAAAAGGAGAATCAATACATGGGATTGCATGAAACTGAAGAGCTTCTGTTCAGCAAAGGAAACTATCAAGAATCTCAATCGAGAGCCAACAGAATGGGAGAAGATTTTTGCCACCTACACCACTGATAGAGGACTAATATCTAGAATATACAGAGAACTCAAGAAACTCAACACTAAGAAAACAAAACATCCAATAACAAAATGGGCAAATGAACTAAATAGACACTTCACAAAAGAAGAAATTCAAATGGCCAATAAATGCATGAAAAAATGCTCAACATCACTGGCAATCAGAGAGATGCAAATCAAAACTACCCTGAGATTTCACCTAACTCCAACTAGAATGGCCATCATTCAAAACACAAACAACAACAGATGCTGGCGAGGATGTGGAGAAGTGGGAACTCTAAGACATTGTTGGTGGGATTGCAAATTAGTGCAACCACTTTGGAAAACAGTATGGAGAATCCTCAGAAGAATGGGAACAAATCTACCATTTGATCCAGCAATACCACTGTTGGGTATCTACCCAAAAGAAAAGAAACCAAACTATCAAACTAATGCATGTGTATCTATGTTCATAGCTGCACAATTCACCATAGCCAAACTATGGAACCAGCCAAGATGTCCATCAACAGATGAATGGATTACAAAACTGTGGGATATGTACACAATGGAATTTTACTCAGCCATCAAAAAAAACTCAATTACATCATTTTCAGGGAAATGGATGGAACTGGAGGACATTATGCTAAGTGAGATTAGTCAGGCACAAAAAATAAGAAATCAGATGCTTTCCCTAATATGTGAGAGTTAGGGAGAAATGGGTCATAGGAGGAACTCTTGGAAGAGCATCAGTAACTTTTAACTCTGTTTACATTGTCTTTGGATATACAATATTTTTTTATTTTTTAAGGGAGTTTATTTACCCTTTTGTTGCCTGTGCCATTGAAATCATATCCAAGAAATCACTTCCAATTTCAATGTTGTGAGGTTTTATGACCCAGATTTTCTTCTAAAAGCTGATAGTATTAAGATTTATATTTAGGTCCTTTATCTATTTTGAGTTAATATTTGTATATGTGTTAGGTAAGGGTCCAATTTTATTCTTTTTCATGTATTATTATTTTTCAACAATATTTAGTTAAAAGACTAGTATTTCCTCCACCAAAAGTTCATGGAAACCTTGACAATGTATGGAAGAATTTATCTCTAGGCTTTTATTTAGCTCCAATGGTTTATATATCTGCCTTTAGAACAGTACTACACTGTTTCAATTATTGTAGCTTTATATGGTTTGAAATCAGAAAATATACATCTTCTAGATTTGTTCTTCTTTGAGACTGTTTTGGGTATCTAGAGCCCATATTCCATATCAGGATAGATTTTTTTTCTGAAAAATAAATAAATAAATGTATGATAGTTTCACCTAAAAAAAAAAAAAAGAAAAAAATATTCTCTGGTAAGAAAGAAAGCAAAAAGAAATATTGAAATGTTATCTTTAAGTCATCAAAAGTTTGGTACCAGACAAATGAAACTGTTATGTGAGATTATCAATGTTAATATTGTATAAATTGCTATAATACTAGATGTCAACCACTAAGCCAAGTGTGGGAAGGAGGGATGGGGAGGGAATGGGGTGGGGATCGGGTAGGGGCTAACTGGGCGATGTGTGCATGTATGTCTACAAAAGTATTTTATTTATACCACTATGATGTATGAATACATTGCACCAATAAAAAATAAATTAAAAAAAAAAAAAAAAAAAAAAAACAAAACAAAACAAAACAAAACAAAAAAAAAAAAAAAAAAAAAAAAAAAAAAAAAAAAGAAAAAGTATTATATCACGTTTATTCTGAAAATATTTTTTGTGTGTGAGGGGCTAGTGATTGAACCCATGAGGATTCTCTCTCTGAGCTACAACCCTAGCTCTTTCTCACTAAGTTGCTGAGGGTTACAGCTTTGTGGCCAGCTTCAGCTACTTAGTGAGGCCCTCTGCATCTTAGTGAGACCTTGTTTCAGAATAAAAGAATAAAAGGTAGGGCTGGGAGTATGGCTTGAGAGTGTGGCTTGGAGATAGAATGCCCCTGGGTTCCATTTCCAGTACTGCGCGCGCGCGCGCGAGAGAGAGAGAGAGAGAGAGAGAGAGAGAGAGAGAGACTGAGATTATCTCAGGATAACCTGAAGTCCAAGAATGTTCTTTCTGGATTTGGGAAGAACCTTGCCTTTGTGTAGTTTCCACTTGTAAATCACAGCACTGCCTCTGGGGCCACCTAGACTCTGTCTCCACAATTAGGCACTGCAAGTCTGGAGCCTCGACATCACTGTAACCCGAGTCTTCTCCATGTCACACAGCCTGGCTCCTTGGACTGCTGGTCATGAGACCAGGCTCCCCCCTTCCTCCTCAGTCCGCGTCTGCCTCTATGACTAAGCTCCGGTGTGCCCATGGCACCCTTAATATGTGGGTCCCAGAGCTGACAGTGTATCCCATGGCAATCTGTCACCTCCTTGTTCTAGAAACTTCATTTCTACACTCTGTACAGATGCAACCTATGAATTGGGGTTTTTTTTTTTGGTGACACCACGTATAACATAGGTGCCTACTCAGCTCTAACCTCTTCCTGCTCTCCTGTTTGCCCTTTGCCAGCCTACGTTTGAGGACTGGGTCTTAGGATCCAAGGAAAAGATCTAACTTTGCTCCCTGCCATATTTACTTTGGGAGCTTCAGTCCCTCCTTTTAGTCTTTTATGGTACTGGGAATTGAATCCAAGGGTGCGCTGCCTCTCAGATACACCTTGAGCCCTTTTTATTTTTATTTATTTTTTTTATTTTGAAACAGGGTCTGTCTACGTTACTGTTCTCAAACTTGTAACCTGCCTATCTCAGCCTCCCAAGTACTAGAATGTGCCACCACACCTAGCCCCTTCTGGTCTTTTGAGAATATGCTGGAAAAAAAATCCAAAAGCCAGTTAGATTAGTAGGGTTGTATAGTCTAATGGATAAGGCATCTGGTTTGGAAAGCCAGAGATTAGCGTCTCACGCCTTCATTTGAGCCCTTGCAGGGAATTTGATCAGGGAGCAGCCACAGGTACCAGGAGGCACTGGTCTCTGTAACTTCATCCCAAAAGTCTTTATTGTAATGTCTGGAGATTGCCGGGCAAGGTGGCACACACTTGTAATCCCAGTACTTGGGAGCCTGAAACAGGAAGTTCCAGGTTCTCGGCCAGCCTCAGCTACTTAGTGCGGCCTCCACAACTTAGTGAGACCCTGTTTCAAAATAAAGAATAATTTTGGGGGTGTAGCTTGGAGGGCTGGGGGTGTAGCTTGGAGGTAGTATGCCCTAGGTTCAATCCCCAGTACTGCAAAAAAAAAAAGAAAGAAAGAAAGAAAGGAAAGAAAGAAGGAAAGAAAGAAGAAAAAAAAAGAAAAATGCCTGGAGATCAGAAATCAGCTTCCTCCATGTTGCCCTGGGCACCAAGAGCCTAAAGAAAGAACCAAGCATGTCCAGGAACTATGGGGATACTGGGGCATGATGCTAATCTCAACATCAGCTAGCCTTTCCCAAAGTGTATTGGGGGCTCTCCAATGCAATAGGGATGCTGTAGAGAACATTCAGAGACATCAGCCATGACCTATGCCATCTGGGCACTTACAGTCTCTCAAAGAGGAAGGCCAGAAGCTGGGCATGGTGACGAATACCTGTCATCCCAGTACTTGAGACTGAGATAGGAAGCTCGCAGGACAGCCTCAGCAACTTAGCAAGGCCCTCAGAAATTTCAAGAGACCCTGTTTCAAAATAAAAACTGAAATAGAGCTGGGGATGTATTTTGGAGTTGAATCCCTGGGTTCAATCCTCAGTACCAAACACTGGTACTGAGCTGGGTGTGGTGACACATGCCTGTGATCCCAGTGCTGAGACAGGTTGATCGCAGGTTCTAGGACAGCCTCAGCAATTCAGTGACTTTTATTAACTGAGCAAGACTCTTTCAAAATAAAATAGGGCTGGGGTTGGAGTCCAAAGGTAGAATATCCCTGGGTTCAATCCACAGTATCATACACACACACACACACACACACACACACACACACACACACAGCTGGGGATATACATAAGTGATAGATAGGAGAGGAGGAGGAAGAAGAGGAAGAGGAGGAGGAGGAGGAGGAAGAGAGACAGACACCATCAGCCCAGGCCCCTCTATTCAATGCATGGGAGCTGGAGCAAGCTGTTGGGTTGTCTATCAGGGAGGGGGTGGCTTGCCCACCTGAAACATTTCATTTACATGCTCATAAAGTCTAAATGTCTGACTATAAATCAGGACTTGCTCACACATGCTTTCGGCGGCCTCGCGGTACATGAAGATAGCCCAGCACTCAGAAGATCTAATTGCTTATGTAATCTCTGTCGAATTTGGTCTATCGGGAAATAGCTCTTGGAAGTGTTTATTACATCCCATGTTATAAATAGCTAAGCTGGGCTCTCCTCTGCGCCTTCCAGGGCTGCCAGAGCTGGGCTGGCAAGGGTCAGGAGGGAGGAGTTGTGGCAAGGAAGTGAGGACACCTGCCCTGGCAGCCAGGCTCAGAGGCAAGACTGGGGGGGTGTGCCAGTCTCACCAAGCATAGACTCAGGGTAGCTTAAGTCTAGCCCGAACCCCAACCAATCCAGGAGTCATGGTCTTGGCATTCCTGTTCCCCCTGCATCTCTTTGTCAAAGACAAACAGACACATTCCTGCCTGTGACATCTAGTCAAACGAAGAAATGAAGCAATAATTGGAGGCTGGCAAATGACAACATGTCCTCAGAAACCACCCCAGTATCAGCATCCATGTATTACCAATTGGGAGAATGAGGCTCAGGGAAGGGGCAGGCGCCGGCACATGGCTTCCCTTCTGTAGTCCTAGTGGATTCTGGTCACACTGGCCCCAATGTTTCCAGCTCCCACAGCCCAAAGAGCCCTCCCTTTTCCTCTCATCAGTCTAATGGCCCCAGTCCCAGGCCTACATCTTCCTGACATTGGTGGCCATTGGTCTCCCAGCCTTCCTTCATCTCAGTCTGGGCTGCCCATCTGCTTGCTTGTCTCCCTCTTTACCTGTGCTAGATTCCTGTGGCTGCTGACACAGACTACCACAGACATGGTGCCCTAAAGAAACACAAACAATGCTGGGAATGTTTGTATGTAGGAGGCTGAGACAGGAAGAACTCAGGTTCGAGGCCAGCCTCAGCAACTTAGACTCTCAGCAATTTAGCAAGACCCTATTTCAAAAAGAAAAAGGGCTGAGAGTATATAGTTCATAGGTAGAACACCCAGGTTCAATCTCCGGTAGGAAAGGAAGAAAGTGGAGAGGGTAGAGAGGAGAGAAGGGAAGGGAAGAGAGGGAAATTCTCTAATGTACGTGATATACATTAACAAACATATCAAGGTCAATCACTAAGCCAAACATGAAAAGAAGGGAGAGGGAGGGAATGGGGTGGGAATTGGGTAAGGGCTAATTGGGTAATGTGTGCATGTATGCCTCCACCATCTTGTATCTCATTAAGATATATGACTATGCCGGGTGTGGTGGCGCATGCTTATAATCCCAGCACTCAGGAGGCTGAAACAGGAGGATCGTAGTTTGTGGACAGCATCAGCTACTACTTAGTGAGGCCCTTTGCAACTCAGTGAGACCCTGTTTTCAAATAAAGAATAAAAAATAGGCTGGCCGTGGTGGTGCATGCTTGTAATCCCAGCATTTGGGAGGCTGAGACAGGAGGATCATGGTTTGGGGACAGCCTCAGCTACTTAGTGATGCCCTCTGCAACTTAGGCCCTCTGCAATTGTTTCCAAAAAAAAAAGAAGAATAAAAAATAGGGCTGGGAGCATAGCCCAGAGATAGAATGCCCATGGGTTTCATCCCCAGTACTGAAAAAAAAAATAGGGCTGGGGGTGTAGCTTGGTGTAAGAATGTTCCTGGGTTCCATACCCAGTACCACACACAAAAAATATATATATGAATACAATGCACCAATAAAAATTTTTAAAAAAGAAAGAGAAATAAAGCGTATCTGGAAGTCAGAAGTCCAGATTCAGTAGCACTGGTCTGAAATCCAGGTGTCAGCCTGGCCACACCTCCTCCAGAGAGAGTGAGAGAGAGAAGAGAAGAGAAGAGAAGAGAAGAGAAGAGAAGAGAAGAGAAGAGAAGAGAGAGAGGAAGTCAGTCTC
The DNA here is from genome assembly GCF_963383645.1 of Muscardinus avellanarius. Taxonomy (NCBI): domain Eukaryota; kingdom Metazoa; phylum Chordata; class Mammalia; order Rodentia; family Gliridae; genus Muscardinus; species Muscardinus avellanarius. The sequence goes on from NC_137792.1 coordinate 108,151,983, forward strand.
AATCTCTACCTCCAGAGCCACATGGACTTCTGTTTTTCGGTTTATGTCATTTTCCCCTTTTTTTGGTCCTGGGGCTTGAACCATGAAATAAGCTCTCACTGACCATTCAGGAGCCAGTCTATACATGGCTGACTCAGTGAAGGTCACCCTCTTCCAGGTCTGCATTCTGGGTACCAGAGTGAACCCTTTCCAGGTACCAGAGTGAGCTGTGTGTGTGTGTGTGTGTGTGTGTGTGTGTGTGTGTCTGTCTGTCTGTCTGTCTGTCTCTCTCTCTCTCTCTCTCTCTCTCGTGCCCTGGGGCATTTGGGCCAGTTGAATGGAACTGAATACGAGCATCAGGGTGCTCAGTACCAGGGAGAGTGAAGTAGGTGAGATCTCCTGCCACAAGACCAGGCAGAAACTGGCCAGGGAACAAGGACTCCTTTTATGGAGGACCCGGATGTAGCAGGGAGGATGGAGACAAAGGAAGCCACAGAAGAGATAGCGAGGAGGCGACTTTAAGGGTGCTGTGGTTTGAGAGTATCCCCCAAATTCATGCGTACGTCGTGTTGGCCTCAGTGCTGCTGTGCCAGGTGGTGGGGCCCAGGGGGAAGGGCTGGGTTGTGGCGGGTCTGTTCTTATGAATTATTCCCCCACATGAAGGGGCTCGAGTGAGGCCCGACTGTCACGAGGCTGGATTAGTTACTGCGAGAGGAAGTCGTGATAAAGTGAGGCTGTCCCTTGTGGTTTTGCCTCTTTTGCGCATACCCACTTGCCCTTTCACATTCTACCATGAATTGAAGGAGTTTGAGGCCCTTGCCAGGAGCAGAGCAGATGCCAGGATCATACTCTTGGACTGCCCAGCCTCCAGAACCATGAGCCAAAATAAACCTATTTTCCTCATAAGTTATCACTCAGGTATTATAACAGCTGCACATGGACTAAGACAAATGATAGTCAGCAGTTGATCACAGAAACTTGTCCTGGGCCCCCTGGGAATGTTGGCACTGTGACTGTGGCAAGGGCTCTGTTCGTTTGTGGGGAATAGACAAATAAGCACTGGAACCCAGGGACCATCATGCACCAATATGTGATCTTGGCCAGGTCACCTGTTCTCTCAGCCCCAGTTTCTTCATCTGTCTTATATATATTCTTTATTACTGCCTCACTGGGCTATAGTGAAAAATCAATGATAAAATGTGGAGATTTGCTAAGAGTATGTGTGTGCAAGTGCTTGACATTCCTTAAGCACCCAAATATACTACGGTTTCCTTTCCCTACCAGGCTGCCAGGGAGCTCACAATCTGGGGGCCTTACCCAATGCACTCTGAGTATATTCCTGAGTATTGAGGGATTCAAAGATGATGGATGAGTTTGTAAAGGGACATGTTATGGTAAGGCAGGGCTCTAAGGACCAGCGTTAAACTGCTGTAGTCTAATTGTAGGTTAGACTTCAGGTAGAATTTGTAGATGATGAGCACTTTGAACCAGGAAAACTTCAGATAGCGAGGATGTTCTAAGGAACTGAGATCTGTGCTGAGATCTGTTTGACATGGAAGAAGTAATAATGAGAAAACCAGGGTAAGTGTGCTCCAGACAAAGGTAACAGCCAATGCAAGGGCGCTGAGGGAGGAACTGATTTGCGGATTCAAGGCACGGATGGGCTAAGGATCACCGGAAACAGCAGCTAAGGGGAAAGCAATGCCAGATGAAGCCAGGGAAGTCAGCAGGAGTAGGCTATAGGTAAGGGTTCCACATTTTACTCTGAGGGACATGGGAAACCCTGGGAGGGAAGCAGGGAGTGGCATGATCAACTCAGGACTACCACAGATTGCTCAGCTCAGGCTTGAATAGTATTGGGAGGGGACAAGCATAGAAGCCTGGATAGAGCTAACACCCTTGAAGCTGCAGACCAGTGGCTGGGTCTGGAACCTGTTAAGAGTGTGAAGATGGCCGCCAGGTGTGGTGGCGCACGCTTGTAATCCCAGCATTCAGGAGGCGGAGACTTGAGGATCGGGTTCGTGGACAGCCTCAGCTACTTAGCGAGGCCTTTCACAACTCAGTGAGACCCTGTTTCAAAATAAATAATAAAAAATAGGTTTGGGGGGTGTAGCTCAAAGGTTGAATGCCCCTGAGTTCCATCCCCAGTACCACACACACACACACAAAAAAAAAAAGGAGCGTGAAGATGGCAGGATTTGCTAATGAATTAAGATGAGAAAGGAAGCCAGTTGTGGTGGTACATGCTTGTAATCCCAGCATTTGGGAGGCTGAAATGGGAGGATTGCGGTAATGCGATTCATGGACAGCCACAGCTACTTAGAGAGTGGGGCTCTTTGCAACTTATTGAGACCCTATTTCAAAAATAAAGAAGAAAAAATGGGGCACTGCGGTATATCTTGGAGGTAGATTGCCCCTCAGTTTAATCCTCAGTACTGCAAAAACAAAAAAGAAAGAAAAAGAAAAAAGAAAGGATATTTACTTGGGATCTATTATATGTCTGGAAAGTCCTCTGAATTGACCCAGTTCACTGACCTCCATTGTACTGAAGTGGAAGCTTGGGCTCGGAGGGAGAAGTGACATGCCTAAAGTCACACAGCGAGGAAGTGGCACTGGGACCAGGAACTCATGTGTTTACCTTGGTATCATTTTCTGGGCCTGGGCCTGGGCCAGGCTATTGGGTTCCACTTTCCTTGTGACCAGCAATCTGAAGAGGAGTCCCTTGTCACTGTTAGGCTCTGAACCCATCCTGAAGTCCAGCCTTGGCCCGGCCTCCTCACAGGAGATGAGGACTAAATGAGACCAGATATCTGAAGCTCCCTGCACAGAGCCTGGCACTCTCCTTCCCCTCCTCGTTCTTAGCCTCAGGATCCACCTGGGGCCCAGATGCCCAGCAGGCCGCCCTATCTGCCTCATGCTCTCTTCTCTCCAGTCCCTAGAAGCCAGCACCCCTAGACAGAGCCCAGTCAGGCTGGCTCACGCTCTTCCGCTTTTTTATGTCCGTTCCTCAGGGCTCAGGCAGATGGGATGCGTCCTGTCATGCAAGAAGGATGCAGGAGAAAGAAGAAAAGCTCACTTCCTCTGGCATGGCGCTTTTTAAATTCCCACCCAAAACAAACAGAACCGACACCCGCTCTGTGGGGATCCTGCAAGCCAACCTTTGGGGAGGCAGATGGGGAACCAAGTATCCATCCCCTCCTTCCTTCTCTGCATCCCAGGCCGCCGGGTTCCTTCCCACCAAGGCTCAGGAATGTTTCAAGCTGTAAGGAAGCCTGGGCTCACTCGAACACAGTACTCACTATTCTAGTCCTTCTGGAGAAACCGAGGCTTGGAGAAGGGACTGGGCCCAGGCCATGCAGCTAGACAGGGGCAGGGCCCAGGATCAATCATGTCTTCATGCCCAGAAGTGCTCGTCTGCCCTTCCTTCCTTCCTTCCTTCCTTCCTTCCTTCCTGCCTCCCTCCCTCCCTCCCTCCCTCCCTCCCTCCCTCCCTCCCTTTTTTCCTTCCTCCCTCTCTCCTTCCCTCCCTCCCTCCCTCCCTCCCTCCCTCTCATCCTTCTCTTCCTCCTCCTCCTCCTTCCTCTCTCTCTCACTGGAGATTGAACCTAGGGACATTCTAACAATGAGCTACACCCCCAAACCCTTTAATCTATTTGTTTCTAAATTTGAAACCGGGTCTCACTAAGTAGCTGAGGGCCTAGCTAGGTTTTGAATGCTGGCCTTAAACCTTTGATCCTCTAATATCGGCCTCCCAAGTACTGAGCTTGCAGGTGTGTGGCACCACGCCTAACTCAACATTGTGCTCTTGCCGCTAATTGTGGTGACACTGCAGAACATGGTGCAGAAGCAAACAAGCTCCGCAAGCCAAGGGCTGGGTGGGGCCTATATTCAGAATCTCTTGAAAGCCCCTGTCCCATTCTCCCTAGTAGTTCCATCCTGGGTCACCCACACAAAGGGCTTAGTCCCCACACTGCGTGGGCCTAGGGCCCAGGGACGCCCCTTGTCCTTGTGCCTCAGCCACCAGCCTTCCTCTTTGGACACTGGCTTTGCCCCAGGTTACTGGGCACCCGATCTGCCCCCTCCTGGCAGCCTCTTCACTGACCCCAACCTGGGCCCCCTCCCACTCCGGCCAGAAAGAGCAGGAGGGTGCACAGAGGCCACGAAGAAACTCGTACTGAGCCGGCCCTTAGGGACCTCACATCGGTGAGCTAGAAAGGGGCCATGGCCTCTGGGGGCGAGGGAGCCAGTGCGGGATTATGGGCTCCTCGCTCGGAAATGATTGGTCATGACAAGCTCACTGCAGGAACAAAGCCATGTGAAATTGACCTCATCACCAGCGATCAGATCAGATTGTTTAGTGCGAGGGGAATGTGAGGGGGATGTTCAGCTGGGCAATGACCTAGTTAGGGCCTTAAAGAGGCAGAGCAGCTGCCCCACTCTGGGGAGGAGGCAAGAGGCTTCCCAGGGAGGCCCTGCAGAGCTGCAGGTGGAGGCAGCCTTTTCGTGGAAGGCTTTGAGCATCCCCTGAGAGGATCTGAGCTCTAGAATGTAGGGTCCAGCCTCAGGAGACTGAGATACTACTCCCACACCTGCTGGGGAGTACAGTGAGACAGGGCAAAAACTGGGGAAAACTGGAGGGGACAGTCAGGGAGACCCTAGGGGACAGGAACCAAATTTACTTAAGTATGGGTTATTTCTTTCTTTTCTCTTTTGCAGTACTGGGGATGGAACCCAGGGACATTCTACCTCCAAGCTCCATCCACATCCCTATTGTTTTATTCTTTACTTTGAAACAGGGTCTCAGTGAGTTGCAAAGGGCCTCACTAAGTAGCGGAGGCTGTCATGAACAGCGATCCTCCTGTCTCAGCCTCACAAATGCTGGGATTACAAGTGTACGCCACCACGCCCAGCTCAAGAATTAGTTCTTTTCCATACCTCCAGCACTCTTCTGCATAGTTTATGTATATCAACTCAGATAACCCTCAAGAGGGTCAATGAGGTGGATACTATTGTGGTGCCCATTTTATAGATGGGGCAAATTGAGACTCACATAGATGTTTTGTGGCAGGGTGTGGTAGCGCGTGCCTATAATCACAGTACAAGGGAGGCTGAAACAGGAGGATCACAGGTTCGAGAACAGCCTCAGCAAATAGTGAGACTTTCAGCAACCTAGCAAGAACCTGTTTCCAAATAAGAAATAAAATAGGGCTGGAGGTGTTGCTCAAAAGTAGAATGCCAAGTCGGGCGTGGTGGCGCACGCTTGTAATCCCAGCATTTGGGACGCTAAAACAGGAGGATCATGGTTCCTGGACAGCCTCAGCTACTTAGTGAGGCACTTTGCAACCCAGTGAGATCCTGTTTCAAAATAAAGAATAAAAATAGTGCTGGGGGGTGTAGTTCAGACGTAGAATGTCCCTGGGTTCCATCCTCAGTACCGCACACACACAAACATGCAGAATGTCCCTGGGTTCGATCCCCAGTACCACACACACATACACACAAAAGATATTTTGTGGTCCACTCTGGGTGACCCAGTTTGGGAGTTTGTCCTGGTAACAGCAACAGTCTAGTGCTTCTTCCGTGTGTGTGTGTGTGTGTGTGTGTGTGTGTGTGTGTGTGTGTGTTACTGGTACTGATTATACCTAAAGGCATTCTACCTCTGAGCCCGTAGCCCTCGCTATTTTTTATTTTGAAACAGGGTCATGCTAGGTTGCTGAGAGTCTCACTAAGTTGGTCAGGGTGGCCTCGAACCTATGATCCTCATTTCTCAGCCTCCCAAGAACTGGGATTATAAGCATGTGCCACCACACCCAGCTGCTCCTCCACTCTTGACAGGGTGAGCCAAATAAAGACACAAGCGGGCCCCCGGGGCAGCGAGGGGCCCCTGATCTGTGGCAGGGAAGAGGAGGGGGTCTGTCAGGAACTTGGGGAACAGGTGCCTGCTCTCTCCTTGTATCCTGTTTCCTGACTCTGCATGAGAAGCAGAGGGAGGAGGGGGAGAGAAGGGACATGTGGCCAGCTGGGCAGAACAGGCCCCTTTCTGCCAAGGGCTGCCTTGGGGAATATGACTCCTGCTGCCTGAGGGGTACAGGGGGGAGGCCAGAAGGGGGGCAGGGCTTCTGATGGGGCACATGGTGTTAACTCTTTCATCAGCAACGTGCATGGGAAAAGCTAAGCTCAGGGCCTGGCATGGAGGAGTTAGGCGCTTACAAAATGTACAGCTAGTAGCAAAATCCACCAAGCAACAGTTGTGTTATGAAGGGTCCAGGCCGGCTTCTGGGAAACAGAAGCAGCTCAGGAGTGACCCCATCACTCCAAAGGCTTTGGAAGCACCCGAAGCTGGTGCCTGGGTGGAATATTTTAGGGGGTGGGGCATTGGAGATTTGGCAGCTCTGGCAGCAGCTGAAGGCTGGATGTGGAACAGTTCAGGCCTGGCCAGACCAGGCCCCTCCTTAGTTAAGTGCAGGCTGAGGAGTCCAGGTTGTCTGGGTCTCAAGTCCGGGTCTCAAGTCCTCTAGCTGACCAACTGCGTGGGTATGTAGCTCACCCAGCTCTTGCTCTTCCCAGGAATGGCTGAAGATGCTCACTGAAGGTTCTGTGCCTCTTTCTAGAGGGTGAAGAGCCATGAATTTGCCATGGAGCAGGGCTCACTGCTCTTTGGCTCCCAGCTGCTCAGTTCCTGAGGCACCTGGGATCTGGTGGCAAGGGCTTTGGGTCTCTGTGGGGATGGGTCAGCCTGCTTTCTTACTTCCTTCCTGCCTTTCCTGTTTCCTCAGGGTGAGCTGGTTTCATTCCTTCTTTCCTTCCTTCCTTCCTTCCTTCATTTTTTTCTTTCTTTCTTTCTTCTTTCTCTCTCTTTCTTTCATTCTTTTTTTCATACTGGGAATTGAACCCATGGATGCTTTACCGGTGAGCTATGCCACCATTCCTTTAAATTTTTTTTTTTTTGAAACAGTATCTCTCTAAATTGCAGAGACTGGCCTTGAACCTGCAATACTCCAGCCTCAGCCTCCCAAGTACTGGTATTATAGGCATGCACCATCATGCCAGGCTGGAGTAGACTGGTGTCTATTTCCTCCAACCTTCTTTCAGACCAAGCTGCTTAGGTATGATGTGGTGGGGCTTCATTTGTAACAAGTAGCCCCTTGTAGAATATTTCTGATTCTCTATTGCAGTTTGATTTGGGTGTGAGGTCCCTCTCCCAGCATCCAATGTAACTACTCTGGGTTGGAGGGCCTCTAATTCTCTTTCCAGAGCCAACACTGATAGTATGCAAGCAGAAAAAGACCTTACTTCTTCAGGTGAGACCTCTGAAGCATGTCAAAAGGCAGAGGGAGCCAGGCATGGTGGCATAGGCCTGCAATCTCTGTACTTGGAAAGCTCAGGTAGGAGGATCTCAGGTATAAGGCCAATCGCAGCAACTTAATGAGACTTTGTTTTAAAATAAAAAGGGATGGAAGTATAGTTCAAAGGTAGAATGCACCCAGGGTTCAATTCCCAGTACCAGGGGCAGAGGTTGCTGGAGTAAACTGGGTGATCCCAAGGAATACAGTGAAGACCTGTGTGTAAGTGGAGGCTGGATGGACAACTAAGAGAGGTATTAGAAGAAGGCCCGTGAAAAAAGGGTGGGACTCTTCTATCCCTACATGCCCTCTGTGTTTGTTTCTTTGTTGCAGTCACTACGGACCCATGAGAGGTTTGCCCTCTGCTTGGTGATCCTTGCCACAATATCTACGTAAGTTCTGAATGTTTAAAGACAGAAACTAAGAAGCCAAGAGTCAATGCAAGACATAGGTAAGACGGAAGCAGAGAGAGGAGGAAAGAGACAAGGAAAAAATAAAAATGGGAGGGAAAATGAGAAAGAAGGCCATGACTGACAGAAAAAAGGAGAGCCAAAAATAAATAGAAAAATGAGAAACAATCCCAGGTACTCAGGAAGCTGAGTCAGGAGGATGGAAAGTTCAAAAGGCAGTTTGTAATATAGCAAGCCCCTGTCTCAAAATAAAACAATAAGCTGGGCGTGGTGGTGCACACTTGTAATCCCAGCAATTGGGAGGTTGAGACAGGAAGATCATGGTTCGAGGACAGCCTCAGCTACTTAGTGAGGCCCTTTGCAACTCAGTGAGACCCTGTTTCAAAATAAAGAATAAAAAATAGGGCTGGGGATATCACTCAGAGGTAGAATAACCCTGAAATTAACTGGGAGTAGTGGAGCTTGCCTGTAATCCCAGTACTTGGGAGGCTGAGGCAAGGAGGATCACAGGTTCAAGGCCAGCCTCAGCAACTTAGCGAGACCTTGTCACAAAATGAAACATTCAAAAGGCTAGGGATGGCGACCGAGAAAAGCGGGGTTTAAGAGCTCCGCTAACAACCAATCTCCATTACCACAAAATCAGCGCCTTTCATAGCCAGAAAACACCATCACCAGTGAAACAAAAAATCACCAGGCTCCAGAGAGAAAGCGGACTGAGAACAGGGCCACAGAGGAGATAACTGGCCTCACGCCCGAGGATGTGGCAGACGCGGCAGCAGCGCCATACTGCCGGCAGCACCGGCGAATTCACGGGACGGCTACAGCAAGCCGAGGTGAGCCACTGCGGAACAGCCAGGCGGGATTTCTCCGCGCAGAGAGCATCTAAAGCTCCCAGTGGCTGAGCTCAGCACACGCTGCAGGGATTCAGAGTGAAAATCAAAACCAAGAAGAAAAACACCAGCCCCATAGTCGAGGGCGTAGCAGCGGCAGCATATTGCCACCGGCGGCAGCAGCACCGAATTCAGCGAGGCCAATACAGCTACATCTGCGTACTCAAGAACAGTGAGTCAAATTGCGGGCCACAGAGGAGAAATCCCAGTACTGTACTCCCTGGGACTTGACCCAGTGGGGGAGGGGCGGTGGCAGAGATATCACACCATAGGAGAACGTGCAACCTGGCACCACCCACAGTCTAAAGCAGCATCTATCGACTCTCTGGGTCGGAGACTCTGTGATACAACCCAGTAAAGGAGTAGTGGGGTCTGAGATACTACAGACTTGAGATCCAGAACACCTTAAGTGAAGTCATAGTGACCCAAGGGAAGAACCCAGAGAAGGCACAAACTTCCGAAATCATGGGAAAGAGGAATAATACTGGAGCAATAAATGCCCACAACCCCACAACATCAGAACCCGATAAAACAGAAAATCAGAGATTTCTAGAAGATCAAATCAGGAAAATAAATGTAGAAATAATAGAGGTGCTTCGAAAAGAACTCAGAGAGAGCCAAAAAGAGATAAAGGATGCAATTAATGAAGTAAAGGCCTCAATTCAAAGCACAAACAACCGATTAGACCACATGGAAAACAGAATCTCGCTCTTAGAAGATAAGCAATCCAAAAATGAACGCATAGTTTCTAATCTAGAAAAAAATATCCGACAGCAGGAATCTGATATTGAAGAAATATGGGCCCATTTTAAGGGAGCTAACCTAAGAATAATTGGAATAGAGGAGGGAAAAGAAAGTGAAACCAAAGGGATCAACAATCTCTTCAAGGAAGTAATAGCAGAAAATTTTCCAGACATAGAGCAAGAGGTCGATACACAGGTCCAGGAAACTTATAGAACTCCCTTTAGACAGGATCGGAGAAGAGGATCCCCACGCCACATAATTGTCAAAATGACCAATGTGGAAGCCAAGCAGAGAATCTTAAAGGCAACAAAAGCAAAGGGCCAAGTGACATTCAGAGGCAAACCAATTAGAATCACTCCAGACTTCCCAAACCAAGTTATGAGAGCCAGAAGGGCTTGGAGTAACATATTCCAAACTCTGAAAGAAAACAACTTCCAGCCAAAAATTTCCTACCCAGCAAAACTTTCTATCAAATTAGATGGAGAAATAAGAAGCTTCTATGACAAACAGAAACTGAAGGAATTTATGTCTTCAAAACCAGCACTAGAGAAAATACTCAAAGAGATTAACTACAAAGAAGAAATAGGTAACACACTCCAGAACTAGAGAAACAAGATTTTCCATCCAACAGACAACTAAGATTGGTTATCTGTGGAGATTCATTATTTATGTTAGTCTTTTCCCTATCTCTAAAGGGTATTGTTTGCCTTTATTGTTGTTAATTTCTAGGATTTCTAGTCGGAGTATTAATATACCTTCAGATATAGCATTTGGAAATATTTTATCCCATTCTATTAGTAACTGTTAACTCTGTTTACATTGTCTTTGGATATACAATTTTTTTTTATTTTTTAGGGAGTTTGTATACTCTTCTGTTGCCTGTGCCATTGAAATCATAACCAAGAAATCACTGCCAATTTCAATGCTGTGAGGTTTTATGACCCAGATTTTCTCCTAAAAGTTTATAGTCTTAAGATTTATATTTAGGTCTATTATCTATTTTGAGTTAATATTTGTATATGGGATTAGGTAAGGGTCCAATTTTATTCTTTTCCTTGTAATTATTATTTTTTAACAATATTTAGTTAAAAGATTAATATTTCCACCACCAAATGTTTGTGGAAACCTTGTCAAAAATAACTTGACAATATAGGGAAGAATTTAGCTCTAGGCTTTTATTTAACTCCAATGGTTTATATATCTGCCTTTAGAATAGTACTACACTGTTTCAATTATTGTAGCTTTATATGATTTGAAATCAGAAAATATATATCTTAGCTTTGTTCTTTTTCAAGATCATTTTGGGTACCTAGAGTCCATATTCCATATTAGGATAGATTTTTTTCTGAAAAATAAATATATAAATATATGATAGTTTCACCTAAAAAAATAGAAAAAAATATTCTCTGGTAAGAAAGAAAGCAAAAGAAATATTGAAATGTTATCTTTAAGTCATCAAAAGCTTGGTATCAGAAATGAAACTGTTATGTGAGATTATCATTTTTAATTTTAGATAAATTGCCATAATACTAGATGTCAACTACTAAGCCAAGCATGGGAGGGAGGAATAGGGAGAGAATGGGGTGGGGATTGGGTGGGGGCTGACTGGGAAAAGTGTGCGTGTATGTCTACAAAAGTATGTATCCTACTATGATGTATTACAGTGCACCAATAAAAAAAAAGGCTAGGTATGTAGTTCATTAATAGAATGCTCCTGGGTTCAATTCCCATAGCCACCCCCCAAAAAATGTCTGGGAATGTAGCTCAGTGGTAGAGCATTCCTGGGTTCAATCACCAATATAGGAAAGAAAGAAAGGAAGCTTAAATCTGAGTACTCCCTCCAAAAATGCCTGTGGCTGTAGCTAAGTGGTAGAGCACCCCTAGATTCAATCACTAATATAGGAAAGAAAGGAAAGAAGGAAGAAATGAAAGAAGGAAGGGAAAAAGGAAGGGAGGGAGGGAGGGGAAATAAATAAAGGGAAGCAACAGAGGAAAGGATAGAGACAAAAAGAGGGGAAAGAGAGAGGCAGAAAAGAGACCTCCAATCAGAGGCCAGAAGTTGGAAACAGAGGCTTCCTGAGCTCAGTCTCCTTTCTCTGTCTCAGTCCCAGCAGTTAGGGGGTTTCTAAGGAGCCTCACTCAGCAGCTAAAAGTAACCCTGCACGTTTGCTTCAAAGACAAGGGAGTGGCCCCCGGGGGGCAGCTGTACCAGCTACATGGGTCAGGGCCTTGGAATGCGCCTGAGGCCAGTGAGGCTCTAAGTGAGACCCCGCCTAGGCCTAGGCCTAGGCCTCAGCTGTGCTCCGCCTCTGGGCAGAGGGCTGTCCCTGGGGCAACATGGGCACCAGGCAAGGAGACCAGAGAAGACTTTGGGAGAGTTGGTGTCAGTGGGCAGAGGAAGCACCCTGGATATTTGGGGGATGGTCCCAGGGGCTGAGCTGGCACCTGTGGGTAGAAGCCACATGGAGACAGCGTGGAGCTCAATTGAGAGGAGACCCCCATAGCAGGCAGAGGCGCTTGGGGAGGAGGAGGGTGACTGAAGGCAGGAGGAAGTAGCTGAACACCTGGTGGCACTGCCCCCCACCAGCTCATGTGGGAGAGATCTAGACAGCTTCAGAGAGCCAGCTCTGCGATCTCCCTGCGTCCACAGTGACACATCTTTCCAGCCCAAAGGGGAGAATCCTGCTGCATTGCTTTAAATAGCCACGCTTTCTAACAGGGCTTTTATTCACACTTTTACATAAGACTCTTTTTTTCTCTCTGTGAAGAATTTTTATGTATCTGTGTAATAATCTCTGAGGCTCTGTATCCATTTATGGGCAGATTTATGGATCGCCATGTCTATGGATTTTCATCTACATGTCTCCCTGAATCTCTGTGCCTCTACCTCTAAGTAACTAGACGTCTGTGGATGTGTATAGCTCTCTCCTCTATTCTGTACCTGTACAGCTCTACATCTACCTATGTCTCTGTGCATCCATCTCTCTCTCCATTTACGAGCGCAGCTGATGGAGAGCAAGAGGTTTGAAGGCTTGGCCTCCCCAGCTGCCTCTCCCTAGAACCACTGCTTGCCTTCATGTTAGTGTGAGGCCTGTCCTCCCAGGCCATTTCCCACAGCACAGCAGCAGCACTGGGCCAGGGCCAAAGGGTTACCAGGAGGATCCTGGCCAAAGTCTGGGAGGCTGCTTGCAAGTGAGAAGCAGCTGCTCTTCCTGGATCTGTGAGAAAGACAGGAGTGCAGGAAGGGCAACTGGAAGGAATGGGGGAGGGGAGCAGTGGGACTCAGGAACCTGAGAGCCACTGAGCAGTTGTGAGTTGTAATTATAGGAGGCAGAACAACTAGATTAGTAGCCGAATACTGCCATTCATGTGCTGTGTGATCTAGGACATAATGCTTCCCTCTCTGGGCTTCAGTGTTCCTACCCACAACATGAGAATGATGGCCTTACAGGGCACCAAACTGTTTTTTTTTTTAATTGCAGTACTGGAGATTGAACCCAGGGGCATTCTACTTCCAAGCTACACCCCCAGCCATATTTTTATTCTTTAAAATAGGGTCTCACTAAGTTGCAGAGGGCCTCACTAAGTAGCTGAGGTCGACCACGAACCTGCAATCCTCCTAGCTCAGCCACCCAAATACTGGGATTACAAGCATGCGCCACCATGCCTGGCTTGGCATCAAATTTTTAAAGTGATGCACACATGTCCTGAGAGCATTTAAAGAAAACCAACCCACAGGGATTCACGTATACAAAATGTAAGAGTTGTGTGTTAGAAGCCTATGATTTCTGTACTTGGGAGGCTGAGTGGGGAGGATCACAGATTCAAGGCTAGACTTAGCAATTTAGCAAGGCCCTCAACAACTTAATGAAACCCTTTTTCAAAATAAAAAAATAAAAGCCAGCCGGGCATGGTGGTGCACGCTTGTAATCCTAGTATTTGGGAGGCTGAGACAGGAGGATGGCAGGTTTGCTGCCAGCCTCAGCTACTTAATGAGGCCTTCAGCAACTTAGTGAGACACTGTTTCAAAATAGAGAAAAAAATAGTGCTGGGGGTGTATCTCAGAGGTAGAATGTCCCTGGGTTCAATATCCAGTCACACACACACACACACACACACACACACACACACACACGTCAAGTATGCTAGTGCACACCTGTAATCCCAGTACTTGGAAGGCTAAGAAGGAAGAATCCTAGGGTCAAGACCAGCCTCAGGGATTCAGTGAGACCCTCAGAAACTAAGTGAAACTCTATTTTAAAATAAGAAATAAATATCGGGCTGGGCGTGTAGCTCCGAGGTAGAATGCTCTTGGGTTCAGTCCTCAGTACCAAACAAGAAAAATAAAACAAAAGGCTAGGGGTGTAGCTCAGAGGCAGAATGCCCCTGGTTTCAATCCCCAGTACCCACACCGACAATAGCAAAAAGCAAAACAGAATGTAGTGTTGTGAGCACGGGCTCTGGGACCAGCCCTGTGTGAGGTTTGCAACCTGGCTCTTCTACTGGGCGGATGCCTTCTCTATCTGTGCCTGAGATTGCAGGAAGGGGAGACAGTAAATAATCCCTAAGGTTTTGTGGACATCTTTGAAGTTAACACAGTGTCTGGACAAGCTGTGTGGGTATGCTGCTGTTACTATACGTGTGCTACTTTACTGATTGATTATGTATATTACAAAGGATATAGTTAATGTCACAGATACTAAAGGATGAAGTAAAATGAATAATATATATTTTGAAATACTTTCTTCTCACTCTCCAGGTGGGTGGTGGCTTAGTACATTTGGAGCTGGAGGTAACTGTTTGAATGGGATTCCTTCTCCTACCTTGTTATTCATATATATATATATATATATAATTAGAATATAATAACAATATAATTTATTGTATTATTATTTATGTTACTTATATATAATATATATAAACATGTGTGTATGTGTATATGTGTGTATGTGTTTTCTTGATACTAGGGATTGAATCCAGGGATGCTCTACTGCTGAGGTACCCTTTTTAGTTTTTAGTTTGAGGCACAGTTTTGCTAAGTTGCCTGGATAGGCCTCCAAATTATGATCCTCCTGCCTCAGCCTCCTGTGTACTGGGATTACAAGTGTGTGTGCACGGCTGTCTCTGGCCTTCTGTCCACTTCTACCAGAGAGACCTGAGTTTGAGCCAGGTCCCCCTGAGCTGACTGGGAAGCCTACCCACACACAACCATTCCAACTGCGGGCATGTTCCAGGAATCCTGTCCCGCTTGGGGCTGAAGGTGCAGAGGGAGCCCCTTCCCTAGCTCCCAAGGGTGGGCAGGACGGCAAGCCCCCCGCCTCGCACAGCCACACAGCCCACAGGCTCTGCTGCCCAAACCCCAGCCCTTTGGATTCTCCCTAGACCAGAGCCTTCTTTCCCTCAACATGCCGGCCTCACAGGGTGGGTGCCAGCCTCGAGCGGAGCCCCGGGCTCTCAGGTGGCAGGGGTCACTATGCATGAAAGGCCGAGAAGCACTTCGAGCCTTTTAGCACTTACCCGCGTGGTGTCCTCGACACCCGAGGGAGCGAGGGCGCTGCGTGTGACTGGGTGTATTCCTTCACCTGACCGCCTGATCTCGTGCTGTGGCAAAAGCAAAGGCGGGAACTGGCCTTCCTTTTCTGCCTTCTCAAGGCACCTGCCCCAGGCATCCTTCATTCTAACCCCCAGCCTGCTCCTCAGCTTCCCCCCACTCTTTTTCTCTGGTTCTCCAGGTCAGCGGTTCTGCACCCCCTGACTCGCGCCTAGGGCTCCTCTGTCCCCGCCTCAGTCCCCCCTCCCAGCGGGGCGCCCCACCTCGGAAGCCCCCCCGCGCGCGCGCCCCAGGGCTGCCAGTCGGCAGGTAACACCCCCCTGCCCCCGATCTGCGGCCCCTCCCAGTGGGCCCAGCCCGGGCCCCGGTGCTGGGCGGCCCCTCCCCCACTCGGCTCCCACGTGGGGAGCCCGGCTCCCAGGCCTCGGCCGCCCCATTCTCAGCGCCCTCCTCCATTGTCCTCGGCTGTCACTCACGCACGCATTAGCATTTCTAAAGCCAGCTTCTCCCAGTCCCAGCTTTGGGCCAGCCCAAAAGGGGCTCACTTTGAATCCTAAGTTTTGGGGAGAGGTGCTTCATAGGCCACTAGAAGAGCTTAGTCATAGGCCATTAACGCTCCGGACCTCTGTCTGTTCTTTGTTGAAATGGGGGGAGCTGTTTTATCTCATATCTAAGCTAGGGACACCTCCTTGTCTCCAGAAGTAGTAGAGAAAACGGGGTGATCTCCTGGGATCCCCAAAACAACAACTGCTGGTTCCTTCTGCCCTAGGTTTTTTGAGCCCTGTCAGTCTGGACCCTCCATTCCCCACCCACGTGCCGGGGTAGACATGGAGTTTGGTCAAAACTGGTTTTCCCTGCCCTAACCCAAGCGGCCTTTGTTAAGGCCCTGGCAGGATGGGGCATGAATGGGGGTGACTTCTTTGCCCTGGCATCTGGAACGCTCCTAAAAGATTTGGATGGAGAGACAGCGCCACCCAGTGGTTGCCTGGGCTCTATGCCAATCTTGCCTGGGGTGGTGGGTCCTTGCCTACCTGGCTTCTTGGGCCCTCGCTGAGCCTTCTCACCAGACAAACTCTTTTCACTTCTGGAATTTCATTTGCATTACTTTAGCTGCTTCAGATCAAAAGCTAAGTAAAGAGCGGGTGATTAGCGTCTCCACCGGCTCAGCTCAACCTCAGCCCTGCCTCTGCCACCACCCCCCTCAACCTTGTCCTCCTCTGCCTGCACCCCCACCCCGGGGCTCATTCAGACCTAGCAATGGTTTCTTTTTCTTTTTCTTTCTTCTTCTTTTTTTTTTTTTTTTTAAGGGGGAGGCTACTGGAGATTCAACCCAGGGGCGCTCTATCTCCAAGCTATATCCCCAGTCCTTTTAATTTTTTTTATTTTGAAACAGGGTGTGGATAAGCTGCTAAGAGTCTCACTAAGTTCCTGAGGCTGGCCTTGAACCTGTGATCCTCCTGTCTCAGCCTCCCAGGTACTGAGATTCTAGGTGTGCACCACTGCACTTGGCCTGGCAATAGCTCTTACTCTGGGTTCTGTTGCCAAAGGCCAGGATTTCTCCTTCCTTGGGCCTCATTTTTCTCCATCTGGAAAATGGCAGATTATTCTTCAGTCACCCCCCCCCCATCCTCCGGCTGGGCTGGGGAAATGGGCACTGGTTTGAGAATTCCTTTTTTGTGGGCTGGAGAGAGGGTGTGGGGGTGTGGGTTTGAGGGCCAGGCAATCCTCCAAGCCAGTGGCCAGCCACCTGGACCTTGAGAATAGGCCCTGTCCCTATCTTTATGCCCCAGACTCCATCTGTAGCCTTTAGCCCTTGCGTGGAGACCCATCAGCCACTGACCAGCTGATCAGCCCCTTCGAATACCCGGAGAAATGGGGCTGCCCCTCCCCCTTGCCTGCTTTCTTTGGCTCCTTCCCCTGCTCCTATGCCCTTCCTGCCGGCTACCTCCCTCTGCCTGCTCAGCCTCATGCTACAAGCTGCCTGCATTTCTCAAGTTAGGTAGGGAGCACAGTGAGGCAAGGATGACTCCTGCCTCCATTTACAGTCCCCACTTGCCGCTGTTCCCTTCTGGGGCCCCTTCTGATCCTGCTCTGGCTAAAGAAGGCACTGAGGGGAGAGGGAACCAAGAATTCCGCCCCAAAAGTCTGAAGCACTCAACCTATATCCTTCCCAACTCTCTGGCCTCCCCCTCCTCCCTTCCTCCTACTTCCATGCTCCCCTTTAGTATAGGAGGGGCCAAAGTATTCCAAAATCACTTTGGCAGAGAGAAAGATGAGAGAGAGAGAGAGAGAGAGAGAGAGAGAGAGAGAGAGAGAGAGAGAGAGAGGGAGGTAGGTAGGTGTGTGTTTGGAGCTGGGCATGGTGGCACAGGCTTATAATCCTAGCATTTGGGAGGCTGAGACAGGAGGATCTGGGTTCATGGACAGCCTCAACCACTTAGTGAGACCCTCTGCAACTCAGTGCGATGCTGAGTAAGGATGGAATTTCAAATTACAGAAGGATGAAATTTCAAAATAAAGAATAAAAAAATAGGACTGGGGTATAGCTCAGAGGTAGAATGTCCCTGGTTTCAGCTCCCCATACCTATAATAAATGGGGTCCTCAAGGGTTTCCAGACTTTATTGCTGTGCTCTGAGAAATTCAGAGAGGCTCCGGGGCTGCTGGGTATAGGTGTGGGGTGCTGTGTTCAAAGTGAGGCCCCCATCGCAGAATAGCTCTACTCAAGTCTATTTTTTTGGTTTTTTCTTTGTCTGTCTGTTTGATTTTGCAATGGCAATTAAGCCCAGAAGTACTCTACCACTGAACTCCATTCCCAGTCCTTTTTAAACTGTCTTTTGAGACAGGGTCTCACTAAGTTGCTGAGGCTGGCCTCAAACTTGGAATCCTTCTGCCTCAGCCTCCCGAGTAGCTGGCATTATAAGGATGCACCACCACACCTGGCCCCCCCAAAAAAAGACTTGCCATCTTAAGCCATCTAAATAAGTTGTCACACCAGCAACAACAAAGAAACTTGGAAAAGTGCTGAAATGTTGGGAATTATATAAAATCATAAACTCTCAGAATTGAGGTGTAGGCAAAGGAGTCATTCATACAAGTAGCTAACTGTTTTTGCCTGCTATCCAAACCAGAATGCATGTATATTCCTGTGTAAGTTTTGATTCCGTCCCATCGTGGAATTAATATTAGTTTGGCTAACATTTGCCACGAAGAAGAAGAAGAAGAAAACAAAACAAAAAGATTTCTGTTGCTTAGAGAATGAAATGTGCAAGATGTTGCCAAGAAGGCAAAGGTGCACTGGCGCCTCCGGAGGTGATTGGTACACCTGGCTCCTGGCAGGTGCTTGGGTATTGTAGGGCCTCCTGTGGCCCTTTGTGGACCATCATATACCACAGAGAAACATGCAGAGGCACACTGGCGAACATTCTTGCTCATCCTTCTGTAGCTAATCCCTAGGAGAGGTTTGTCCGTTTGCGGTGCCAGGGATGGAACCCAGAGCTTTGCACGTGCTAGGCGAGTGCTCTCCCACTGAGCTACATCCTCAGAGCTCCTCGGGTTTAGTCCTGGGCTCCTTTCTCTTACCAAGCATTGGTGGGCTATGGGGAAAATAATGTAATGTTTCAAGCAGTTTGAATAGGACATAATGATCAAGCGATCATTGCCATCTACCAAAAATGGGATTGTGCATTCCAAAGGCAAATAGAAATAATTGGTGGGCTGGGCCCTGGTTTCAATTATCCATGCCGCTGCTGCTTTGCCCCACCCTCCCAGCCCACCTCCTTGTGCCCCTGGTATGGGGAAGTAGAAAGCTTTTTGCTACTGACTCTCACTGAATGCAGCTTTAGTAAAGCCCCTTTACTCTCCGAGCCTCCGTTTCTTCACCTGTCTAACGAGGGTTGATGTAGGTGTGGGGGAGCACACCTGGTATCCCAGTTACTGGGAAGGCTGAATCAGAACTGCAAGTTTGAAGCCAGCCTCAACAACTTAGTAAGACCCTGTCTCAACATAATTAAAAAAGAAAAAAGGGCTGGGGAGCCAGGCGTACTGCCACAGGCTTGAAATCTCAGTACTTCCGGAAGCTGAGACAGGAGGATCGAAGGTTCAAGGACAACCTCAACATCCTAGCAAAGCCCTCAGCAACTTAGCAAGACCCTGTTTCAAAATAAAAAATAGCCGGGAGTGGTGGCGCACGCTTGTAATCCCAGCGTTCCGGGAGGCTGAGACTGGAGGATCGTGGTTCGCATACAGCCTCAGCTACTTAGTGAGGCCCTCTGCAACTCAGTGAGACCCGGTTTCAAAATAAAGAATAAAAAATAGGACAGGGGATGTAGCTCGGAACCCAGCTTTGCCCCTGGGTTCCATACCCAGACCCGCAAAAAAAAAAAAAAATAAAATAAAATAAATAAATAAATAAACAAAATAAAAAATAAAATAGACCTAAGGTGTGTAGCTTGGAGTTAGAATATGCTCCCGGGTTCAATACCCAGTAACACACACACACACACACACACACACACACACACACACACACACACACCGGCTGGGTAGTGTAGCTCTGGGTCTAATCTCTAGTACCAAAAAAGAGGACTAAGGTTGTAGGTCAATGGTAAAGCAGCCCTAAGTTCAATTCCATTACCACACACACGCAAAAAGAAGGCTGTTAAGAATGAACTATTGATCAATACAGTCGATAGAGAACCCACTGAATGGGAGAAAATATTTACCAATCATATACCTAATGAGAGTCTAGTGTCCAGAATGTATAAAATACTCCTACAGCTCAGTAATAAGAAGACAAGTAAGCCAACTTTTAAAAATGAGCAAAAGAAATTTGGAGAAATAGACATTTCTCAAAAGAAGATATGCAAATTCTGTTAACACATGAAAAGCTGCTCAACATCATAGTCATTAAGGAAATGCAAATCAAAGCCACAATGAGATATCACTTCTTCACACTCACTGCTGGGGCTAGAATTAAAAAAAAAAGAAAAGCTCAGAAATCTTGGTTGTGTGGTGCAGGCTTGCAAATCCTAGCCAGCTGGAAGATGGAGGCAAGAGGGATTACAAGTTGGAGGCCAGCCGGGCAACTTACCGAGACTCCATCTCAAAATAAAAATTTAAAAGGGCAGCTGAGTATGATGGTGCACACCTATAATCTCAGTACTTGGGAGGCTGAGACAAGAGGATCACAGGTTTGAGGCCTGCCTCGGCAAGTTAGCGAGGCCTTTAGCATTTTAGCAAGGCCCTGTTTCAAAACTTTAAAAAAGTACTGGCTGGGGGTGTAGTTTGGAGGTAGAATTTCCCAGGGTTTAACCCAGTACCCCTCTACCCACCCAAATAACAATCTCAGCAATTTAACATGCCCCTGGGGGAGTTCAGATGTAGCCAGGTTTGGGAGCCCCCAGCCCAGCTCTACCATTTACTCTAGGGCCCTGCTTGCATCTAATGAGAGGTGGTACCTGTAAACAGTTCCACACAGCCCTTTCTCTGTGGGAGCTAGCCCTTCTCGGGCTCTGTGTGCCCTCAAACAGCCAGACCTCACACCCGAAGAAGGACCTGTTGCATTAGCCACAGAAACAGATCCCTCTTGTGCTCCTGGGGCTGCAGGGGGTTTTCCGATCCCTGCAGCTGGCCTGCTTGTGTTGCTTTTGCTAGGTCTGGGGGGGGGGTTCCTTACCTCTCCCTCAGCTGAGCCTGATATTCATCACTCTTTGCTCTGGCCAGGCCTGCCCAGTGGCCATGTGGTAAAGAAACTGGAACACTACTAGGGGATCTGGCAGGGGAGTGGGCCACAGGGGTGACCCTCAGGTGCCTGGGAAACTGCACACTCGGGGCAGTGCGGTTTGGGGGCCCGGTGTGGACTCTGAGGAGGAGGAGGGAGATTTAGAAGAGACAAGCCAGGCCCCTTCGGCACAAGGCGCAGCAGAGGAGCGCGTCTAGGCGCCTGCAGTGCCAGTGAGGATGCTGCCGTGTGCCCGGTCCTAGGAAAGCCCCGGGCTCAGCCGCCAACCTCAGTGCTGGCGTCCAGGGAGCGGGCCTTGCCTGCCCCGCCTTGTCTTCAGCTCGAGTCATCTTCTCCCCTCATGACAGTTACGGCAGCACTAAAGCCCCCTCCAATGATTGACGGTGACTCTATGCCTGTTCCAGTGTGACGTGCTTTGAGATGTTTCATTGAATTTTCAAGATGATTTCCTTTTTTTTTTTTTTTTTTGCTACCAGGGCTTGAACCCAGGGATGCTCTTCCACAGAGCTCTATCTCCAGCCCTTTTTATTTTATTTTATTTTGGAGGCAAGCTCTCTCTAAGTTGGGCTGGTCTTGAACTTGCCATCCTTCTGCCTTAAGACTCCAGAGCCTGTGATTACAGGTGTGCACCATGGTCCCCAGATCATGACTATTTTTGTATGTGTTGTATTGGGGATTTAGTCCCAGGGCATTATTCCTCTGCTCTACACCCCCAGCCGTATTTGTTCGTTCATTCATTCATTCATTCATTCTGCAATACTAGGGATGGAACCCAGGGGCATTCTATCTCCAAGCTCTACTACTAGCCCTATTTCTTTTACTTCTTATTTTGAAATAGGGTCTCACTAAGTGGCACAGGGGTCTCACTTAGTAACTGAGGCTGGCTATAAACCTGCGATCCTCCTATCCCGGCCTCCTAAGTACTGGGATTACAAGTATGTGTCACCAAGCCCAGGTATACTTTTATTTTGAAACAGGGTCTCGCTAGGCTGATGAGAGTCTCAATACTAGTTGAGGCTGTCTTTGAATCTGAGATCCTCCTGTCTCAGTACTAGGATTTCAGGTGTGTGTTACCACACTTGGCTTCAGGAGGACTTTTTGAAATATATACTGGGAATTGAACCCAGGGTCACTGTACCTCCAAACAGTACCTCCACGCTACACTCCCAGGCCTTGTTATTTTGAATCAGGGTCTCTTGCTACGTTGCTGAAGCTGGCCTTGAGCCTGTGATTCCCCCGTGTCAGTCTCCCAAGTACTAGAATTACAGGCGTATGCCATTGCACCCAGCTTTTGTTTAGTTTATTTTCAAACAGGGTCTTGCTAAGTTGTCCTACTGCCCCCAACTTGTCATCTTTCTGTCTCAGCCTCCTGAGTTGCTGGGATTACAGGTATGTATGACTATTGTCAGTAGGAAATACTAATATCACTACAAGCATGTGATATCATGCCCAGCTCTTACTTTCGATATTTGGAATAGGCTGTCACTAATGGCCTCAAACCTGTGATCCTCCAGTCTCAGCCTCCCAGGTACTAGCATTACAAGTGTGTACCACCATGTCCTGCTAGCTGATTCTTAAGTGCTGGCTTTGTGCCAGTGCAGTGCAAAGGCCTTCCCAGTGAGAATAGTCATGGCTGTTAATCCAGTAGTGAGCCGAAGGAGCTCAGAGAGGTGAGGAATTTGCTCAAGGCCACACAGGCAGTGGTAGGTGGAGTTTAGGCCTGGACTTCACATGGAAAACCGCTGCAATACACTTCCTCTCCCTCCACCAGGACACTAGCTCCAGACCCATGAGGCTGGAGGGAGATCAAACCATCCATACCGTGTGTGTGTGTGTGTGTGTGTGTGTGTGTGTGTGTGGTGTTGGGGATTGAAGCCAGAGGCATTCTACCTTTAAGCTACACCCCCCAGGGCCGATTAAAAAATACTAATATCACTGGGGCAGTAGTGAGAAATCACAAACTCATTTACTCACTTAACTAATATTTATTGAGCACTTACTATGCACCAGACACTCTGCTAGGTGCTGGGGATGCGGAAATGAGTGAGGACCACACCTTCTTGGAGATTGTATTCTGTTCCCAAGCAGATAGGGAGCTTTCCTGAAAGAGACTGCTCTAGGGTAGCAAGTCAGGTTCCAATGGAGTCCACAGGTCCTCCATGGCCAGCTGTCCAACCCCTGCCATATATGCAGAGCCCCTCCAAGCAAAGCTCCCAGCCACCCTTCCCGGGGCCTCCCTGTGGCTGGGTGCTTCCAGGATTTGAGAAGAGCAAGTGTTTCCCGCATATCAGTTGTTCACATTCGATCACCAAGCCGACCTTCTGCCATAGCTTCATCAACCCTGCTACATTATTTAGCTGCTGTTTTTTTTCTTGGTGCTGGGGATTGAACCTAGAAGCATTTTACATTTGAGCTATACACCCCCAGCCCTTTTTATTTTATGTTTTGAAAAGAGGTCTCACTTAAATTGAAGAGGCTGGCCTCGAACCTGTATTCCTCCCGTCTCAGCCTCCTGAGTACTGGGGCTTACACCACCATGCCCAGCTAGCTGCTATTTTTCTTTAAACAGACTTACTTCCGGAGGGAAAAAGTAGCCCTTTAATACTTACCTTAGTGTTACACTAAGCAATAACAGCCATGAAACCATTTGTGGTGTGATGATTGCCTGGATCCCCTAACAAGCCTTAATATAAGCATGTTGCTGTGGACTTAGAAATTTGCATTTGTATGCCACCTGAAGTCCTCTCAATACCAGCAACAAGAGGAGCATATTTGGGGAAAACAGTAGGGTATAAAGGAAATATGACTACCTGAGCTGCTTGGAGGAGAAAGTGTGTGGAGACCGCTTTTTCACCTTAGTTGAGAAATGGCTTTGGTCACCTGCTTTGGGCTAGACCCTATTCTTCCTGAGAGGCCAGGAAGAGGAATGGAGGAAGAGCAAGTGGTGTGATAGTGGACGAGTCCTCTTATGCTGAGTGACCCTCTCTCATGATCCCTACTCTTTCAGTCATTGGTTAATCATTCCCCTTTGCAAAAAGCTTAGGACAACCAGTGAAGTTTCTGGGTGCCTGGGCAGACCAAAGAAAGCAAAATCTGGGCAACAAACTGCATATTATGGAAATCCTGGGAGTCTTTAGTATTCTCTGAAGATTTAGCCCATGTTTACTTATAGATAGTAATGGTAGGAATCCCGGATTGCGATGACTCTAAAACCCTAGTCCAGTAATTTCATTGTGCCCCAGATTCCCTATTTTACAAAGAGGAAAGGAAAAGGCCCTTCCCTGCACAATGACCATGGGGGTTAACTGAGACAAATGTGTGAATGGACTTTGGTACTCATTCAAATATCATGACTATTCAACAAAATCAGTAAACATACATTGGCTCCACTGTGCATGGGGTAGTTTTCCAGAAACTTAGGCAGAGGGGAAGGGAAGTCATGGGTGTGGAAGGGTGTGCAAAGATGGGCGTGTGCAGTTCTTATAGTGGAGGACTAGAAGCAGACACCGTGGGATGAACTATATGAAATTGCCAACATTCAAGCTGGGAGTGTGGTTTGGGGGTAGAATGTTTGGCTAGAATGTGTGAGATCCTAGGGTCCCTCCCCAGCACAGAAAGGAAGGAAGGAAGGGGGGGAGGGAGGGAGGGAGAGAGAAAGAGAGAGAGAGAAGAGGAGAAGAGGAGAGGAGAGGAGAGGAGAGGAGAGGAGAGGAACCTGGGTTCTATCTTCAGCACTGCAAGAAAAAAGAAACAGAAAAAAACCTGGGTTCTATTTAAAAGAAAGAAAGAAAGAAAGAAAGAAAGAAAGAAAGAAAGAAAGAAAGAAAGAAAGAAAGAAGAAAGAAAGAAGAATGAGGGAGGGAGGAAGGGAGGGAGAAAGGAGGAGAAAGGAAAAAAGAAAGAAAGGAAGGAAGGAAGGAAGGAAGGAAGAGAGGAGAGGAGGAAGAGGAAAAAAGAAAGAGAAAGGAAGGTTTGTTCTATCCTTAGAACAGGAGGGGAAAACATTCAGCCTTTATGGGATGCTACTCTGACATCAGGATTCTTTTCTCTAACTGCAAAAATTAGCAAAGGCCTCAATGAGAAAATGAGCTTCCACTCAGTGTGTGTGTGGGGGGGGACTGGGGATTGAACTCAGGAACATTCTACCTCTGAGCCCTACCCAGAGCCCTGTCTCAGCCTCCCAAGCACTGGAATTACAGGCATGCACCAGGGCACCAGACTTTGACTGAGTTGTAAAAGATAGGTTGGACTGCAATAGGCCGGAAACCAGAAACAAATAGTGGGCAACAGTGTCAGCAAAGGCAAGGAACCCACAGAGAACAGCATTGGGAGATGCACTACAGAGGAGCCTAGACAGCTGGGTGGGATGTGTTGCGGAGGTCTTAGCTGCTGACCTGGGAACTGACCTTGGGGGCTACCATTCCTCCCAGCCTTGTGCAACAAGTGACCTAAAATCAGCCAGCAACCTCCCTACCCTCCTACAAAAGGCTGAAATGGCAGCTGGAGAAATCAGAGTTAGCCAAAGTAATCAAACAAAGCAAAAAAAGGAAAAAAGCAACTGCTGGTAGTAAGCTGTGAGAATGTGTTCTAAAATGACTGAAGAAAGCTGAGGAATCTCTTCCCCTGGAGACCTTGAAAATCAGGGAAGATTCTCATCTGTCTGGTTTCAGAACAATTCTGCCCACAGGCAGGGGGCTGGACCAGATGACCTATTTGGGTTCTTTCCAGTCTGCGGCCTTGATGATCTCATTGTTCCCTCTTCCCTTAGGATGGAGCAGCCTCGCCCCACTCAGACTCATCAGGATTATTCCTGTCCTTAGAGATCCCAGGCCCGCAAAGCCACAGCTCTTCCGGTTGGTGATTCAAACCTTTGTCAGCAAAATCAGCCCAACGTCTAGCCTCCATCCTCCCTGCTGTCAGTTTGCGTAAGCTCAGCCTTTCTCTTTCCAGCTCCCCTTGGAGGTGAGAAAGCATAGGTTATTATCCTTATATAGCCAAGCCCCCTCCGGCCCCGCCTTTCTGTCAGCCTGCCTCTGACCTCTAGAGACAGTAAGACCTTGTGAAAACGATCGATTTTTAAGTCAAAGGACCCGAGTTTGAGTTTTGTGAGGGTTTTTTTCTTTCCTTTTCTTTTCTTTTCTAGTACTGGGGGTTGAACCCAGGGGCCTTCTACCTCTGGGCTGTATTCCCAGACCTATTTTTTTATACTTTATTTGGAAACAGGGTCTCACTAAGTTGCTGAGAGCCTCACTAAGTAGCTGAGGCTCCTCCTGAGATCCTCCTGTCTTGGCCTCCCAAGCGTGGGGATGACAAGCAGGCACCACCATGCCTGGCTTTTTCTTTCCTTTTCTTTTCTCTTTGTTTTCTTCTTTTGTGTGTGTGTGTGTGTGTGTGTGTGTGTGTGTGTGTGTGTGTGTGTTACTGATGACTGAACCCAGAGGCATTCTACCTCCAAACTAAAACCTCAGCCCTTTGTTTGTTTTTGTTTTGTTTTGTTTTGTTTTAAACCAGAGTCTCACTCGGTTGCTGAGAGTGAGAGTCTTGCTAAATTGCTGAGGCTGGTCTTAAACCTGTGATCATCCTGTCTCAGCCTCCCAAATACTAGGATTACACATGTACTGGGCTACTATGCTCAGCTGTGAATTGAAATTTGTGGAGTGCTTACTAGGTGGACAATGACAACTTGAATTAATCCAGTATAGGCATTTCCCACATTTTATGGGGAGGAAAACTGAGTGAGGCTCCAAGAGACCGAACATCTTGCTAGTAAGTAGTAGAGCTAGGGGTGGAACTCAGAGCTGGCAGATTCCAAAGGCCATGCCTTCTCTGTTGCTTTGCTGTTTGACCTCAGTTTCTACTCTCTGTAAAATAGGGCTAATACTCTCTGCCCCCACAGAGTTACTGGGAGGATTGAACACATATAAACTATATGTGAACATGCTGTGTAAGTCAAAAAGCACTGGGTAGACATTAATGAACCTTAACATCTCTGCTGGGTATGGTGCTGCATGCCTGTAATCCCGGTACTTAGTAGGCTAAGACAGAAGGATTGCAGGTTTGAGGCCAGCCTCATGAATCTAGCAAGACTCTATTTCAAAACATTAAATAGAAAGCCGGGTGTGGTGGCGCACGCTTGTAATCCCTGTGCTTGGGAGGCTGAGACAGGAGGATCGCACAGGAATGAAGCCAGCCTCAGCTACTTAGTGAGGCTCTCGGCTACTTAGTGAGACCCTGTTTCCAAATAAAATATAAAAAAAAGGTCTGGGAGTATAGCCCAGAGGTAGAAAGCCTCTGGGTTCCACCCTCAGCACCACCAAATAATATTAAATAGAAAGGGATGGGGATATAGATCAAAGGTAGAATGCCCCTAGGATGAGTTTCCAGATAAAGAGTGGGGAGATCCATCTGTAGCCCTAGTCAACTCTTGAGAAGCTAGCTCAGGGGCAGCTGGATGGAATCTCTTTTTTCCTCCCTTCATTCAGACCTTCTTCCATCCTTATTATCTCACTTCTTTGCAATTTTTTCTACAGCCTGTTTGCCTCCCAAATTCCCCAGGGTCCGGTACTTTCCACATGGTAGTATTCAGGAAGTATAGTTCAAATAAATGAATATTATAGGCACTTTCCCCCACAGACCTGCCCCATCTTGTGTGTGTGTGTGTGTATTAGTTAGTGGGGATTGAACCTAGGCACATTCTATCTCTGAGTTATACCCTCAGCCCTATCTTGTTATTTCTTTATTTCTTTATTTATTGCAGTACTGGGGATGGAACCCAAGGGTATTCTACCTCGGAGCTACACTCCCAGCCCTATTGCCCTATTTTTTATTCTTTACATTGAAACAGGGTCTCACTGATTTGCAAAGGACCTCACTAAGTAGCTGAGGCTGTCCACGAATGGCGATCCTCCTATCTCAGCCTCCCAAATGCTAGGATTATAGGATTATAAGCATATGCCACCATGCCCAACTTTCTTGGTTTTTTTTTTTTTTTTTTGGAAAGGATCTCACTAAATTTCTGAGGCTGATCTCAAACCTGCAATCCTCTTTTCTCAGCCTCCCAAGTACTGGGATTGCAGGCGTGTGCCATCACACCCAGCTCAGAATGGATAACCTTGATAGAGCTCCTTTGTACCATTCACCTTCTCAAGGAGTTATTTGTATCCCACCGTGTGATCTGGGGCACATTCCTACCTCTATTTTGGGCTTCAGCCTCCAATCTGTACAGATTGGATGTGTCCAATGGCTCTTCCAACCCTACCATCCAATGACTTGACTTCTTTGGGGTATCAGGGAGGACAAGACACTGAATCTCCCCAAGTAGGGACTTCGAGTCTTGACAGCACGTGCTCAGCTCCCAAGCCTGAGAAGCCGTTTCTTAGGTATTACATGCTAATTGGCTTGCTTAATAAAGGGATAAATAAATATCTACTTAACATGATTACTGTCAGAGGCCTGAGCTTCAGAGCTTTCTGTCCTTGGGGTTTAATTGCGGGAGAAGCTAATTAGCTTTAATTAGGCAACTCCCAGGTGCTTAAGACAGAGACCATGGGGGAGAGGAGAGGATGGGGGAGTGGAGGAAGGTGGGTAAGGGGGAGGGCACCTGCTTTCTCACTCGCCTCTCAGATCTCCTGTAACTGGGCTATGGACTTGCAGGAACCTTAAGCTCAGAGATACTTTTAGCACCAGATACTTTGTAGAGGATGGGACCCAGGGGTATTCTACCTCCAATCTACACCCCAAGGCTTTTTAATATTTTATTTTGAAACAGGATCTAGCTAAGTTGCCAATGCTGGCCTTGAGCCTGTGATCATCCTGTCTCAGCCTCCCAACTACTGGGGCTTCTGACATGTGCCAATGTGCCCTGCTAGGCATCATGCTCTTAACTCCTTGCCCACTTGGGATGAAGGAAGGACACATCTAAATAATCTATAGCGTACCAGGGACTGTACCAAGCATGATTTCATTTGACCCTCACAATGACCTGCACAGGCAGGAAGTACTCACTGTCCCATTTCACAGATGCAGAAACCGAAGCCTGGGGTATGGCTGAGTGGTTATGTGCTGGCCTAGCATGCATGAGGCCCCGAATTCAATCCCCAGCATCACCCAAAAATATCATTCATAGTGGAGAAACTGAGGTACTAAGAAATGAAACACCTTGTCTGAGCCCCCCAACAGAGGGAGGCAGAGTTTCTGGGCTCATCTGATTCCAAGACCAGGTCGGTCTCTCCAAGAGCTAATATTAGGGAGTTTCTGCTGCTCAGGGAGGGATGGGCTAGGCAGCGGCTTCCCTTTACTCAGGAGCACTCAGCCAAGAGGCTTTCCAGGGCAAACCAAACTGGGCACAGCCAGAGCCGCTATAGCAGCTGGGAGAGTTGGTCATCTTTTGATTCAGGGACTCCCTCCCCCATGAGTCAAAGCTTTGGGCTGGAAATCCTGGATGATTCAGATCTTTTTCCTCATGGAGTCCACGTTCCCTTGGAAGTCTATGGACATTTTGGTAGCCAATCATTTAAGTGCAAGATAATGTGATATATCCTTCTTGTCATTGTTCTGAAATTTTTCCTAGGTTCTGAGATCTCATATGAGCAAATTTAGAGCCAGGCGTGGTGGCACATGCCTCTAATCCCAGTACTGTACTTGAGAGGTTGAGGCGGGAGGCTTAAAGGTTGGAGGCCAGTGTGTGTTGACTTAGCAAGACCATGTTTCAAAAGCCAAGACAAAATAAGGCTAAGAGGTAGAGTACTCCTGGATTCAATCTCCAGTACCACATATACACACAGAAAAAAAAAAAGCAAATTTCAGTTTTTGGGGCAAGGGAAGGAGAATGAATTTGAATCCAGTTTCTGTCTTGATTATTTATATGGTCATGGGCATGTCTCTCTTTCCCTCTCTCTCTGTCCTTACTGCCACTGTTCTGGACCTAGTCTCGCAGCTCTTGCCTAGACACAATCTCTTAACTGGCTTCCCTGTCTGCTTTCCTGCTCCTCTGCAGTCTATTCTTGAGACTGTAGTCAGAATGAGCTGGTTAGACATGAGACAGCTCATGTGATAACCTGCTGATAAGTCCCTCCATGCCACAGCCTGAGAGGCTGAAACAATGGGACCTCTGACCTTGTTTCACCAAGCTCCGCCATATTGGTTTCCTTGGTGTCACTCAAAACAAACTGTTCTCATATCTGCCCCAGGGCTTTTGTACTGTTCTTGCGGTGCCTGCCACCGTTATTGGTAAATGTTCAGTGTTATTTTTTGTGCTTGTATTGGTGCATTATAGTCTCACATCATAATGTAAATCATGTTGACAATGACATACACGTACATACTCTTGGTAACCCCCCCATTTCTCTCCCTCTCAAAACAGAGTACTCAGACTGATGTTGGTATATATTCACATGTAGACACATAGTCTATGGTATTATTTCTATTAATAAACATAAATCTGGAAGGAGATATAAGAGTAAGGGTGGAGGAGGACTTAGGTTCAATATTATTTTGAAACAGGGTATTCATTAAGTTGCTGAGACTGCCCTTGAACCCGTGATCCTCCTGTCTCAACCTCCCAGGTACTGGAATTACAGGCATGAACCACCATGCCCAGCTTCCTTCTCATTACCTCCTCCCAGTCACCCTATCTTAAACAGCGGTATCCCTTCTGTTCTCAATTTAGTACTTTTTGGTTTCCTTCCAAACAAACCAATTGGTCATGATTTTTCATTCCTTACGAAATGTGTTTATTGTCTGTTTCCTTCTCCTCAAAAAGCATCAAACAGGAAGCCAGTGCTCATTTTCATCATCATTGTGCCTCAGAGAGCATCTGGCACATAGTAGGTCCTCCGTATGGATTTGTTAGATAGACAGATGGAGGGATGGATGGTCAGAGAGATGAATGAATGAACACTTCTTGAAGCTGTTGTGAGGATTAAATGAGCTAATGTACGTTAAATGTCTGGCATGGAGCCCAGCAAAGAGCACAGCTCAATAGCTAATAGTCGAATCTGCATGTGACCTGTTGGCCAGCACCCAGCGGCTCCCTGAGCCAGCCCCGCCCCAGCCAGCCAGGCCTCCATCCGGACACCCTGCTCCTCACAAGGCCCAACTTCTTCTGTCCAGGAAACAACCTGTTCTCACGCATAGATACCAATGTGCAGGAGTTGAGAGCCAGTTGTTAAATGTTCAGGAATTTTACAAGCAGGTTTCTACACTATTGGTTGATGGAGAGTAACTGCTTTCGTTTCCCCACAGTGACTAGCACAGGATTGGGGATAGTAGAAGTCCTTCCTTTTCTCTCCTCCTCCTTTCCTTCCTTCTTTCCTTCCTTCCTTTCTTCCTTGGGATTGAACCCAGGGGGACATTACCATTAAGATACATTCCCAGCTCTTTTTATTTATTTATTTTATTTTGAGAGAGTGTCTCATTAAATTGTTTAAATTGGCCTAGAACTTGCCATCCTCCTGTCTCAGCCTCCTAAGTGGCTGGGATTACAGGGGTATGCCATAGTGCCTGGCAGTAGAGGTAATATATATATATTTTGGGGGGGGTGGTATTGGGGGTGGAACCCAGGAGCTTTTTTACCTCCAGGCTATACTCCCAGGCATATATTATACTTTATTAGGAAACAGGGTCTCACTAAGTTGCTGAGAGCCTCACTAAGTAGCTGAGGCTGGCTTTGAACCTGTGTGATCCTCCTGTCTCAGCCTCCCAAGGGCAGGGATTACAAGCGTGCGCCACCACGCCCAGCTAGAGGCATTTTTAAAGACAACATAAACTTGATAGTGGACTGGAATGTAAGTCAGTGGTAGAGCACTTACCTAATATGAGCAAGGGCCTGAGTTCAATCCCCAGTACCACAAACAAACAAGCAGACAAACAAACTCATCATCTTAATAGAGTGGCAGATGTCTCAGACAGGGAGACAGGAGCTCTGCATCATGGCTCAGGGGAAGCTGAGGCAGAAGGATCACAAGTTTGAGGTCAGCCTGAGCAACTTAGCAAAATATTTTATCAACATGAAAAATAAAAGGGCCTGGGAATATAGCTCAGTGGTAGAGTATCCCTTGGTTCAGTTCTTGGTACGAGAAAATAATAGAAATTATTATTATTATTATTATTATTATTATTTTATTATATGATGTTGGTGAATTCTAAGCTTCCTCCAAATGTCAGACTTCAAAGAGATTGTTCACTGACCAATATGCTAATAAGTGTTTATTACTTCATAGGGAAACCCTTAGGTACTTTCAAAGAAAGTGACATCTCTTCTACCACATAGACTTAGAAGCGCCATTGGGAAGACTGAACAGAATACCTCTGTTCTGCAGATGACAGCTAGGATGTATGTGAGTGCTTATTATATGCCAGGTACAATTCTAAACACTTTTTTACATGAATTAACTCATTTCACAACAATAATGCTCAAAGGTAGATACTGTTATCAATGTCCATTTTACAGATGGAGAAACTAAGGTTCAAAGAAGTGAAACAATTTGCTCAGGTCACACAATGGAGAAGGAGAAGAATTGAGATTTGAGGCAGAGCTCCTGTCTCCCTGTATGAGACATCTGCCACTCTATTAAGATGATGAGTTTGTTTGTCTGCTTGTTTGTTTGTGGTACTGGGGATTGAACTCAGGCCCTTGCTCATATTAGGTAAGTGCTCTACCACTGACCTACATTCCAGACCACTATCATGGAGCTCTACTCTATCCAGTATCTCAGTGGAAGTGGCTGCCTCCCAGAGGCCCTGGGGCCACCAGGTATACAGATAGCCAGCTGTCCACCCGCACCCCAGCGGTT
This sequence comes from Muscardinus avellanarius, assembly GCF_963383645.1. Lineage (NCBI taxonomy): Eukaryota > Metazoa > Chordata > Mammalia > Rodentia > Gliridae > Muscardinus > Muscardinus avellanarius. The sequence goes on from NC_137792.1 coordinate 108,184,433, forward strand.
TCCATTGCAAGGCAAGCTTTACCAGCAGGCAGAAGCCTTGAGGATATGTCACATCGTGGTTCCTCTGTGTCCTAGCTGGGTAACCTTGGGTAAATCCCTCTGCCTCTCTGACCCTCAGTAGTCACATCTAGTCCACACAGGGGTCTGTGAGAATTAAGAAAGAAAGGATATTAGTAGGTATTAAATACCTACATCTGTATAAGCACATTGCCTTAAGGTTATCTCTGTTTCTCTCAGAAGCTTGGAAGTAGAAATTATTATTCCCATTTTACAGAAATGGAAAACATGCTCAGAAAGTGTAGTGAATTTCTTAAATCCATATAATCTGGATGAGCAGAAATGGCATTTAAGCCGAAGACTTTATGCTCTTTATGCTTAAGTAAACTTTTAAATTTATTTATTTATTTATTTATTTATTTATTTATTTATTGTAGTACTGGGGATTGAACCCAGGGACATTCTACCTCCAAGCTACACCCCCACTCCTATTTTTTCCTTTTGATTTTTGAAACAGGGTCTCACTAAGTTGCAGAGGGCCTCACTAAGTTGCTGAGGCTGGCCATGAAACTGTGATCCTCCTGTCTCAGCCTCCCATGTACTGGGTTTACAAGTGTGTGCCAACACACCCAGCTCATAAACTTTTATTTTTTACAGTACTGGGGAATAAACCCAAGGTCATTCTCCCTCTGAGCTATACCCCCAGCCTTTTTATTTATTTTGAATTTAGGAAAAGGATCTCACTAAGTTTCCCAGGCTGGCCTTGAACCTGTGATCTTCATGTCTTAACCTCCTAAATACTGGGACTACAGGTGTGCACCATCATGCCCAGCTTAAACATTGAGAATGTTTCACTTTTTCACTTTGTAAGAAAGAACCTTAGAGCTTCTCTTTGGCATATTTGAATTGTTAATATCCATACTACTAAGTCACTACTAAGTGACTAACGAGCAGGTAGCATATAGAGCATAGATACACTGGACAAATGAAGAATCTACTTCCCGGGGGGACAGAGCAGGATAGATTGAGGCTACTCAGAAGAGTATGTAATTCAGCTAGGCATGGTCAGGCACACTTGTAATCCCAGCATTTGGGAGGCTGAGACAGGAGGATTGTGGTTTGAGGACAGGATCAGCTATTTAGCAAGGCCCTTTGCAACTCAGTGAGACCCTGTTTCAAAATAAAGATTGAAAAATAGGGCTGGAGGTGTAGCTCGGACGTAGAATGACCCTGACTTCCACCCCCAGTACCACAAAAAAGTGTGCAATTTAAAGATTAGGAATTGTTTACATCTGGAATTTCCCATTTAAATACTTTTAGTCCAGGGTTGTCTGTAGATAACTAAAACCTCAGAAAGTGAAACCTTAGATAAGGGAAGACTACTATGTAGCAAGTCCCCATATACTCTGCACTCAGTTTCTCTTATTTTATTGTGTGTGGGGGGGTACCATCCTCAGTCCTATTTTATTTATTTATTTTGAAACAGGCTGCCACTAAGTTTTAGAGGACCCTCGCCAAGTTGCTGAGGCTGCCTGTAAACCTGTGATCCTCATGTCTCAGCTCCCAAATACTGGGATTATAGGAGTGCATCACCATGTCTGGCTACTTTCCCTTATTCTTAACATTTAATATTAGGATGGCACATCTGTCACAACTAATGAACCAAAATTTACACATTATTATTAATTAAAGTTTTATTTCCTTAGTTTTAACCTGATGTCCTTTATCTGTTCCAAGATCCATCTAGGCTATCATAATTACCTTTAGTCATCAAGTCTCCTTTTTCTCCTCTCAGCCTTGGCAGTTTCTCAGATTTGCCTTATTTTTAATGACCTTGACAGCTTTGAGAAGTATTGGTCAGGTATTTTATAGAAAGTCCCCCGATTAGAATGTGATGGTTTTTTTTTTCTCATGATTAATCTGAGGTGATGGGTTTTAAGGAGGAAGGCCACGGAGGCAAAGTGGCATTTTTATCACATCATATCAAAGGTACATACTAGCAATGTGACATATTACTGTTGACATTGACCTTGATCACCTAGCAGAGGCAGTATTTGTCGAGTTTCTGCACCACGAAGTTCCTCTTTATTCTTACCATATGCCACTCTTCGGAAGGAAGTCACTATGCACAGCCCACACTTAAGGAATGTTTGTGGGAGGAGAATCTACATAAATTATTTGCAATTCTTCTACTTGGGAGATTAGCCTCTTCTCTTTCATTTATTTATTTATTCGATCATTTATTTATATCACCATAGACTCATGGACATTTGTTTTATACCTTGGGTTATTATCCGTGCTACATTATTTATTTTGTTGCTCAAATTGTTCCAGTTTTGGACCATTGGGAGTTCTTTCAGCTGGCTCCTATTTCCGTTTGACATACCCACATCACTGTGGATTTTTGGTGTTTTTTTTTTTTAGCACTTCCTTTTTGGCACTATAAGATGCTCCAGGCTGATTTTGTTTATTTCCTGTCTCAGCCTCTGATCACCCACTTCTGCTAGGAACCCTGGTTTCTTTGATTGGAGAATGGTATTAGAAACCAAGATCTGGACACTGGATGTGCTCATTGCTACCGGGCATTCTTGACTAATAGAGTAAGGAGGTTATACTTATTAGTGTGCAAATAGTTCTGTGTAATCATCTGTACATATATTCAACTAATCAGGAGTTAGTATCAATGTCTTCCACTTTAATAAATTTTCACATGGATCCTTCCAGCCTTTCCACTCCAACAGTGAGCAATGTGGCTCATGCTGTTCTCCATCATCCTCCAGAGTGATTTTCATAGTCCTTACTCTCTCCCTCTTGCCAAGTCCCCAAGGCTTGCATTGAGGCTGCCACAAGGGGTAGCTGTAGTCATTTCTCCTGGGCTCCAGGTGACCCTCAGGGGTGGTCTGTAATTTGTTGACTGTAAAGCCCTCCCTAGTTTGGTTTCCATGGACAATCCTCAGGGTGATCTCCTTTGGTCCTTCAGCAAGCCCAGAACAGATTGCCCCAGAGCCTGTCTATGGGCAATTGAGCCCCTATTGCTGGTGTGGTAGCAGCCCTTCCTCCACTGGCTGGTATGATAGACTTACTGCCCTCTGTGCTGCCAGCCTTCCTGATGACCAGCCATGGGGGCTTTTGCTCAGCCCCATTCAACCAGCAGTCCCAGGCTAGTGGGCTTGGCTGAGGTGTGTGGGAGGATGCAGAGACAATAAAAAATCCCAGGCACAGGCAATTCATGCATGAGGGGCTAGAGCTCCTTTGGCCAGAGCTCAAATAAGTTTGGCTCAATGGCTCTCACCTTGGAGCCTCGTGGCTCCACAAGACCAGCTCTGAACTTTACAGCTCTCCCTCCAATGTTTCAGTTGCTTTTTGGATCCCTGCTACCTGCTGAAGTCAGCAGTGCCCCCTACCAGGTAGCATCCTTGGAGCTCAAACATGGACCTACATATACCCAGTTTTTTCTCCTCTTTGGGCTTTCTCTACATAGAGTCAACCAGATACCTAGAGGAGCTTCAGGACTTGCCTCTATGGGATTCTCCTGGGACCAGGCCCAGTACTAGAAAGATGATCTGGAAGGCAGATTGCTTCTGCTGGCTAGCACAGATCCTTTTTTGTCAGACCATGGGAGAGATTAGGTTGCCAGAATGGGGCTAACATGCTGACTTGGGGATAATCGGAATTGTCCCCATAGAAAGAGACCTAGCATTCACATGATTTAGGAGCAGCTGTTTCTTGGAACTTATGGACTTACAGCTGCAAGGAAGTTTTCTGTGTACATGTGTGGTACTGGGGATTAAACCTAGGGATGTTCTACCTGTGAACTACATCCCCAGCTCAATTTTATTTTTTAGTTTGAAACAGGGTCTCACTGAGTTCCCATGTGCTGCTGGCTTTTGAGCCTGCGGCCTCCTGATTTGGCCTCCCAAGTACTGAGCTGCAAGGGAGTTTTGAAGACATTAGCTCAATGTATTCCTGGTGCACATAAATACCCACACCCTTGTATCTGCCTTAGTCCTGACCTAAGCTTGGAGCTGCTGGGGATGGAGAGAGGAATAAATCCTCATAGATGTTCTCCAAGGCCTCCCAGTCTAATGGAGACATGAGCACAGAACCTGACACTTAATATATTAAAACAAATACCCAGAGCTAGGTGCTATGCCACACACACCTATAATCCTAGTACTTGGGAGGCTAAGGCAGGTTTGAGAGCAACCTTGGCAACTTAGTGAGACCCTATCTCAAAAAATAAAGGAGGCTGGAGACATAGTTTAGAGGTAGAGCATCTCAGGGTTCAATCCCTAGTAAGTCTCCCCCCCCAAAGAATAGTAACAACAACAACATTAATATTAATAATAATAATAGCAGCAGATACTCCTTACTGAGCTCTTGCTCTCTCACTGTGTCCCAGGCACTATTCTGACACTTGTCGTGCCTCTGCTTACCATTACTCCCCACTGGGAGCCACTATTATCCCTATAGAGGAGACAACTGAGGTTCACAAAACATGAAGTGTGAGAGCCGAGAGTGTACGTCAGATCGGTCCAGCTCTACCGCTTAAGTTCTGTCACGTGCTCAGGCCTTGAGCCTGAAGCCACAAAGGCCAAAGCGGGTAAGGCGACTTGCCCAGAAAGCAAGGAGTCGACTCCAATGTTCTCTGCCCTGCAGGGAAGCCACAGCGCCTTGTCAGGAGGACAGTGCTGTGCGTCCAAAATCCTGGCTCTCTTTTCCTACTATGGTCTCATCTCCTGGCACAATCCCAGCCCAAGACTGAGCTGGGTAGACCATGTGGCCAGCACAACCCCTTTCAGCACTGCCAGGCCCACAGCTGGCCCACCTCTCGCATGCCCCCTCCGGTGCCCAGCTCCCTCTTGTCGGCAACCACACAGCCCTCCTTCCGTTCAGCATTTCTGCCAGCTGGTGTGTGAGCCCTGTGTGAGGAGGCGAGGTTGCCATGACAGCCGTGGAGGGCTGGTGTGGAGGGGGGGCTACCAGGGGAGGGGATGCTGTGGCCCCGGGCCCGGCCAGTGCTTCTGCAGGTCACCTCGGAAGGCCTGCACCCTCCCTGACATAGCCCTCTGCCCACACCGGGTGTGCTTTAAGAGCTGTCGCCACACAGAGAAAGGGATGAGCTAGGGAGGAAAAATGTCCAGGCCCTTCAGAGCTCAGGCCCAATATAGCAGAACTAATTTGAAATGTCACTTAGGGCAGTCTTGCTCCCAGCCAGCAAAAAGCTGGTTTATTTACATAGTTGGCTGTGGCAGGAGGCCAAGAACCCCAGCATGCCAAGGCGCAGGGGATAGGTGGCTGGGAGCCCTGCTTGTGGCCCCTTGGCCTGGAACTTTGCTCAGAGTCACCATCTGGAAACCCCTGTGGGCAGATGGAGCCCTACGCAGCCTTCCTGTACTTTAGCTAGCACAGGCACTTTAGGGGCCCCAGGGCGAGGTAAAGTGACTGGATGCCAGTTCTGGGCCAGGCCCTGTGCTGCACACCTGACACAGGTTTCTCTGGAAGGAGCAGTTGATAACCACTGATCACAAATGAGGAAACTGAGGCTGGGAATGATGGAGCTATGCAGCCAGTAAGACAGTGGCAATTGAGATTCAAACCCAGTTCAAGCCAGGCAGGGTGGGGTATGTTTGTAATTCCAGCATTTGGGAGGCTGAGACAGGAATATTGCAGTTTGCCGACAGCCTCAGCTACTTAGTGAGGCCCTTTGCAACTCAGTGAGACCCTGTTTCAAAATAAAGAATAGAAAATAGGGCTGAGGGTATAGCTCAGAGGTAGTACCGCAAAACAAAACAAAACAAAACAAAACAAAACAGTTCAGACTCTTGAGCTCACCTTTTGCCCCCATATCTATACTTTGTATCTTGAGTCTTTATCTTTACCAGCCTTGCCACCAGCCAGGATGTGACTGACCTGTGTCAGCTACTAGGCCCATCATTTGTTTTATTTTATTTTATTTTATTTTTGGTACTGGGGATTGAACCCAGGGACATTCTACTTCCAAGCTACACTCCCTGCCTTTTAAAAAAAAATAATTAGCCGGGCATGGTAGTGCACGCTTGCAATCCCCGTGCTTGGGAGGCGGAGACAGGAGGATCACGCAGGTTTGAAGCCAACCTCGCTGGCTTAAGAGACCCTGTTTCCAAATTTAAAAATATATATAAAATAGGTCTGGGAGTGTAGACCAGAGGTAGAAGGGTTTCCAGGAACCCCAGTACCACAAAAAAAGAAAATAAAAAAGTAATTATTTAGTTAACTAATCAATATTGGTACTAAGGATGGAATCCAAGGTCATTTACCTCTAAGCTACACCCCCAACCCTATTTTTTATTCTTTATTCTTTGAAACAGGGTCTCACTAAATTGCAAAGGGCCTCACTGAGTAGCTGAGGCTGTCTGAGAACCGAGATCCTCCTGTCTCAGTCTCCCAAATGCTGGGATTACATTCATGCACCACCACGCCCAGCTTACCCTATTTTTTTATTCTTTATTTTGAAACAGCATCTCACTGAGCTGTGGAGGACCTCACTAAGTAGCTGAGGCTGGCCACAAACCTACAATCCTCCTGTTTCGGTCTCCCAAGTACTGGGATTACAAGTGTGTGCCAACATACTCGGCTTTGCTTTTTATTTTGAAACAAGGTCTTGCTACATTTTGGGGTCCTTGCTAAGTTGCTGAGGCTAGCCTCGAACCTGCAGTACTGTCTCAGTTTCCCAATTACTAGGATTACAGGAGTGTGCTACCATGCCTGGCTACCAATGGCCTTTTAAAGCAGAGTCCCTATGGGCCCTAATGGATTACCCAAAGAGCTGGGGTATCTGAGTGGGTCCAGGCCTCCAGCAGGAGAATGGAGGCTCTTCCTGGTACCACCTGTCTGTTTTAGTCATGAGAACACCTGTGTATAGCTGAAATGGGGCATGTGAAATTGATAGTTTTTTTTTTTTTTATTTTTTGCGGGTCTGGGGATGGAACCCAGGGGCATTCGACCTCCGAGCTATACCCCTGCCCTATTTTTTATTCTTTATTTTGTAACCGGGTCTCACTGAATTGCAGGGGGCCTCACTAAGTAGCTGAGGCTGTCCTCGAACCGTGATCCTCTGGTCTCAGCCTTCCAAATGCTGGGATTACAAGTGTGCGCCACCACGCCCAGCCTGAAATTGATAGTTTTATCTGCCTATACTTCACTCTCTTATGTACCTAACATGGACTGAGCATCTACTATATATCTGGGACTGTACTGGATGTTGGGCATATGACAGTGAAAAGGACACAGTTTCTGGCCACACAGACTCCTGAGTCACTGCCCACAATAATAACAAACCAAGTGCTGACATGGAGTGGCCTATGCCAGGCCCTGTCTTAAGCAGGTCATATGGATTAATTTGTATGGTAGTGGGTATTGAACCTAGAAGTGCTCTACCACAGAACTACACTCCTGAGTTTTACTTTTTTTATTTTGAAATAGGATCTCACTAAGTTATCATGTGCTGGCTTCAGCCTCTTCCTGCCTCAGCCTCCTGAGTACTAGGATCACAGGCAACAACACACCCAACTACATTTGGATTAATTTGTATAATTTTCTTAGTTAGACTATGAAATAGGTATACTTCTTATTCCCAGATGAGGAAATATTGTGAAAGAAAGCATATTGTCCGGGGTCATAATGCTAGCATTAGCGGAGTGGGTTTTGAGCCCAAGCTGACTGCCTTCAAAACCAATGCTCCTAATCCCGTATTATCTGGAATAAAAAAGAAGGCTGGGCATGGGCAGCAAGAAGCCTTGGGATTAACTGGGCACAGTGCACATGCCTGTAATCCCAGTCCTTGGAAGGCTGAGACAGGATTGCAGGTTCAAGCCCAGACTCGGCAACTTAGCAAGATGTTATTTTAAAACAAAAAGGGTAGAAGGTATAGCTTGGAGGTAGAATGCTGCTGGATTCAATCTCCAATACCAAGAAAGTACCATATTCCAGATTAGATAGCAGTTTTACCAAGGGCACTTCAGTGGGCATGTGCAGGAGAAATTTGCCAATCAGAAACCCTTCCTTGTGCATTTTTCCAGGGTGTCACCTCAATAAAGGGCATCAGGGGTGATCCAATCTCCCCTCAGAGAAATATGGCTACTCTATCAGGTTTCCTCTAGATTTTTCTCAAAATTTCTTACTTGGGTAGCTTCGTAGCACCCAGAGTCTCAGCCAGTCAGGGGTTAACCCTCTGAGGGTCCTACTGGAGAAGGCCCTACTCTCTGTGCCAGGGCTCCCGGGGAGAGGAAGTGCCTGGGATCAGCTGGGAATCATTAAGGATGTTGGCGGGGCAGGCTGAGGTGGGGAGGGGTATGGAGAAGGCCCAGAACCCAGGGTGTGACAGGCAGCCCCGCCAGCAGGCTCCAGGCTGAGGGGACTAGCGCTAGGTTAGGCAGGGTGTAGGAGCTCCTTGAGCCCACAAAACAGCTGTTCACTGAGTGGTCTTCCCTGAGGCTCCAGACCAAGAAAGCAAACATCTGGAGAGAAGACTCAGGGCAGATATGGGTAAGGAAGTTGGAGGTCTTTTGGAACCCAGGCCCTTTGAGGGTTAGCAGACCCTGGTCCCTACTCCACTTTGCTGTGTGCCTTCAAGTGACTCATTTCGCCTTCGGGTGTTTTTCTGAAGCAGCTCAGAAGTGAATAGAGAGACTTCAGTAATGTTGAGGGCTAAGATGGCCCTTTCTTGCCCTGGCTCTGCCTCCAGTGCCCAGCAGCCATACACTTCCTCAGAAGAAAGGAAGGCGAATAACTCACCTCCTGCAAGTTCCACAAGCCCTGGAGAGTGTCAGCCAATAAATATTATTAGTGTTTCTTTTTTATGGTACTGGGGATTGAACTCAGGGGCATTCGACCTCTGAGCCATGCCCTTAGCCCTATTTTTTATTTTTAATTTGGAAACAGGGTTTCCCTAGGTTGATGAGAGTCTTGTTACTAGCTGAAGCTGTCCTCAAACCTGCAATCCTCCTATCTCAGCCTCTCAAGTACTGAGATTACAGGTGTGCTGTACCACACCCAGTCGATAAGTGTTTCCTGACCTAGAAATCTCAGGAGGAGTGGGCATGAGAGTAGCTGCATGAGTAGGAAGCACAGCCAAGCTTCTCAGGCAGGTGGCTCAGATCTGACACAGGCTGCCTTGAAGAAAGAGGGTGTTACTAAGAGGCACACTGGAGTCAAAGCAGCTGACCTCACAGGGAGTAGCTTGTTTTCTACTTGACGCCAGCCAGAGCTGCGGTGAGTTTCACAAAGCAGGGGGACTGTGGGACATGTCATCAGAGGTCACTGAGAACCAGAAGAGGCTCCATAGAAAACTGGGTCTTGCCTTCAGGTTTCTTTCTCTAACCTCTTTGGCTAGTTCAGCATCTCAGTGGTGGGTAAGTAGCCATGAGACTGGAACCCTTCAGGCCATGCCGAAGGTCCAACAGCTCCCCAGCTGGCTCTTTTGGTTCGGATTTAGGATGCCCTCCCAAAGGTTCATATGTTGATAGTGTTCCTTAGTGCAACGGTATTCAGAGGTGAAATAATTGAACCAGGACTTTGATTTCATCAGTGGATAAATTCAATAAAGGATTAATCATTTGAATGGATTTACTGGGTGGTCATTTTGGCAGGTGGGGCATGGCTGGGGGAGGCAGGTCACTGGGAGTGTGGCCTTGGGGACTACATCTGCCCTTGGTCACTGCCTGTTGTTCTCTGCTTTCCAGCTGCCTTGAGATGAGCTGCTATCCTCTGCCACACTCGTGCCACCACGATGTCTGCCTTGGAGTTGGCCGACTCTGGACTATACCTCTGAAACTGAGAGCCAAAAAAGCTTTTCCTCCTCTGTGTTCTTTGTGTCAGATGTTTTGGTCATGCTGTCTAAAAAGGGGACTAAAATATAAGCCTTTAATAAACAGGTAACCCAAGGAGTATGATGCCTGGAAGATCCAAGGGCCTGGTGAGTTGGGAGTGAGCCAGAAGAATGTGGCTGGAGTGACCTCAGGACTTTCAGAAATGTTATCTAGCTGCCCCGAACCCTTTGAGATGAATTTCCCAGGTCCTTGTTTGCTTTGACCCCATTCCACTAACCCCAACCCTTCAGAGACTTTCTACCCTCCTCTCTGCCATTTTCTCTTGCTACCTCCTTGCATGCTATCCTCCGATCCCAGCCTGCAGGCTAGAGATGGCGAAAAACATGCTCCCCATCCCTTGCCTCGTGCTCTGTTGCCATAGAGTAGACAGCCAGCAGTGAACAGGGTCCCCATGAGCAGATACATTTGTTTTAATTTATTTTGGGTACTGGGGTTTGAATTCAGTGGCATTCTACCTTCCAACTACACTCCCAGCCTTTTTATTTATTATTATTATTATTATTATTATTATTATTATTATTATTATATTTATTATGGTACTGGGGTTTGAACCCAGGGACATTCTACCTTCCAACTACACTCCCAGCCTTTTTATTTATTATTTATTGTTATTGTTATTGATATTATTATTATTATTATTATTATTATTATTTGTGGTACTGGGGATGGAACCCGGGGGCATTCTACCTCTGATCTCTACACCCCCAGCCCAATTTTCTTTTATTCTTTACTTTGAAACAGAGTCTCACTGAGTTGCAAAGGGCCTCACTAAGTTGCTGAGGCTGTCTGCGAACCACGATCCTCCTGCCTCAGCCTCCCAAATGCTGGGATTACAAGCATCCACCACCATGCCCAGTTCCCTTTTTATTTTTTACTTTGAAACAGGGTCTCACTAGGTTTCTGAGGCTAGCCTCAAACTTGTGATCCTCCTGTCTCAGCCTCCCAAGTACTGGGATTACAGGTGTGTGCCACCATGCCTGGCTGACAGGTAAGATACATTCTGATAGGGTTTCTCTGCCTTAGCAGAGGGATGGCAGTTTGCACTACTTCTGGAAGGGAGACAAGGGGCAGGGGAAAAGGGGGATCAGTGTGATACAACTGAACTGCTTAGCTGTACCCTAACTTCCAACAGCCTTAGCAACAAGGGTTCTTGGGCCCCCTGAGGTCTACCTGAAAAGCATGTGAGCTCAGAGCAAGAGTGTGCCAAGCACAGACTGGCAGGCAGAAGGCACGTCAGTTTGGGCCTCACCCTCTCTACAGAGCCCTGCCCCCAGCTTCCCAATAGAGAACTCTCAGTGGCCTGGACCCCAAGTTCCAGGTAAGTAGTGGGTGCTGGGGAAATTGCCAGAACCACATGGGCATCCTCATCTCTGTGTCTGGCCCTCATAATTTCCCAGTTTCTCCCTTAAGAATCATACTGTACTCTGTGCGCGCGCGCGCGCGCGTGTGTGTGTGTGTGTGTGTGTGTGTGTGTGATCCTGGGGATTGTCCCCAGGGGTGTTCTACCTCTGATCTATTTATATTTTGTTTTGAAACAGAGTCTCACTAAGTTGCTGAGGGTCTCACTAAGTTGTTGAGCTGGTCTCCAATCTTTGATCCTCCTGTCCCAGCCTCTCAAGTACTGGGATTACTTGCTTGCACCACCATGCCCAGTTCTCCCACAAAGTACTCATTACACAGCTGTGCTAAATAAAAACTCACCGAGGCAAAAGACTGAAGAACAAGTGTCCTGTCTTTGGCCTTCTCCCATCCGCTATCTTCTCCACACTACTTGAAGAGCGATCATACCAAACCCAGCTCCTGACAAATGTGACCCGCAGATTCCACCTGTAGGAATGTATCCTCCAGCTAGAAATGTGAATATGTGGGATGACGTATGCATAGGTTTTCTTTGCATGTGTGGTCCTGGGGATGGAAAGCAGGTGTGCTCTACCACTGAGCTACCACTGAGCTACATTGCCAGCCCGTTTTATTTTTATTCTGAAACAGTTTCTCTAAGTTAGTGTGCACTGGACTCGAACGTGCTCACTTCCTGTCTCAACCTCACAAGTACTGAGATTGCAGGCATGCTCCACTGCCCCAGGCTTGCAGGAGTTATCACCCTGCTGTAATAGCAAATGATTGGAAATAACCTCAATGTTCCTCAGTTCGTGCTTGGTTAGCTCCAAGACAATAGGATACTCTGTGCCATTAAAAAAAGGAATGATAGTCGGGCGTGGTGGCGCAGGCTTGTAATCCCAGTGTTTGGGAGGCTGAGACTGGAAGATCGCGGTTCACGGACAGCCTCAGCTACTTAGTGAGGCCCTCTGCAACTCAGTGAGACCCGGTTTCAAAAAAAAGAATTAAAAATAGGGCAGACCCGCAAAAAATAAAATAAAATAAAATAAAGCAAAATAGGAATGATGCCGGGCGTGGTGGTACACACTTGTAATCCCCGCACTTGGGAGGCGGAGACAGGAGGATCGTGCAGGTTCAAAGCCAGCCATGCTGGCTTAAGAGACCCTGTTTCCAAATAAAAATACAAAATAGGTCTGGGAGTGTAGTTCCTGGAAGGGCTTCCAGGAACCCCAGTACCACCAAAAAAAAAAAAAAAAAAAAAAAGAATGAGGAAGCGCCTTAAGTACTGACATGAGACATTGAAATGTAATATTTTTTTGTGTGTGTGGTACTGGGGATTGAACCAAGGAGCATTCTACCTCTGACCTATACCCCCAGCCATGTTTTGTTCTTAGTTTTGAAACAGGGTCTCACTTAAGTTGTGGACGGCCTTGCTAAGTTGCTGAGGCTGGCCACGAACCTGCAATCCTCCTGTCTTAGCCTCCCCAGTACTAGGATTACAAATGTGCGCCACCATGCCTGGCTTGAAATGTAATATTGGGTGAAAAAGTAAAAGGCAGAATGGTAGCTATAAACGATACCATTTAAGTAAAAGAAAGGATGGAAAGAGTATATAAATATGGCCACTGAATATGTTTCCCTACTTGCCTCATTTGCTTTTAAAATGTTGAACCATGTGAAAAATATAAACTTCAGTATTTAAAATCTAATCATGTGGGCTGAGGGTGTAGCTCAGTGGTAGAATGCTTGCTTAATATACACAAGGCCCTGGGTTCCATCCCAGCACTGCAACCAAATAAAACAAAGCCCCAAAAATGTAAACCATAATTTTTTTGGTACTGTGGATTGAACCCAGTGCATTCTACCTCTGAGATATACCCCAGCCCTTTCTATTTTGAAACAGGGTTTCACTTAGTTGCTGCGGCTCTTGCTCATTTGCTAGGATCCTTCTATTTCAGCATCTCAAGTACTGCAATTACAGGTATGTGCCCCTGTGCCTAGCTTAACCCAAAACTTTTATTAAAACAAACAGATAAGACATCAATTGCACACCTAACTTCCCCTATGCTGTTTCCTTAACCTGAAGGTCACCATCTGCATGGTCATTATGACTGTCACTAGCTGTGCATGTCCAAATTGAGATGTACTGCCAGTAAAACACTGCAGAATTTGAAGATTAAGTATGAAAAAGACTGTTGAATATCTCCATAATTTCCCTATATTGATTCCATGTGGAAATGATAATATTTTAGATATGCTGCATTAAAGAAAATATATGATTAACATTAACTTCACCCAGTTTCAATTTCCTGTTTTAATTTGGCTACGAGAAAATTCCAAACTCTCTATGTGGCTTGTATATTCTTTCTTTCTTTCTTTCTTTCTTTCTTTCTTTCTTTCTTTCTTTCTTTCTTTTTTTTTGCGGTACTGGGGATGGAACCCAGGGGCATTCTACCTCAGAACTACAACACCAGCCCTATTTTTAAATTTTTTATTATTTATTTATTTTTGTGGGTCTGGGAATAGAACCCAGGGGCATTCTACCTCTGAACTACACCCCCTGTCCTATTTTTCATTCTTTACTTTGAAATGGGGTCTCACTGTGTTGCAGAGGGCCTCACTAAGTAGCTGAGGCTGTCCGCGAACCGCGATCTTCCCGTCTCAGCCTTCCAAGTGCTGGGATTACAATCGTGCGCCACCACACCTGGCTTATTGTTTATTTTGAAACAGGATCTCACTAAGTTGCAGAGGGTCTCACTAAGTAGCTGAGGTCTGAGAACCGCAATCCTTCTGTCTCAGCCTCCCAAATGCTAGGATTACAAGCGTGCGCCACCACACCCGGCTTGTATGATATTTCTGTTAGACAGCATTTGGGACCTTCCAGCGTAAGTTGAAGGCCAACTTTTCTGTGAGGCTCTCTCCAAATCCTTGCTTGGAACCTCTTTTCCTGCCACCTGCCTCACAGTGTTGATCACAGGCAAGCTTTGTGATTGTGTGTCTGTCTCAACCAGTAAAGAGCCTGTTTGTAAGGCCACGGAATAGTAGTGGTAGTAGTAGTACTGGATATTGAATCCAGTGGCATTCTACCTCTTAGCTATACTCCCAGCCCTATTTATTTATTGGTTCTGGGTATTGAACCCAGGGGCATTCTACCTCTGAGCTACATCTCCAGCAGTTTTTATTCTTTATTTTGGAACAGGGTCTTGCTAAGTTCCTGAGGCTCTCTTCAAGTTGCCGAGGCTGGTAGCAAACCTACAATCCTCCTATTTCAGCCTCCAAAGTACTAGAATTACAGGAGTGTACCACCATGCCTGACTTGATCCTTAGTTTATATTTATTTATTTATATATGTATTTTTGCAGGTCTGGGGATGGAACCCAGGGGCATTTGACCCCCGAGCTACATCCCCTGCCCTATTTTTTATTCTTTATTTTGAAACGGGGTCTCACTAAGTTGTGGAGGGCCTCACTAAGTAGCTGAGGCTGTCCACTAACCACGAACCTCTGGTCTCAGCCTCCCGAATGCTGGGATGACAAGCGTGCACCACCACGCACAGCTCTTAGTTTATATAAGTGAGAATTCACCTGAAGTTTTTTGAACATTTTTAGGACCCCAGGAGCTGCTCTGTTTGACTTTAGATACCTTGTCTTTGTAAATAATTTCCCAGCAAATCTGAGGCTTAGACACCTGATTCACCTATCTCAGAGCCAGGAAGCTAACCCACGTCCCATTCACTCTCAAACTCAATTCATTCATATTTTTATTCATTCATTCATTCATTCATTCATTACCTTCTAGGTGTTGAGGATACAAATATGAGTTAATTTATGTTATGAGGAGACATGAGCAAAGAGAAACCCAATGACAGCCGGGAAGGGTTTGTGTGTGAAGTGTACGCGTAGGGAGTCTTGGCAGGCAGTGAATGTCTCCCAGACAAAGCACTTCTTGAAGAATAAATATAATTTCACTGGGAGTGGGGGAGGGGGAAGGGAAGGACAGTTTAGGGGAGGAAATGGCTTGGGCAGGCCTGGCAAAATTTAAGGTTTTGGTGGGCGGTGAGAGACTAGACGGCATGTGGTGGAGCCCACAGAGGATGTGGGGGACAGCGTGAGCGGCGGCCCCGCATGCTGTTCTTATAGGCTGTGAGTGCCAGCCAAGTGGTCTGGACTGGCCTCAGTGGGCCTGGGTTTTTTTAGGAAGACCATGATGAAAGCAGGGTAAAGGCTGATCTAAAGTGGCTGACCTAGAAACAAAAGCCCAGGTAGAAGACCTTGGGGACAAGTCAGGGAAAGAAAACGAACTACAGGTGGCCCTAGGGGATGGGCACAGGCTCAAGGTATAGTCCTAGGCCTGGCTTGGGCAACTGGATGAGCAAACACTGGGCAGGCCGAGTTTCAGGTCACCCAAGTCAAAAAGGGCTGCATTTGGAGCCCAGCAATGAGGTCTGCCTGCAGGGAGAGATCTGCCAGCCCTCAATGTGTTTTCTTTGCTCCTTTCTTTCTTCTTTCTCTTCTCTTCTCTTCTCTTCTCTTCTCTTCTCTTCTCTTCTCTTCTCTTCTCTCTCTCTCTCTCTCTCTCTCTCTCTCTCTTCCTTCTTTCCTGTATTTCTTTTCTTCTCTTCTTATTTATTTATTTATTTTACTTTTTTGGTATGAAGGATTGAACCCAGGAAAATTTGACCTTTGAGCGATACCCTCAGCCCCTTTTTTTTTTTTTTTTTTTTCATTTATTTTTATTGGTGCACTGTATTCATACATCATATTAGGATACATACTTTTGTAGACATACATGCACACTTTTCCCAGTCAGCCCCCACCCAATCCCCACCCCATTCTCTCCCTATCCCTCCCTCCCATGCTTGGCTTAGTAGTTGACATCTTAATTTATTTTTTAAATTGGTGCATTGTAGTCATATATCAATCACATTGGAGTACAAGACTTGAGAGGATATACAAGCACACAACATCCAATTAGCCCTCCTCCAGCCCCCGTCCCATTCCCTCCCCCTCCCTCCATCCCACACTTCTTTGGTGATTTACTTTGATACATTTGTTTATGTACCTCCTGCGTTTTAAAGAGGCTCCATCCTCCAGTATTACATACCCTCTGATTGGTCACATTAGTTGCTTCAATATAGGGCCCTTTCTATAGCTCAACCTCTTCCTGTTGCCCTTTTCCTCCTAGTTATTACTGATTAAGAGAAGCGTCTGATTTATATTTTCTGCGATATTTCTCTGTGCATGCTGCGTTGCAAGTACCAATCCCACTCTTGATGGTCCCAGTAGTGGCCTGGCTACTCAGTGGATTGATCCAGACCTTGCTGGCTCACGCAGCGGCCTTGCCTCATGGGAGGACCCAGTTCTGGTCTCGCTGGCCCCTGAACCGGTCAAACCCCTAAGCTGGCTTTGGTCCCGACCTTGGAGGCCGCAGGAGTGAACTTGCCTCACGCCAGGCTCCGATGCTGGCCATTGGCCCCTGTACCGGTCTAACCCCTTGGCAGGGTTCCAATCCCGGCCTCGGAGGCCCCAACACTGGTAATGCCTCACGGCAGGCTCCGATGCCGGCCTCACTGGCCCCAGCACCGCCCTCAGCCCCTTTTATTTATTTATTTTTGTTTGTTTTGAAACAGGATCTAGCTAAGTTGCTGAGGCTGGCCTCAAACCTGCAATCCTCCTGTCTTAGCCTCCTAAGTACTGGAATTATAGGTATGAGCCACCACGCCTAACTCCCATGAGTATCTCGATTCCTGTTCCTTTTTCTATACTAAGCGAAGTTAAATATCTTCTGCAAACAGCCCGTCTAAGTGACATGGTAGATTCTATCTCCACTGGATCCAGGGTTTAAAGTGCAATCCAGCCAGGAGAGACAGTGACGTTTCTTTAGGGTTTGTGCAAATGCATCAGGACCCAGAGAGCTGAACAGGATAGGAATCGCAGAGGTCCTCTCAGCCCTGTCCAACCCCGGGCAGGATTCTCCCTCCTGGCACCCTGATTTCCATGTGGGCCCCTTTCCTCCCCCATCACACTCAGCCAGAGAAAGTGCTGCAAGAATTCTGGGTAGTGCTAGGAGAAGACCAACCGGAGTGTGATTTGCATATGATTTGCATAAGACAATCTGTTCTCTGGTAATTTTCAAGTGAAAATGTTATCATCGCTCCCCGGAGGGTCACTGAGTGATTTTTCTTTCCTTTGTTCTTCCCTCCGCACAGACTGCCCCAAACCTGCCCTTTGGGAAGGCCTAATGGAGAGGAGGGGCCAGAGGAGGGCTGGGACCAGCCTGGCTCACAGTGCCCAGGCCACTGCTCAGGCCAGGGCCTCCCTCCCCAGGTCACAGTGCACACCCGAGCTTCTGTTGACCACCCTTCCCAGCTTGCCACTTAGGGCTCTCTGGAGCCTCCCCTCAATCAGGCCTAGGCTGCTGCCTGCTTCCCCCTGACCCCTGGGGGCCTCCCTTGGGATCCAGCTGCTAAGTTGAGCCCAGACAGCTCATGGCACAGGCCTGGCTCCGGGGATATTTTCTAATAGGCGGATAATTGCCTCTGTTAATTGCGATTTGATTTTAGCAATTTTTCTCTAAGAGCCTAGAGACCTCAGGCCCAGATATAGAGAAGGGGATGCAGGGAAGGAGCCCTTAAGCTAGGGTGCAACCACTCATAATTTACCACTCACCAGTGGCCCAGCCCTGGGCTCTGCCCCTGCTAGACAGGGGACAGGGTCCTGAGCTGCATTTCACCCTACAGTCTCAGCTCCTTGACAAGGACACATTGCACATGGCTCCAAGCAACACTAGCCCCCAGGGAGGAGTTTGGCAAGGCCTCTGGAAAGGGCAAGCTGGCAAACACCCCAGGGTCAGAGCAGGAGCCCCATTGCAAGGCCCAGAGGGGAAGCTGCTGGAGTATTCTTTCATGGCTCCCCCTGTCCGTCAAGCCCTTTCCCAGGGCTGTCACCATCTCTTCCTCACCAACCAGGTCTATCCTCCAGAACCCGGCAGAGCATGGCTTTGGAGCCCTGCTGCCTCATAGACGCCAATGCTTCTCTAAGCTCCTGCACTTTCACCTTGAAGTAGGGAAATGAAATCAAATACATTGGCACGTACCTATAATTCCTGTATTTGGGAGGCTGAGATAGGACGATTGCAGGTTTGAAACTGGCCTGGGCAACTTAATAAGACCCTGTTTCAAAATAAAAAGAAGAAAAGGCTGGGAGGTGTAGCTCAGTGTAGAACATGAGCTTACCCATGGTAAGCATGGATAAGGCCCTGGGTTCAATTCCCAGTACTGCAATAACAATAATAAATAATTGATGAGTCCCAAGCTCTTTACCTAGCACCTGGCACCTGTGAGGATGTCTACAAGCAGAGGCTGTGTTCTGCCTTTTATTATCATCCACATCTCAAGATACTCAGGGCTGGACTCTGGTACCATAGCTGATGATCACATGGGCCCCTTGGGCGATCTGGGATTGAGTGGAGGCAGCCCTGAAGTGAAGATCCCCAGATGCAGCAGGGCCTGCCTGGGATGAGACTGGGGCCAGGAGAGCAAAGCTTACATTCGAAAAACTCTTGAATGGAAGTTGGTTCATTGAAGGCCGAGGGTTCTGGAATGGAGACTAGATTATGCCTATTGGCCACACACCATCCTCCACCTCTGCCTCTGTTGCAAAGTGGCCATTCTTCGCTAAGAGGCCTCAGGGAAAGGGAGAGCTTTGTGGTGTCAGGTTGGCTCCTTGGAAAGGCATTTGGAGATGAATAGGTCAGGGTTCCAATTCCTTTGTCCACTGTGTACCTTGGGCCTTGGACTCCACCTCTCCAACCTGGGCTTGCTCCTGGTACCCAGAGAAACATTCTGTCTCCCACATGACACAGCTGTGAGGATTAGCTAGAATAACACGTGGCAATGTGTGAGTGGGCGCTTCGTTGTAAGTAGCCGTTTCCTCCCCTTCTTCACATGTGAGGTCAGTGATTATCTCCTTGTGTTTATGCCTGCCCTGCCTGCCTCTCCCCCACCCAGCTCCCTAGCACTGAGGTGTGGGCCACTGCCCTCCTTCCCATGCACACAGGCCTTCTCTGTTGCTGGCAACGGGTGTGAGGGGGAGGAGCAGGCAGCGGTTTGGGGCCCAGGGAGAGCGTCTGGGCGCCTGCCCACCACCTCTGGCCTGCCGCTGCAGGCAGGGAGCTCATTAAACCAGGAGGACCCACAGAACAGAACCGCAGGCCCCCTGCCTCGGCCCAGCCCCAGTGGCCTCCAAGGAAAATGGCTATACAGACAGGCCCTTTGCAAGAGGCCAGAGGGGCGGGGTAGAGCTGGGCTGGGCAATGACCCAGAGAGGAAACAAAGGAAGGCTTGGCTGGGGTCTGGGGGAGCCTGGCCTGTTAGGCAGGGCAGGAACCTGGAGATGTGAGGCCGCAATTTCTGCTTGGTCCTGGTGTGGCAGGGTCCTGCCTGTAAAGAAGGTGTTGACAGAATGATGGGGTGGGAGGTCCCCAGATGGGGGCACTGCAGGGCCAGCATGCTGGGAGGTGACGGTCTGGTACTTTGCCCGGGGGCTTCTGAGCTCTACTACCTACTTGCTTTGTGTGTGCTGGATTCAGCCAGGCATGCTGGAGCACACCTTGAACTCCAGTACTTGGGAGGCTAAGACAGGAAGATCGTAGGATTGAGGCCAGCCTCAGCAACTCGAGGAGACCTTGTTTCAAAATAAAAAATGAAGCTGGGCGTGGTGACACACGCTTGTAATCCCCGCGCATGCAAGGCAGAGACAGGAGGATCGTGCAGGTTAGAAGCCAGTCACGCTGGCTTAAGAGACCCTGTTTCCAAATAAAATATAAAAATAGGTATGGGAGTGTAGCCCAGAGGTAGAAGGGCTTCCAGGAACCCCAGTATCACCAATAAATAAATAAATAAATAAAAAATGAAAAGGTTTGGGGGTGTACCTCAGAGGCAGAACATCCCTGGCTTCAATCCATAGGACCACAATAAAATAAAAGAATAAAATAAAATACAATGGGACTCATAATAAATATGCAGTAAAAGCATGCATGGAAATGAAACACACCAGATTAGGAGAGGGTTCCCTCTGTTGAGGGTGGGAAGAAGGGGAATTTGACGGGATGTGACTCTTATTTCTCTCTGGGTTGTTTTACTTCTTCTTTTTTTTTTTTTTGGTGGTACTAGGGTTCCTGGAAGCCCTTCTACCTCCGGGCTACACTCCCAGACCTATTTTTACATTTTATATTTGGAAACAGGGTCTCCTAAGCCAGCGCGCGCGGCTGGCTTCGAACCTGCGCGATCCTCCTGTCTCTGCCTCCCAAGAGCGGGGATTACAAGCGTGCGCCACCACGCCCGGCTGGGTTGTTTTACTTCTAAGACTAGATGGGAAACAATTGTGGAATACTATGAAAATTTGATAAAGCTGGGTGAAGGGGGCTCAGATGTTTTCTACCTGTATTTTTATTTGCTTTTCTTCTGCGTGTCTGAAATATTTCATAACATGAATGCCCAGTGACAGCGTCACATGCAAGATTGGAAACGTGCGGAACCTCAGGCATCTCCTTCGGGATCGAAGCTGATGCTCACTGAGGAAAACCTCCTGTGCCCACAGAGACCACAAGGCAGAGGCACATGGCAATCCATGCATTTTAGGCACAGTAGCAAAACATCAGTCCTGAAGCTCACATTTTCTGTGACACATGCTTTGCAATGGACAGATATGTATAAGGAAGAAGCTAGTTAAGTCTTCTAAGTAGAGGCCAGGTGTGGTGGTGCACACCTGGAATCCCATCTACTGGGGAGACTGAAGCAGGAGGATAGTAGGTTCAAGACCATCCTGGACAAATTAGTAAGACTCTGTCTCAAAATGCAATTTTAAAATGGGCTAGGGGTGTAGATCAGAGGTGTAGAGCTTGCCTACAATTTGAAGGCTCTAGTTCAAGAAAAGAAATGAAAAGAGAAACTATCAGTCCATTGGCTATTTCTCCATCCACATGTTTGTTTGTTTGTTTGTTTGTTTGTTGCTTGCTTGTTTGCTTGTTTGCAGTACTGGGGATTGAACTTAGGGGCATTCTACCTCCAAGCTACATCCCCAGCACTATTACTTTTTATTTTGAAACAGGGCCTCACTAAGTAGCTGAGGCTGTCCAAGAGCCTCAAGCCTCCCAAATGCTGGGATTACAAACTTGCACCACCATGCCTGGCTCACATCTTCTTGACCTTTGTCAGAAAGCTCCTTCCAGAAACTCCTTCCTTGGCTTCCATGAAGGCTTTTGTCCTGCTTCTCTGACAAAATCTCTGAAAGTACCCACCACCAATACACACACACACACACACACACACACACACACACACACACACACTGACTTCTCTACTTCCTCCTTTTCTTTTTTTGTGTTGCTAGAGATTAAACCCAGGGGCATTCTACCTTCCAGCTACATGCCCAGGCCTTTTTGTAGTTTTTATTTTTGGAACAGATTCTCACTAAGTTGCTGAGGCTAGTCTTGAACCTGTGATCCTCCTGTCTCAGCCTCCTGAGTACTGAGATGACAGGCATGTGCCATCACACCAGGCCCTTCTCTCCTTATGTTCACCCAACTTTCACATCCCCACACTCCCTATTTCTGGCTTTGGCACAATGTTCTCTTATTCAGAAACACTCTACTCCTTGGGCCATACTGCTGCCCTCTTCAAAGACTTTCCAGGACTCCCTCCAGACTCATCCACTTTGCCAAGCTCCCGTTCCTCATCTCTAACATCTAGTAGCCATCTTTAGCTGTAATTTTCTCTAGCACCTCAAATGTCACAGGTCTAAACTAAATTCATCATCTTTTCCATGTACCCTCCACCACAAATCTTGTCTAATTTCTCTTCATGGGTACCGCTGTTCTCTCAGTCCAACAAACTCTAGTAACTTCAAATTCTTTTTTTTATTTTTTTATACTGGAGATTAATTCGGGAGGGTGTTAGATTCTACATCCAAGCTACACCCCCAGCCCTTTTTATTTTTCATTTTGAAACAGAGTCTCACTAAATGGATGAAACTAGCCTCCAACCTGGAATCCTCTTGCCCAGCCTCCTCAAAACTAGAGTTAACAGTTGTGTGCCACCCACCCGGCTTCCCTAATCCTTTTTTGACCTTACTTTCCCTTTATTTTTCTTTAGCAAGGCCACTCTCCACAGATACTGGGTTTTCTCTGGTAGTCTCCTGCACCCCAGGATTTCCTTTCACTTCTGGTCCTCTCTAGCTCTGCTTTAGGTGACATTGTCTCACCCGTGTGGAGATCACCACAGCTGTCTCCCCAGGCATGCTATGCTCTTCTTCCTCCTCCTCAGCAGTCCTCCCTCTCACATGTCTATGAAGTTCCAAATCTTTTTGTTTTTCTCTACAGTGCTGGGAATTAAACCCAGGGGCTCTTTACCTCTGAGCTACCCACCAAGATTTATTTATTTATTTATTTATTTATTTATTTATTTATTTATTTATTTATTATTTTTGTTGTACTGGGGATGGAACCCAGCCTGACTTGGTGGTCCATGCCTGTAATTCCAGTACTTGGGAGATTGAGAGAGGAGGATTACAGGTTTGAGACCAGCCTCAACAATTTACTAAACCCAGCCGGGCATGGTGGCACACACTTGCAATCCCAACATTTGGGAGGTTGAGACAGGAGGATTGTGGTTCACGGCCAGCCTCAACTACTACTTAGGCCCTTTGTAACTCAGTGAGACCCAGTTTTAAAATAAAGAATAAAAAATAGGGCTGGGGGTGTAGCTCGGAGGTAGAATGCCCCAGGATTCCATTCCTAGTACCACAAAAAAAAAAAAAAAAAATATATATATATATATATATATATATATATATATATATATATATGGCTGGGTGAGTAACTTGGAGGTAGAATACCCCTGGGTTTCATCCCCAGTACTTCAAAAAATAATAATAATGAAACTTTCAACAACTTAGCAAGTCCCTGTTTCAAAATAAAAATATAAAAAAGGACTTGGGATATAGCACAAAGGTGGAATGCCCTGGGTTTAATCCTCAGTATCTCCCCTCAAAAGCCCCCAGTACCACCACTAAATAAATAAATAAATAAATAAATAAGCAGGAGTCTCTCACACTCATGGAGGCTGAGAAGTCCAAGATCAAGGTGCTGGCAGATTAGAAATCTGGTTTCTAGATGTTTTCATCCTCATATGTCCCTCCTGTGGGAGAAAGGATGAGGACTCTATTCCCATCACCTGGCTGGTTCCAAAGTCCCTACTTCCCATTACTGTCACTTTGGAGGTTAGGACTTCAACATATAAATTGGGGAGGGATACCAACATTCAGACTATAGCAGACCCCTAGATTGCCAGATCCTTCGATTTAAAGAGAAAAGCCAGAAACACAAAAAATTAAAGATGAAATCTCTAGGTTTATTAATGTTGGCAAATTATTCAGATTTTTGTGCAATTTTGTACTGGGCCAGGCAAAACACATCTGTGACTGAGAGCTGCTCATTGGAGTCAGGCTTCTAAAATCCAGGCTTTCAGTACAGCCTTCTTCTTTCTGCTTGAAGTGTCCTCATCTCTCCTCCCACCCTGCTCCATGCTTCCCCAGGTGTCAAAGCCCAGCTGAGGTCTCACCAAATTGGCTAGTTCCTACCTGGACACCCAGTCCACTCAAACTTCCTATGATCTTTAGCCTTCAACATCATGTGCCTGGTACCCAGTGAGGATGGTTAGGAAAGCAGAAGAGTACAGAGGGAAGAGGTTAGAAATGTGGAATTGTAATTAGGCTGCCTGGGTTTGAATACCAGCTTAGCTAACTCCATAGCTGTGTGACCTTAGGCAAGATTTTATCTTCCCTGTGACCCAGTTATTTTTTCATGGGGTTGTTACAAGAATTAAATGGTATAACCTATGAAAAGCACTTGGGCTGGGCATGTTGGTGCACGCTTGTAATCCCAAGCATTTGGGAGGCTGAGACAGGAGGATTGCTGTTCGCAGACAGCCTCACCTACTTAGTGAGGCCCTTTGCAATTCAGTGAGACCCTGTTTCAAAATATAAAATAAAAAATAGGGCTGGAGATGTAGCTCAGAGGTAGAATGTCCCTGGATTCCATTCCCGGTACTGAAAGAAAAAAAGAAAAGAAAAGAAAAGAAAAGAAAAAAGAAAAAAAAGGAAAGGAAAGGAAAGGACTTGGACCCAAGTGTGGTGGTGCACATCTTTAATAGAAGTATTTGGGATGCTGAGACAGGATTGTCACAAGTTCAGGCCAGCCTCAGCAACGTAGTGAGACTTTCAGCAACCTAGCAAGACCCTATTTCAAAATAAAAAAAATAAAATAAAGGTCTGTGAGTGTAGCTCAGAGGTAAAAATCCTCCTGGGTTCCATTCCCAGTAACACACACACACACACACACACACACACACACACACACACACACAATGAAAGAAACAAAAGAAAAAAGAAAAGCACTTGCAACAGCATATGATTTATAAACTGTCAATAAATGGCACCTGTTATTGTTATCTAGCAAGGTCTAACTGCTCAGTACAAATAGAAGCCAATACTAGGGCACCAGGATTTTGCAGAAAGAAAAAGCTTTATTGCACAGCCAACCCACAAGGAGGCCAAGAGCTATAAGCTCAAATCGGCCTCCTCTATCGATTGGTAGCAGGAAATCTATAGGAAGAGGGAGAGGAGAAGTTGCTTATTGATTGGATGGTATACCTCTTCCCAGGTCCTTTGTTTCCTTTTTTGGGAAGAAGTTATTTTCTGTGCAGGGGATTTTGAACTGGCTTCTTCTGCTCATGCCCGCTCTTTTTCTCTTTGTGTGGTACTAAAAATTGAATTCAGGTGCGTTCTACTTCTGAGCTACACCCTCAGTCCTTTTAAAAATGATTTTAAGATTTTTTTGATATTGGGGATTAAACTCAGGTGCTTTCTACTTCTGAACTCCATCCCCAGCCCTATTTTATACCTTATTTTGAAACAGGGTGTCAACAAAGTTGCGAAGAGCCTCATGAAGTTGCTGGGGCCTGCTGCAAACCAAACTTGTGAATTTTGAAACAAGATCTTGCTATTCTCTGTCTCAGCCTTCCATGTACTGAGATCACAGGCATGCTCCACGGCTCCCAGCTTCATGTCCACTCTTGAAAAGCTGTTTTCTAACTGTACGAATCATTAGTGAAAGGCCTGGAAGCTTTTCTTGGAATTAAACTTAAGGTAAAGAATTTATGTCTGGGTGTGTGCAGGCAGGCCTTAGTCGATTTTTACTATTATTATTGCTGCTGGAGATTGTTCACTGGCCATTTATGTGTTCAAACTTACCCCATAAGCACAGAAAGGACGTGAACCATGCCCTAGAGCTTCTTTCCTCTACATCCTCCATTGCCAAAGCCCTCAACAAATCCACACGGCCAGGAATGTAATCAATGTATAGGGAAGCATTTATTGAAACATACTGAATTCAATCGACAAACATACATTGCATGCTGATCCTACATAGGACATGTTGCTAGGTACCAGCAGCGAGTTACAGAGAAACCAAGGTCAGCGTTTGTAAGCTGGTCCTCCTGACTGCTGCTTCCTGTATGTGCGCAGGCTTACCGCTTCGCATTTCTGACCTCGCCATCTGTAAGATGGTAAGAACTCTCACCATCTGGGGTTGTGGGGGACACTGGGAGAGAAGTAGGAGTAGCCCTGCTCAACATAGGAAGCTTTTCTAAAATCCAGATGCAAATATTCAAATGTCAGTCAGTGAACAGGAAGAATGAATGCACTCCTCCCAAAGGGAACCTGAAAGACAGACTTGAAGTGTCCTCGTCTCTCCTCCCATCCTGTTCCACTCTTCCCCAGATGTCAAGGCCCAGATTCCCCAGATGTCAAGGTCCAGCTGAGGTCCCATCATATTCTCCCTGTCTTCTCTGGCTGAGCCTGTGGTACTGAGAGGTTCCTGTGTAGGCTGCCTCTGCCTCACACTTCCTGTCTCCAGTCTCAAAGCACAGTCCTATTTTTTCTTCTCTGTGGTCTCAGAACCCAGAGGGCGAGAGATGGAGCAAAATGTGTGTGTGTGTGTGTGTGTGTGTGTGTGTGTTTCTAGAGATTGAGCCACCCAGGTGCAATCTGACTCCAAGCTGCACTCCCAGTCCTTTTTATTTTTTTATTTTGGAACAGGATTTTGCTAAGTTGCTGAGGGTCTCACTATGGTGCTGAGGCTGGCCTTGAACCTGTGCTCCTTCAGTCTAAGCCTTCCAAGTACTGGGATTACAGACAAGTGCCACCACATCAGGCTAACACAGACAACTTTAAAAGTGAGTTTTAGATTGTTTCCTTTAAAAGTTCTTGGGAGCTGGGTGTGGTGGGGCATGCCTAAAATCTCAAAACTTGGGAGGTTGAGACAGAAGGACTACAGATTCAAGGACAGCCTCAGCAAGTAGTGAGACTTTCAGCAACCTAGTGAGACCCTGTTTCAAAAAAAAAATAAGGACTGGGATGTAACTCAGTGGCACTTGCCTTGCAGGTGAACTGCCCTGGGTTCTCTCCCCAGTTCTAAGAAATAAGAACAAGAAACAAAAAAGACCCCCTCAAAATAAAAATAAAATAGGATTGGGGATGTAGCTCGGAGGTAGAATGCCTCTGGTTTCAATCCTCAGTGACACACACGTACACACAAATCCTCAGTAACACACACACACACACACACACACACACACACACACAAAAACACACAAAGTTCCTGGGCATATAGCTCAGTGGTAGAGTACTTTTAGTGTGTACAAAGTCCTGGACTCAATCTCCTGCACTGCAAAAATAAGTTGGGTAATTTTCACCATCTAGATAAGCACTGGCCTGCCTGGCCCACTCTGCCTCCTACCATTTGCTACGTACTTTTTATGTCTTCCGTTCCACTTTATTACGCTGAGTAAATTCTTCAGCTCCTGTGCCAGCACAGCTACAAGAGCTTTTAACCACCCTGGATGATCAAGCTCTACTTAGCACTGGACCACTTGCTTTCTTTCTCACCCTTTCATTTTCCCTACAGGGGAATGGAGCAGTATAGAGATTTATCCTCTACTCTCACCCATGTGAATTTTGCCTCAAACTTTTAGATGTCATAAGTGACTATAGTCCCTTGGATTCAAACTATTGCTTTCTTTCTTTATGTGTATGTGCATATGCACAGGATCACAGATGTGCAGCACCTAGCGAAAGTACTAGGTCCCTGAGAGGGGTCTCATGAGAGATGTTACATGTGGCCGTTATCCTTGCTTCCATCACACCCTCTGGATTCTGAGACCACAGAGAGGAAAGAGACTTGATTCCTGCCCCCACCCCACTATATCCAAGTGTTCACAGTCAAAAAAGAGAGAGGAAAAGCTAGACACCCAAACAAAGTGCCACCTATAGGGACAGAAAGGAGGGGAATGCCATCTAACCCAGAACAAGAAGGAAATAGGCAAATAGAAGGTGTTATTTGAAGCTGAGCTTCATGGCGCACATCTGTAATCCCAGTACTTAGAAGGCTGAGACAAGAGGATCACAGGTGAGAGGCCAATCTCAGCAACTTAGTGAGATCCTGTTTCCAAATAAAAAATAAGCCGAGCGTGGTGGAGCATGCTTGTAATCCCAGCATTTGGGAGGCTGAGACAGGAGAATAATGGTTCACGAACAGCCTCAGCTACTTAGTCAGGCCCTTTGCAACTCAGTGAGACCCTTTTTCAAAATAAAGAAGAAAAAAATAGGGCTGGGGGTGTAGGTCAAAGCTAGAATGCCCCTGGGTTCCATCTGCAGTATCACATAAATAAATAAATAAATAAACAAATAAAATAACAAATTAAAATAGGCTATGGGTATAGCTTAGAGGTAGCATGGCCCTAGGTTCAATCCCCAGTACCCCTCCCCCAAAAAAGTACAAAAGAAAGTGCCATTAGAGTCTTGGACAGTGGCCTACACCTGTAATCTCAGTGAATCAAAACACTGAGGCAGGAGCACAGCACGTTCAAAGATATGACAGAAGAAATAAAATAGGTAGAGAGGAGACATCAAGGAAAGATGAGTAAAATGGAACTTTTCTATGATAGCCTTGTGCTAAAATATCTCATGCCTTCACCACCAAAGCCAGGCCCTTCACTTTCAAGTGTCTGGGAAATTTATAAATCTTTTGTGTGTGTGTGTGTGTGTGTGTGTGTGGTACTAGGGATTGAACCTAGAGACATTTTACCTCTGACCTACACCCCCAGTCCTATTTTATTTTTATTTATTTATTTATTTAGGCACTGGGAATGGAACCCAGGGGCATTCTACCTCCGAGCTACAACCCCAGCCCTATTTTTTATTTTTTATTCTTTATTTTGAAACAGGTTCTCACAAAGTCGTGGAGGGCCTAAGTAGCTGAAACTGACTGTGAACCTGTGATCCTCCAGCCTCTGCCTCCCAAGTACTGGGATTGCAAACTTGTGCCACCATGCCCAGCTGAATTTATAAATCTTTACTCACTTATTTGTGGTAATTACTAGTTTAAGCAAAAAAAAAAAATCTATTGCTCAGAACACAAAGAATGCAAGGGTTAAAAATATGACCAGATCACCATATTGGAAATTCACTTGGTTATCAGTTACTTTAAGCACTGTTGATTATCTCACCAATGGATATTTTAAGCAAAAAAGAGATTTATGATCAGATAATAGAGAACCCATTAGGATCTGATGGGTTCTCTATTGTCTGATCATAAATCATAAAGTGACCATAAACTGGCCTGTGATCCCCAAATGATGGCATTCTCCTTTGTCTCTCCAAACTCTCCTTCCACCAAACTTCCTTTGAAAGAAGCACCATAAACCCCCAGCTCCCTCCGAAGATGGCCCATATTCTCCCTTGAATGCATGCTCCTTGTGTTGCCAAATGAACCTCTATGACTGGCAGGAGCTGAAATCCATTTCCATTACTTAAGCCAAGGACCCTCCCATTCTGAGTCAGGGTCCTCACTCTCCCAGCAGAATAATTGGAATCATCTCTTCTCCCCTGACAGTTTGAGGCCAGACCTGGAAATTTAGCAAGACTCTGTCTCACATGAATAAGGTTGGGGATGTAGCTCAGCAGTGGAGAGCCAATGAGCAAAATCCCTAGGACCAAGAAAAAGAAAAAAAGAAAGTGCCATTTGAGCTGTGGTGAGCAGGAAGAGAGGGGTGGAGATTGGCGAGCAGGGAGGTGAGAGGCATCAGGTGGTCTACCAGGGCACTGGAGGGAGTTGACATAGGCTGGGGATAGAATGTGACCAGTCTTGAAAGCTGTGCAAAAGAATTTGGGCTTAATCCTGTAGGCACTAATCAGAGGTTTTGTGAGTAAGGGAGTAACATGATCAGAGCTGTGTTGAAGGAAGATTAATTAAAAAGAATGTATGGTGTATTTAATTCATGGCTAGCCCTGGGCTTTGGAGGAGAAAAGAGACGAAGAAAACAAGGTCCCCCTAAACAGGCAATTCACAAAATACTGGTTGATAAAGACATGAAAAGACTTTCAACCCCACTAGAACGCAAAGAAATGCAAATGAAAGAGACAATGAGATACCATATTTGGCCTATCAAATTAGCAGGGATTAAAAATGATAACACTGGATGCCGCGAGGGTTTTGTGTGGCAGGCCCCGCTCATTGCAGGATGGGGTCCTGGGGACAGTGGCAAATCACTTCGGCCTTTGGAAGGGCAGTTTGACAAGAGACACGAAAAGCTTTTTAAAAGGGCACATTGTGTGACTCAGAAATCCCACTTCTAGGTATTTGTCCTAAAGAAACCATTGTGGATGCTGTTAAAAATGTATCCCCCGAGTGTCCCTCCCCCAGTCTCGGGTGTTATTTATAAAAGCAAATAACTGTATAGCATGCAGGAAAGTGTTCAAACTGAAACCGTGACCTGAGAGACGGACCTTAGCACTTCTGAATCCTTGAAGGCTGGAAGCAGGAGACAAAACGCTCATTTCTTTCTTTCTTTTTTTTTTAACTGTGGTGGTACATTGCCTGGGTCTCTAAGGGGAGCCTCTAAAATTTGCCTCGGGGTTGATGGTGCTTTTGTTCGGTTAGGGACAGGCAGGCAGGCCTCTTGGTCATGCAGATGTACCTCAAGTACCTATTCATTGTCCTGGGGAGGCTCTGACTCCACATGCAGATGCTGTAAGCGGGGAGATGTTAAGCATTCTGTTTAATAATGTAAAAGGCCGTCCTCTTTGTGGGCTGGGCGGCAGCCTGCAGAATCTCTTGTGATGTTAAATGATTTTCAGCTTGCTTTGGCCAGGCTTTCCAACAGTACGGGGGCAGGTGGGGTGGGGGTCGAGGACAGCTCTGGCATGGGAATAGAAAGGACAGAAGAAAAGAATCTTGGGTTTGAGGAGTATAGGTTCC
Organism: Muscardinus avellanarius; assembly: GCF_963383645.1. Taxonomy (NCBI): domain Eukaryota; kingdom Metazoa; phylum Chordata; class Mammalia; order Rodentia; family Gliridae; genus Muscardinus; species Muscardinus avellanarius. Next base: position 108,215,011 of record NC_137792.1, read on the forward strand.
CAGCAATGAGGCTGCAGCATGGATTAGAGAACATGACCGCAGGCAGTGAGCCCTGGGAAAGGTCAGAGACTCTCAGAGCAAACGAGACGGCTATCCATTGTAATTCCCCATATCAGTGTTTCCCAAAAGAGAGCTCTGTACATGAGAGGATTTTTTTTTGTGTGTGGTACAGGGAATTGAACCCAGAGGCGCTGTACCCCTGAGCAACACCCCCACCCCCAGCACTTTCGATTTTGAGACAGGGTCTCACTAAATTACCAAGTGCTAGCCTCAAACCTCCTATTTTAGCCTCCCAAATATTGGGGTTACATGCATGTGCTACCATGTCTGGCCACACAAGAGGATTTTAGGTAGTCCATGTAAGAAAAAGCTAAGGATAAAGCTCTGGTTTTAAAAGGGGGGGGTATTGATTAAAAGGCCAAATATTAGAGTATAGTGGGACAGGTGGATGTGAATGCAGTAAGTTTTCAAGGTTGGTTGCTATTAACTGGTTTGGGAGGCATTACTGTGTGCTATCAAGGAGCCATTCAGAAAGTTGGTACAGGACAGTCCGGGCGTGGTGGCGCACACTTGTAATCCCAGTACTTGGGAGGCTGAGAAGGGAGAGTCGTGGTTTATGGCCAGCCTCAGCTACTTAGTGAGGCATTTTGTAACACGGTGAGACCCTGTTTCAAAAATAAAGAATAAAAAATAGGGCTGGGAGGTAGAATGCCCGAGTTATAGATAGAATGCCCCTGGATTCAATCACCAGTAACACCCCCCCACACACACACACAAACAAGACAGGCTGCTGTCTACATGAGAACTGAGTGGCACAGGCATGGCTATTTAAAAGTGAGGAAGGATGGTGCGAGAGGAGGACAGGGAGAGGCCCAGAGTACTGGTCCAGGCTGCAGATGACACGGGACAAGCAGAAGGATGGAGTCCCTGGGGCAGGAGGCTTGCTGGACAGCTCGGTGGCTTGTCAGACATGAGCAATCCCGATGCTAAGATTGATTATGGAAAGAAAGGTTCAGGTCCTAAATGCACAGGATGCAGCCAGATGGTTAGGCAGCCATTCCAAATTCTGGTTTCAAAGCATTTCCGATGACAGGGACAGGTGCCAATGACAAACTGTGGAATGAAAAAGGAGAACATAGCCTGGTGTGGTGGCAATGCCTGTAATCTCAGCACTTGGGAGGCTGAGATAGGAGACGCACAGGATTGAGGATAGCTTCGGCAATTTAGTCAACCCCTGTTTCAAAATAAAAAAAAAAGAGCTGGTGGTATATCTCTGAATAAGATTGTTCCTGGGATCAATTCCCATTAGCAAAAAAACAGTATAAAAAAGAGAATAAAAACTATAGTACAGTGTGACCTTTATTATAATGATTTTGCAATATTGTGAATGGATCCTGGGGCCTAGAGCATCCTAAGCAAGTCCTCTACTACTTACTGTACCCCACTCATCAGCCCTAAATTATCTTTGTTTTTTTGGGGGGTAGAGGATATTGAAGATTGAACGCAGTGGCACTCTACCTCCAAGTTCCATTTTACTTTTTTGTTTTGAAACAGGGTGTTGCTAGAATGCTGAGAGAATGGTTAGTTGCTGAAGTCATCCTGTAACCTGAGGTCTGCCTGTCTCAGCTACCCAAGTACTGGGATTATAGGCATGGGCCACCATAAAAAGCCTAACTTATCTTCAAAATAGACTGGAAGAAGCCAGGTGTGGTGGTGTACAACAGGATTGCAGGTTCAAGAACAGTTTTGGCAACTAAGCAGACTTAGCCACGTAGTGAGACCATATTTCAAAATAAAAATAAAAAGGGGTTGGGAGTATAGCTCGGAGTAGAATGCCCCTGAGTTCAATCCCCAGTACCACAGAAAAATTGACTGGAAAGAAATAAAACAAAATGTTATTAGTGAATGTCACTCAGGATATAAAAACCCTGAGACAAGCCATTGTCTGTCAGTCAAAGAAGGAGTCTAAGAGACAGCCATATTTAAACCAGAGAATTTTATGGACTGAATGTTTGTGTCCCTTCAAAATTCATATGCAGACACCCTAATCCTAGCACAGTGGTGGGGGCATGGGGTGTTGGGTCATAATTGGGCATGGGGTGTTAGGTCATGAGAGAAAATTGGTTTAGTGCCCTCATAAAAGAGACCCCAAACCAGGCATAATGGCAAAAGTCAATAATCCCAGAAACTCAGGAGACTGAGGCAGGAGGATCATATGCTTGAGGAAAGCCTGGGAAACTGTATCCAAAATAAAAGATTCTGTATCAAAACTTTTAAAAAAGGACTGGGGATATGACTCAGTGGTTGAGTTCCCCTAGGTTAAATACAAAATACCCAAAGTAAAAGAACAATACCCCTGAGAAATCTCTAGTCCTCTTTCCACCTTGTCATTATTCCACTCAAAGTCCAATTATCGGTCTACAACCCTCACCAAAACTTGATGTATTGGCACCTGAATCCTGGACTTTCAGAAGAGTGAGAAATAAATTTCTCCAGTTTATAAGCTCCCCGGTCTAAGGTACTTTGTTATAGCAGCCTGAGCTAAGATGGGGATCAAAAAAAAGTACCAGTTTGCAAAGCCATTTATTCATGGTTATTTGTGGAATAGGAAGAATATGGCAGAGGCCCAGGATGTGAGGAGTCTAATGTGCTGGGTCACAGGTATCAGTTGTGATCAGAGCCCTGTGACTTATCAGAGCCCTCTGGCCACTGAGTGGAGGATGTATTATAGAAAATTACAAGAACAGAGAGAGCAGTCAGAAGTTGATTACAGTCATCCAAGAGAGAGGTGACAAGGGCCACTACTCCTGCTGAGGCAGTGGGAAAAGAAAAGAGCAGAGGATTCAAGAAATATTGAGGTGGTCGAATCTAAGAGATGTGGTGACAAATTGGATGTAGGTGAGGGAGGGGGATGGCTTGAGGGGGAACTCTCAGCTATCTGGGAAGGCTTGGGCCTCTGGGTGGAGAGCTGGCTCCAGGCACAGCAGACAGAGAAAAGCTTGGGGAGGGGCCAGAGCTGAGCCAGCAGTTGCTCAGTTTAGGAGCAGCTAGGAGGCGGGGCTTTCCCCACGCCACTAGGAAGGACTCTGATTGGCTGGCTTTGCTGAGTGTGAAGAGGCACAACTGTAGTCTCAGCTGCTCAGAAGGCTGAGTTGGGAGGTTCCCTTGAACCCTGGAGTGAGATCTCATCACCATCTCAAAAAAAATTATTTTAAGCGAGGATCAAGTTTATAATCCCAGTGCTTGGGAAGATGGCAGGTTCGAGGCCAGCCTTGGCAATTTAGGGAGACCATGTTTCCAACAAAAAGGGGGTGGGGATAGTGGCGAGGTTGTGCACACTTGTAATCTATGTATACTTGGGAGGCTGAGACAGGAGGATTGCAGGTTCGTGGCCAGTCTCAGCTACTTAGTGAGGCCTTCTGCAATTTAGTGAGACCCTGTTTTGAAAATAAAGAATAAAAAATAGGACTGGGGGTATGGCTCAGAGATAGAATGCCACCCTGATTCCATCCCCAGTACTACAAAAAAAAGGGGGGGAAGGAGTTGGGGTTGGGAATGCAGCTTGAATGTAGAATGCTCCTGCGTTCAATCCCCAGACCTATGAAGAAAAAAAAAAAAAAAAGCAAAGGCCATGAATGGTTTGCTTAGATCACATGCTCACCCCTGTGGCCCAGCAAACTGGATGGATTACCAAAGAAGAAAAAGAAGTTCTGCAAGGTTCTAATCAATTCCAGAGATTATCTGCATGGACAAAAACCAGAGTGAAGGTTCATTTTAAATGTGGACTTTTAGCCAGGCGAGGTGGTGCACGCTTGTAATCCCAGCACTTGGGAGGCTGAGACAAGAGGATTGCACAGATTTAAAGCCAGCCTCAGATACTTAGTGAGGCTCTCAGCAACTTAGTGAGACCCTGTTTCCAAATAAAATATAAAATAGGTCTGGTAATGTAGCCTGGGGGTGGAAAGCCCCTGGGCTCCATCCCTAGTACCAAAATAAATAAAGAAAGAATAAATAAATAAATAAATAAATAAATAAATAAATATGGACTTTTCTGGGAGCAATGGTACATGCTGTTCAACCCAGTGACTGAGGAGGCTGAGACAAGAGGATAACAGTTAGAGACCAGCTTAGGCAACTTTGGTTTTTTTGTGTGTATGTGGGTTTTTTGCGGTACTGAGGATGGAACCCAGAGGCATTCGACCTCCAAGATACACCCCAAGCCCTATTTTTATTCTTTGGTCTGAAACAAGGTCTCACTGAGTTGCAAAGGGCCTCACTAAGTTGCTGAGGCTGTCTGCGAACCACGATCTTCCAGTCTCAGCCTCCCGAATGCTGGGATTGCAAGCATGTGCCACCATGCCCGGCTTGGGCAACTTCATAAGAGCCTATCTCAAATTAAAAAAAAAATAGAAAGGTCTAGGTGTGTTGCTCAGTGCTAGAGCATTTGCTTGGCATGCATAAGGCCCTGGGTTCTATCTCCAGTACTGCAACAAAAACAAAAAGTGGATTTTGATGATACCACTTCATTGATACATGTCCACAGAAAAAGAGGGTCATTATATCAGAAGCTCAAGTTAAAATATCAGCAAAGCAATTCTCCTGCTGCTAAATTGTCAGTCTGTCACCTCTTCTTCATCTCCATGGCCACTGCCAAAGGTCCAGCACTTCATCTCTCTCACCTGACCTCTTTTTCTGCCTCCTCCCTGCCTTTCAGCCCCCTATGGCACACATCACTTCTGCACAGGGACAGTTGCTCATGTCAAAGGTAGCATAGTAGTGACTCAGAGTGTGGGCTTTATTCTCAGTTTGAATCCAAGTTCTGTCACAGAGTAGCTTTGTGAGCTGAGTGAGCCATTTTACCTGTGGCCACAGTTTCCTCAGGAAACTTCACAGGCTTGTTCTAAGGTTTGAAAGAGTTAATATCCCAGAAGATATAAAGAACAGAGTCTGATGGGTAGCTCAGTGGTAACATAGCTGCCTAGCATGTTCAAGGCCCTGGGTTCAACCCTAGCAAGGACCAGGCAAAAATTAATTAACCAATTAATAAAATAAAAAGGCTGGGGATAGCTCAGCGATAGAGAGCTTGCCTAGAATGTATAAAGCCCTGTGTTCCAGCCCCAGCCCTGAAAAAAAAGAGATGACTATCGTTACCCCACTTATCATTATTTTTGTGTGTGTGAGTGGTATTGGGGATAGAACCCAGGGGCATTCTACCTCCAAGTTACACCCCCAGCCCTATATTTTATTATTTATTTTGAAACAGGGTCTCACTGAGTTGTAAAGGGCTTCACTACATAGTTAAGGCTGTCCATGAACCACGATCCTCCTGTCTCAGCCCCCCAAATGCTGGGATTACAAGCGTGCGCCACCACACCTGGCTTTGTTACCCCACTTATAACCTAAAGTTCCCTCCTCTGCACCCCATGAGCTCATCTCCTCCATGAAGTCTCCTCTGCCTCTCCATTGCCATCACAAGTGGATGGGCTGTACTGTACCACGCCTCCTCTGCATAGAACTGCCCCTGGGGAAGTGAGAGAATCAGAGCCTCCACTCACCAGCAGAACACAGCACAGAGCCCACACTGTGCCTGCTCATAAGCAGAGCCTTGGAAAATGCCCAATGCAGGATCATCTTATATTTGAAGAGCTCTGTGCACCTTCAAAGTGCTTTGTGTGAGTATGGTACAATGGATTGAACCCAGGAGCATTCTACCTCTGAATGATACCCCAGCCCTTTTACTTATTTTTTATTTTGAGATAGGGTTTCCCTAAATTGCTCAGGGTCTCGCTCAGTTGCTGAGGCTGACCTCAAACCCGTGATTCTCAAGTGTCAGCCTCCCAAGTACTGAGATTACAGGCATGAGCTCCCAGGCCCCACTCCCAGCCTTTTATATTGTGAGATAGGGTCACACATTAACTTGCTGAGGGTCTTGCTAAATTGCCCAGGCTGGCCTTAAACTTAAGATCCTTCTGCTTTAGAATCTCAAGTCACCAAGATTACAGATGTGGGGCTCTACTCCTGGCTACAAAGTGATTTTCATATCTGTTATCTCAAGCAAACCATACCACACACCTGTAGAATGAGTAGGATGGCCTCCCTTTAATAGATGAGAAAGCCGGGCATGGTGGCGCCCCCTCATATCCCAGTACCTGGGAGGCTGAGACAGAAGGATTGTAGGTTCCCAGCCAGCTTCAGCCACTTATGAGACCTGCAACTTAGTGAGACTCTTTCCTAGCCTCATTGGGATCCTTTTGTCATGTATAAAAGAAGTGGATGTTGGATTTGCTGTATGATTTCCATTAAAAATTCATTCAGGCTGGGCCTGGTGGCGCACGCTGGTAATCCCCCATGTTTGGGAGGCGGAGACAGGGGGATCGCGCAGGTTCAGAGCCAGCCTCGCTGGCTTAAGAGACCCTGTTTCCAAATAAAATATAAAATAGGTCTGGGTGTGTAGCCCGGAGGTAGAAGGGTTCCATCTCCAGTACCACCAAAAAAAAATTCTTTCAGAAAAAAGAAAAAAAGAACGAATAAAAAATAGGACTGGGAGTGTAGCTCAGAGGTAGAATGCTCCTGGGTTCCATCCCTAGTACCAAAAAAAAAAAAAAAAAAAAAAAAGATGAGGAAGTTCTGAGAAGAGGCACAGCCAGTGTATGGCAGGACTGGGGACTCTTTTGGGAGCTCTGCTGTCAAGACAATAGAAAGAGATCTCTGAATAAAAGTGGCTTCTAGTCGGGTGTGGTGGTGCACATCTTTGATCCCAGTACATGGGGTGCTGAGACAGAAGCATTGCAGGTTGGAGACCAGCCTCAGCATCTTAGTGGGACTCTCACTCTATTTCCAAATTAAAAATTTAAAAAGGGCTGGGGGTGTTGCTCAGAAGTAGAATGCTCCTGGGTTCAATCCTCAGTACCCCCCAAAAAAAATAGTTAGTGGCACCAGTTCCAATTTCCACCAGGAATAACTGCATGGTTTCCCTATCTGGGCCCAAGTTTTCTCACCTATCCCCTGAAGGGCTTGGGCTAGAAGGTCCCTGGGGCCCCCCAGATGCTGCTCTCTATCAGTGACCATCTGGTTCCACCCTGCCAGGCCTCTCCCCCCACCTCCCACTGCCTGGCACCTAGGTTCCATCCCTAGGAGAACAAATGACACTGGAGAGCAAGGGCAGGGAGAGGTGACAGTGCTGGCTGGACCCCAGTACAGGCTGAATAGTTAGAGGATTCATTAGATGTTAATGAACTGCAATTGAGCATATTGATTATCTCTCAAATCATTTTCCTCTAATTCAGTCCTCCAGTGTCAACAGGCCCCTGTCTTCCCTGGGCTTTCTGCCCACCCTCTAACTAAACAGTGAAGGGCTTCATGCCAGGCCCATGGGGACAGAAAAGAGAGGAAATGTTGAGGTACGAACCCCACTTCTACAGTCATTAGGCTGGGCCTCATGGCATATTTCTAGTACAATCTACAGGATTTGCACTTGGTTTAATGCTCTATGGTCCCCACTTGAAAATTCTTTTTTTTTTTTCCAAGAAGTCTTACAAGCCAGGCATGGTGGCACACACTTGTAATCTCAGTACTTGGGAGGCTGGGATAGATGAATCCGGATTCACAGCCAGCCTCAGTTACTTAATGAGGCCCTCTGCAACTTAGTGAGACCCTGTTTCAAAATAAAGAATAAAAAATAGGGCTGGGGGGTGTCTCTCTGAGGTAGAATGCCCCTGGGTTGAATTCCAGTATCACACACACAAAAAACCCAAAACCTGCATTTTTATTTTGCACTGAGCCCTACAAATTATGTCACAGGCTAAACTGTGGTCTCTGTAAAAGGTACCAATATAGCATGCAAAATGGCAGGCCATGCTGGCAGAGCCTCTCGAGCCCATGCATAGAGTTTAGTTTCTTGAACTGATGCCCAGAGATGGGGATACACTTGCATAAAGCCACGCAGCCCAGACAGTCAGTGGCAGCGTGAGGACTAAAATCCAGAATGTACATGTGTGTGGTACTGGGGATTAAACTCAGAGACATTCTGCCTCTGAGCTATATCCTTGGCCCTATTTTATATTTTATTTGAAACAGCGTCTCTAAGTTGCTGATTCTCCTGTTTTTGTCTCCCAAGTACAGGGGTGTGTGTGCTTCCGCTCCTGGCCCCAGACTGTTTTTCATTTTTCTCTCTTGTACACTTGATCCAGATATTTCTTGTAGACTTGATCCAGATGGAACCCAGGAGCATTCTACCTCTAGCTACACCTTCAGCCCTATATTTTGTTCTTTATTTTGAAACAGGATCTCACTGAGTTGCAGACAGCTGCACTAAGTAGCTGAGGCTGTCTGCGAACCGCGATCCTGTTGTCTCAGCTTCCCAAATGCTGGAATTATAAGCATGTGCCACCATGCCCCGCGGTCCAGATATTTAAAATTCCCCAAGTTTCTTAAGTAGCCTTTGGACTAGATAGCTCCTGTCTCTTTAATGTGGCAATTGATCTTATTAATGGCTGGAGAGCTTTGGGGAGCTTCAGCCCCTGTTATTATTATTACTTTGTTATTTTGGTCTTTTTTGTTGTTGTTTGTATTTTGGGGACTGGTAATTGAACCCAGAGGCATTCTGCTTCTGAGCTACATCCCTAGGCCTTTTTATTTTAAAATAGTATCTCTAAGTTGCTGAGGCTAGCTCAGACTCTGCAATCCTCCTACCTCAGCCTCCTAAGCATTGAGATTACAGGTATGCACCACAATGCCTGCCTCATCCCCCATTATTAATTCTACAGGCTCTTTGTAGCATCCTTCCCAGTGGATTGATCACCTCCAGTACCAGAGTTAATTATGTCACATGACAGGTCATTCTGTAATAGCCATAATGTTTAGAAAAGCTCTTTAAGAAAATCACACGAAAGCCCAGCATGGTGGCGCACACTTGTAATCCCAGCATTTGGGAAGTTGATACAGGAGGATCATGGTTCATGGACACCCTCAGCTTAGTGAGGCCCTTTGCAACTCAGTGAGACCCTGTTTCAAAATAAAGAATAAAAGATAGTGCTGGGGGTATAGTTTGGAGGTAGAATGTCCTTGGGTTCTATCCCCAGTACTGCCAAAAGAAATAAAAAAGGAGAAGAAAAAGGAAAGAAAAGAGAAAAGAAAATCACATGAGAAGATACCTCCTTCTAAATTCACCCTCTGGTCCTAGTTGTTTCTTGGAGGAACACCTAGAATTAATTCAGCGCCATCTCCTCTCAACATGCCCACGTTGCAGGTCAGCAGAGAAGCTTTTCTGGAGGTGGGAGAAAAGTGGAGGTGATCTGTCCAAATTTAGCTCAGTGAATCAGAGTCTCCAATAGAGAGGCACAAAAGGGGTCTGAGAATTGAGAGTGCTTAGCCTGCTGCTTTCCCACGCTGGCGGCACCTAAGGGTGTGGGCAGCCCCTGGCTGAGAGTCAGTATCCATTGACAGCAGAATCAAGGTGTGCTCTGAGAATGTAAGGAATCCAGCTCCCCTTTCTGTCTGCTTACTCTGCCAAGGCTTTTTTTTTGTCATGCTGGAGATTGAATCCAGTGTTGCTTTATACCTCCTGTCTTATTGTATTTATTTATTTAGAGACAAGGGCTCTCTAAGTTGCTGAGGTTGGCCTCGAACCTGTGATCCTCTTGTCTTATCTTCCCAAGTGCTGGAATTACAGCTATGAGCCACCACACCTGGCTCTGCCAAGGCTGTTGTCCAAACGGGTCCATGGGCAGAATGAGGGCTGCAGCATACAAAAGCCGTCTGAGCCTCAGATTGTTTCCTAGGGAAACATGTGTTTCTGTTCCCTTTCCTTCCTGACTGACGGAGAGCCTATGGGCTGGAGTTGCAACAAAGATCTGAAGGATAGTTGTGGAAGGGACTCCCTGACTCTGAAGTTTGGGATGCATCTACATAGGTGTCCACAGAGGGTCCCTGACCCTGAGTGCTCCACACTGACTGCAGTTTAGAATAATCTGGGTAACGATTTCAAAATACCTGTGCTCAGGCTCTATATTGCCAAAGTCTTGAATTTTATTGTTTGGGGGCTATGGCCTATGCTTTAAACAACTTCTGGGATCTTACTGCAATATGCAACTGATGCTGAAAGCCATTCGCTTAGAGAAGAGCTTCTCCAACTTGAACGTAAAGACAGATCACCATAGGGATACTGTTCCAATGAGGATTCCCATTCAGCAGGTCTGTGTGGTCTGTGAGATTATGTTCCTAACAATATCCAGGGAAGGTCTATAGTGACAACCTGGGAAGCACTCTGAGACATCTTTAAGAGAAGAAACTACTGGGCGTGGTGGTGGCACACACTAGCAATTCCAGTACTTGGGAGGCTGAGACATGAGGATTGAAGGTTCACAGCCAGCCTCAGCTACTTAGTGAGGCCCTCTGCAACTTAGTGAGATTGTTTCAAAATCAAGACTAATAGCTGTGCATGCTGGCACACACTTGTAATCCCAATACTTGGGAGGCTGAAAGAGGAGGATTGCAGTTCATGGCCAGCCTCAAGTACTTAGTGAGGCCTTCAACGACTTAGTGAGACCCTGTTTCAAAATAAAGAAAAAAATCGGGTTGGGGAGGTATCTTGGAGGTAGAATGACCCTGGGTTCAATCCCTACTACCAGGGTGCGGAGAAAAGAGGGAGAGAGAGAGAGAGAGAGAGAGAGAGAGAGAGAGAGAGAGAAGGAAGGAGAGAGAGAGAGAGAGAGAGAGAGAGAGAGAGAGAGAGAGAGAAAGAGAGAGAAAGAGAGAGAGAGAGAGGAAAACCCAGGTAGAGCAGGGTTTCTTTACACTTGTAATCCCAATATTTGTAAAGCTGAGACAGAAGGATCACAGGTTCGAGGACAGCCTCAACAACTTAGTGAGACCCCAGCAAATTAATGGGTCCCTGTTTCAAAATTCAAAATTCAAAATTAAAGAGCCAGGCGTGGTGGCGCACGCTTATAATCCCTGTGCTTGGGAGGCTGAGACAGGAGGATCGTGCAGGTTCGAAGCCAGCCTCAGCTACTTAGTGAGGCTCTCAGCAACTTAGTGAGACCCTGTTTCCAAATAAAGTATAAAAAAGGTCTGGGAGTATAGCCTGGAGGTAGAAAGCCTCTGGGTTCCACCCCCAGTACCACCAAAAAAAAAAAAAAACTATAAAAAGATTGGGAGTGTAGCACAGAGGTAGAATGCCTCTGGATTCAATCCCTAGCATGGCAAAAAGGAAAGAAGAACTGGGTGTGGTGGCGCATGCTTGTAATCCCCGCGCTTGGGAGGCGGAGACAGGAGGATCACGCTGGTTCAAAGCCAGCCTCCCTGGCTTAAGAAACCCTGTTTCCAAACTAAAAAAATATAAAAATAGGTCTGGAAGTGTAGCTCGGAAGTAGAAGGGTTTCCAGGAACCCCAGTACCACCAAATAAATAAATAAATAAATAAATAAATAAATAAATAAATAAATAAATAAATAAAAAAGGAAAGAAGAAAGCAAGCAAGAAAGCAAGCAAGCCAGCCAGTGAGCAAGAAAGAAAAAGAAAGAGAAAGAAAGAAAGAAAGAAAGAAAGAAAGAAAGAAAGAAAGAAAGAAAAAAGCAAGCAAGCAAAAAATGGTGCTGGGCATGGTGGCACACATGCTTGTAATCTCAGTATTTGGGAGACTAAGACAGGAGGATCACAGGTTTAAAGCCAGCCTCAGCAAATAGTGAGAATCAGTAACCTAGTGAGACCCTGTTTCAAATTAAAAATAAATTAGGAGCCGGGTGTGGTGACACACACTTATAATCCCAGCATTTGGGAATCTGACACCTGAGGATCACTGTTCGCGGACAGCCTCAGCTACTTAGTGAGACCCTCTGCAACTCAGTGAGACCCTGTTTCAAAATAAAGAATAAAAAAATAGGGCAGGGGGTGTAGCTCGGAGGCAGAATGCCCCTGGGTTCAATCCCTAGTATTTCTCACACAAAAATAGGCTGGGGTGTATGTAGCTCAGAGGTAAAACACCGCTGAGTCATCCCCAGTACTGCACATACACAAACACAAAAGATTAGCATGCTCCTGTTAAGTTTCAAGTTGGATAGACAAAGTAGGGCCTGAAAGCTCAGAGATGGCCTTCAAGACCTTAGAAGACGCCACAGACTGGCTAAGAGGGTTCCCACAGCCTGTGCAAAAAGCTGTGTGAGCCAGTTAGTAAGCTCTACAAATTTGCATCTGCAAGCCAAATCCCACAGCACCCGACATCCTGAACCACTAAGCCCACGAGCCTACACATGTGCTGGCCCACTCTCTTTCCAGGGCTCGACTGCACTGAAATCCCAGGCCCTCCATTGCCCCGGGGGGTGCAGTGCCCATAGTCTCCCTCAGATCCCCTCAACCTGGCTGGCCAGTGTTGGTGATGGGTGGCAGAGGGCCCAGATGTCCCCTGCTTTGCTCCCTCGGGCTGTCACTGTTCCCTGGGGCCCAATTGAGCCAGCGCTTTGTCCCTGGGCAGTGGAGGCGGGCGTCCCTGGCACTCTTCCGCTGCACACTCCATCTCTTCATCAGCTGTCGCCAGCCCGCATAATGTGGGGATTTCATGCTCAATATTCCTGATGAAAGTCGAACATCAAAACCTCAGCGGGTGGACACGTGGAGACTAAGTGGGGCTCTCACTGAAGGGAGCTATCTTTCTAGCACGAGACGCCAGCAAAGCCCCTTCGCCAGGGCTGTCTTGTATTACTGTTGTCATTATGGTTGCTATTTGCTTGCTTTGCGTCTAAGTAGAAATAATGAGTTTTGTTTTGCTTTTATATATACACGCGCGCGCGTGTGTTCTCTTTTGGTGATGGTGGTCTCTGCATCTTGCTTTAGTAAATATTGATTGGCACAGAGTGGGGAGACATTAGGACCTTAATCTTCTGGCTGCCTGCTCTCTGGCACACTAATGTGGGCATGAGGGAGGGGGAAGATGGCATTGTCTGCTCATGCACCTGTTTTGCTACTTTCCACAATTTGGACTATTAATGCTGGGGGAATCGGCTTTCCTGTAATGTCACTTTCTCTTCACTTTTCCTTTTTTCCTTGTTTATTTATTTATTTTGGTGGTACTAGGGATTGAGCTCAAGAGTGTTCTACCTTTGAGCTACAACCCCCAGTCCTTTTTGTTTGTTTGTTTTTTGAGATACTGAGGATAGAACCGAGGGGCGTTCTACCTCCAAGTGACACCCCCAGCCCTATTTTTTATTCTTTATTTTAAAATAAGGTCTCACTGAGTTGCAAAGGGCCTCACTAAGTTGCTGAGGCTGGCCACGAACCGCAATCCTCCTGTCTCAGTCTCCCAAATGCTGGGATGACAATCGTACGCCGCCACGCCCGGCTCCATTTTTCTTTTGGAAATAAGGTCTTACTAAGTTGTTGAGGGCCTCACTAAGTTGCTGAGGCCAGCCTTGAACCTGCAACTCTCCTGTCTCAGTCTCAGTACGGTGTGTGGATTAAAAAGAAACACAACCAGGCTCCACCTCTCTTCACTTTTCTTGAAGCTCCAGGGAAAAGCAATGTTCTGGTCTGCCAGCCCAGGTGGTTACCACCCACACAGCCCCCAGGGCCTAGGCAAAGAGAAGAGTGCTTACAGACAGTGACTTCTTGATTCTTCATTTATTCAGTCCTGTCAAGAAGCATTTGTCAAGAACTCAGGGTGAGACATGCCCAGGGCTGGGTCCCATGAAGACAGGAACACCAGGCTACACAGTCTCTGCCCCCACGAGAGCTCCTGGTCAGTGGGGAAATGATCACATAACAGTGTAATCAGTATGGTGTCAGAAAGGTAGATCAGGTTGGGTATAGTGATGTACACCTGTAATCCTAAGTACTCAAGGGATGGAGATGGGAAAAGCTCAGGTTTGAGGCCATCCTGGACAACGTAGTGAGACCCTGTCTCAAAATACAAGATAAAGAGGGCTGGGGGTGGAGCTCAATGGTAAGAGTGCCTCTGGTTTCAAACCCCAGTATTGGAAAACAATGGAAGAAAGTAATGAGCATTTATTTTGCCAGGAAAAATGGGAGGTATCTTCACAAACACAGGGGCAGGAAGTACTTGGCAAAAGCCTGTGAAGTGGGTAGAATCATCCCAGTTGGGAACCTGAGGTGCGGCAGGTGTACAGGGATTGAAGTGTGGGGATTCAGAGCAGGGCTCTGGCTCAGACCTAAGGTTGGAAGCCTGGCTCCACCACTGGGAGTTGGGAGACCTTGCAAAAGTCATGTAACCTCTACTTTTTTGTGTGTGGTACTAGGGATTGAACCCAGGGGCATTTGACTTCTGAGTTATACCTCCAGCCATATTTTATTTTTATTTTGAAACAGGTTCTCTCTAAGTTGATGAGAGTCTCACTACTTGCTGAGGTTATCCTTAAATCTGTGATCCTCCTGTCTCAGCCTCCAAAGTATTGGGAATACAGGCACGCATCACTATGCCTGGCTACCCCTAGTTTTTTTAACTCTGAAATAGAAGTTTGTGCCTTTTCTGAGTTCCTCTCTGGGTCACTACGACTTCACTTAAGGTGCTCTGGATCTCGAGTCTGTGGTATCTCAATCACCACTACTCCTTTACTGTTTTGTATCGCAAAGTCTCAGACCCAGGGAGTCAATTGAGGATGCTTAAGAATATGAGGGTGCCAGGCTGGGCATTCTCCCACTGGGAGCTGCAACTAGGGTGTGATTATCTCTGCCACCGCGACTCCCCCACTGGGTTGGACTGCAAAATCTCAGACCCAGGGAGACTATCAAAGTCAGTCCCCGGGGGGTGCAGTACTTGGATTTTTCCTCTGGGGGCCACAATTTGACTCACAGTTGTTGAGTACGTTGATCTTTACCTGTAGTGGACTTGGTGAACTTGCTGCTGCCGCCGGTGGCAATATGGCGCCACTGCCATGCCCTCGGACATGAGGCTGGCATATTTCTTCTCTGGTTTTGAGCTCCGCTCTGAGTCCCTGCAGGGTGTGCTGAGCCTGGCCCCTGGGAGCTTTAGACGCTCCTTGTGCCAAAAATCTGCTGAATTACACCCAGCTGTTCTGCAGCTGCTCACCTCAGCTCGCTGTCTACTCCTCCTCTCTGGAGCCTGTGGGTTGTTGAGTGCGCTGATCTGGAGCCTTCCGGTGGACTCGCCACTGCCTCCAGCAGTATGGCACTGCTGCCGTGTCCTCGGCCTTGAGGCCGGTGTATCTCCTCTCTGGTTTTGAGCTCCATTCTGAGTCCTCCTCCTCTCTGGAGCCTGGTGCTGGGAGGGAAGATGGCGCCGGCTCAGCTCCACGCCATGGCTCTGGCTGCGGCACTGCGGTCTAGTTTCTTTTCTGGTGTCTGGTTGTTCTTCTAGCCCTCTTTTTCTCTGTCCCTTGTATTTACAGTTTTTATTTCTCTGCTGATGGTGTTTTCTGGCTATGAAAGGCACTGATTTTGTGGTAATAGAGATCGATTGTTAGCAGGACTCATAAACACCGCTTTTCTCCATCGCCATCTTCCCGGAACTCCTGAACTCTGAAATAGAGATAATAATGGTACTGACTCACTGAGGATGGACTGAGCTAATAAATGGATAATATATAACTGGCATATAGAAAGTTCTCCTGGGTCATTACCACTGATGGCTGAGGTCACAGTACTTAGGAGGCTGAGACAGGAGGATTTTAGGTTCAAGGCCAGTCTCAGCAACTTAGAGAGACCCCATTTCAAAATAAAAATAAAATAGGGCTGAGAGATGTAGCTCTGAGGTAGAAAGTCCCTGAGTTTAATCCCCAACAAGGGGATTGCTGAGGCAAAGCAGCTGTGGGGAGACTTGGTCTTGCCAGGGAACCTACTAACGCAAGGCACTAGATTTCAGTGAAGACCCATAAATGGAGCAGCGGGAAAGGGGCGTAGTGTGGTAGGAGTGTAGCCCAGTGATCAGCATTTTGGGGAGGAGAAGTAAAACTGTAAAAGAGCTCTGTAGTTCCCACATTTCTCTTCTCTAGTAACAGAGCCCCACTTTGTTTTTGTTTTTGTTTTGTTTTATACTGGGAATTGAATGCCGGGATATTCTACCACTGAGCTGCACCCTCAGCCCTTTTTATTTTTTAGTTTTTATTTTGAGACAAGGTCTCGCTAGTTTGCCAAGGCTGGTCTCGAACATATGATTCTCCTGTCTCAGCCTCGGAGTTCACTACCTGAGCTACAGTGCCAGCAACAAAGCCCAAGTTTTACCCATTGCTTACAATGGTTAGCTAATAGACTGTGTATATCCCGGTCTCTCTTACATCTAGATGTGAACACATGACTAAATTCTGACCAATGAAATATAGAAGGAAATGTGTGAAACTTCTGGAGTGGCTGCTTAAAAGATATCCAACTGAATGTGGATGTGTTTCCTTTCTTTTTTCTGTTGTCTACTGTGGTGATGTGATGACTCTAGCAGCCATCTTGAACCGTAATGGGACCTTGCAAATGAAGCTAGTGTTACAATATTAGAACAGAAAGATAGAAGAAACCCTGGTTTTGATAACTTCCCAGTGTCACTGTGTCATCCCTGAACTGTCTCCCTCCAGGCATCTTGCTCATAGGACTGTAAACTTTTGTGCATTCAAGTTAGACCTTTTTTTTAAGGGGGGGATTCATTTCCTTGCATTGAATACAATTCCTATCTGACTCAGAAAAAGTCACAGGGAAGAAATAATTTGTCTGGGCTCTTGGGAGAGGTAATTCTGGGCAGAGGAAACAGCCAGTCCAAGGCATGAAGGTTTGAAATGTGTGACACATGAGAGAGTTGGCAGGAGTAACCAAGGAGGCGGGTCCTACAGCGGATACCCTGGGTCTCAGCCACACAGGACTCCTGGCCAAATCCACCACGTGCCTTACTCCCTGGTTCTGCAGTCTGTTCACCTGGCCTCTTCTTCAATAACTCTGGGACTAGCAGCTTCACTTATAATTGTTCATGAACTCCTTTTTCTTTTATTAGATCAAAAGAAATGCTATTTTCTGGTAGCCAGATACTATGATCTCCTTTTGGCAGATGGGGAAACCGAGGATTAAGGAGTTTTACTAGCCAGCCCTGGGTTACACAGCTTGGTAATGACCAAGTTGGGATTTGAATCTAGGTTGGTCTGAGTCAATTGCCTTCTTCCTTTTACTGGTTCTCAAACTCTGGCATGAATCACAATCATAGGGAAGGTTCATTACTGCCTAGCTTGCTGGGTCCTCGTTCATTTTTTCATTCAGAAGGTCTGGGGTGGAGCCAAGAGCTTGCATTTCTAATGAGGCGCAGGGAGCTGCTGCTGTTGTGTTGATCTACTTGGAAACCCACTGAATTTGCAGCATTAGCTAGGGACAGAACTCTCCTTGGAGCAGGTGTGACAGTGTGGAGGTACAGCCTCTTAGCACAGGGCTGCTTTGTCTAGAGTTCTTGAGTGTCTGAGCTCTCATCTGCTGTCTACCAGACTAGGAATAGTGGCACCTGGGCTGAGTCCAGGCTCAGCAAGAATGCTGAGAATTCCAAGCTAGCTAGCTGCTGCCAGGTTCCAGCTTAAAGGCGATCAGACACCACCCTGGGTCCCTGGGCTGTATGGCTCCCAGCCTCTATAATGGCTAATGCTGCTCCACTGGGAAGGAGAGACAGGATGAAGAACATTTGTTGTAGGCCAGGAACAAATCTGCATCTCACTGCAACCCTCCAACCAGATGTGAGAGATTCCATAAGCTCCCAAGTGGTTGCTTGAGCTGAAGATGATAGTGTAAATACTTTCCTCCACATTCATGGGAGGTTTGTTTTTCAGTTTTGTGTCTGAATAGTTGTGCCCTGTTGGTGTGTCAGTTGCAGACTACAAATTCCTAGAGGGCAAGGAAAAGATTTGCAGAAATGGGGAATTAAAACTAGTGACGAGAGCCGGGCATGGTGGCGCAGGCTTTTAATCCCAGCATTTGGGAGGCTGAGCCAGGAGGATCACGGTTTAAGGACAGCCTCAGCTACTTAGTGAGGCCCTCTGAAACTTAGTGAAACCCTGTTTCAAAATAAAGACTAAGAAATAGGGCGGGGGTGTAGCTTGGAGTTAGAATGCCCCTGGGTTCCATTCCCAGTACCGCAAAATAAAAAAAGAAAAAAGAAAAGTGATGAACCAGGCGTGTTGGCACATGCCCATAATCCCAGCAATTGGGAGGTTGAAAGAGGGGTATCACATATTCAAGGCCAGTCTCTGAAACTAAGCAAGACCCTCAGAAATTTAGATAAACTCTGTTTCTAAATAAAAAGTGCTGAGCTGTATATCTCGAAGGTAGAATACCCCAGGCTGGGTTCAGCACCCAGTACCAAAAGAAAAAAGAAAATAGTGATTGATGATGGTAGCCAGATGTGGTGGTGCACACCTTTAATCTCAGTATTTTGGAGTCTGAGACAGGAGGATCCCAAGTTCAAGACCAGCCTTGGAAATTTATCGAGATCTTTAGCAATTTAGCCAAGACCCTGTTTCAAAATTAAATGTAGCCAAGCGTGATGGTGCATGCTTGAAATCCCAACATATGGGAAGATGAGACAGGAGGATCGTGGTTCGCGGACAGCCTCAGCTGCTTAGTGAGGCCTTTTGGAACTCTGTAAGACCCTGTTTCAAATAAAAGAAAGAGCCTCAGCTACTTAGTGAGGTCCCTTGTAACTCAACGAGACCCTGTTTCAAAATAAAGAATAAAAATTAGGGCAGGGGGTGTAGCTCAGAGGTAGAATGTTCCTGTGTTCCATCCATAGTACCACATACACAAAAAAATAAAGAATAAAAATAGGACCATAGGTGTAGCTCGGAGGTAGAATGCCCCTGAGTTCCATCCCCAGTACCACAAAATAAATAAAATAAATAAATAAAATAAAAAATAGAGCTGGGAGTGTAGCTGGAAGGTAGAATGTCCCTGGGTTCAATCCCCAGCATCATAAAAAATAAAATAACATAAAATGTAAAAAGAGCTATGGGTGCAACTTGAAGGTAGAATACCATAGATTCAATCCCCAGTACCAAAAAATTTAAAAATGAAAATATGAAGAGTGGGGCTTATAGCTCAGACACAGAATATCACTGGGTTCAATCACCCGTAACACACACACACACACACACACACACACACACACACACACGATAAAACAGTGACAATGGGGATGACATAATGATGATTGCAGTATTGCGGTTGGTGCTGGTGGCCATAGTGTTAAGGAGATAAGAGGCTGAAATGGTGGGAGGCAGAAGTGAAGACTGGGGGAAGCAGAGGTCGTGGGGAGGTGTATGGATGTGAGGTGGACGCAGATGGACACTCAGAGTGAGAGAGGCTGATGAAGATAGTGATCCAAGTTGACTATACCCCTCAGAAGGCATTGAGCCCTCTTCTCTGTTTCCCCTACTAGAACCTTCTTCGGGTCAAGGCCTGTCCCTCACTCTCCTTTATGTCCTAGCATCTAGTGTGGTGAGCAGGGAGTGTGCAGAGTGCGGGTAGGAGGAATGGCAAGGAAGGCCATATGCACTGGGACCAATTGGCCATGTCAGAAGGAATACGGGGGTCCCCTATACTCTGGCTTTTCTGGTCCAGCTAAGCTTTGTGGGGCCCTCTCCAGCTGGGGCAGAGAAAGATGGAGCATTTGCTGGCTTGCTGAGCTGGCCTGCTGGGTACAGGCTGATTTTCCATAACCATCTTTTGTCTGGCTGAACAATGGAGGTGAAGAGGGACAGCCAGGCAGGTGGGATGTAGCCTGACAGGACCTAGGAAGAGGATGGGCCGCTGCCACCCTGCTTCCGGCCAGCTGCCTGGCTCCAGACCTCCACAGTGACCCCCAGAGACTGCTGAGCATCTCAGGGACCTGCCCCCTCACACCACGGCTGGTTCTCAGGCTTCCCCATACACCTCTTTTCTTCAGAAGCTGGGAGGGTTTGGGATAAATGCCGCTAACCCGGTTCAGTGCCAGAGGAATGCAGGCTGCTCCTGGGAGGAGCCTGTCGACATTCGACACGGGGAGAAGGATGGCCTAGCGAGGTGGCTGGGTGGGGGTGGGGGCTGCAGTCCAGTTCCCCACAGAACAAAAAGAGATTTTCTCTCCCCGGCACCAGCTGCTAGGTCCCCAACCCTGGCTCGATCATTTTTCAAATTGCAATAAATTAACATTTTCTGGAGCTCGAAAACCACACAGAGAGGCCTAATTACCAAATTTGGGGATGGCCTCGAGCCCCTCTGGGCTTGCCTCCCCTCCCCCACCATCCTTGCTGGGGACTAGCAGACCGGCTGACCGAGCCCCCCCAAGGAACAGCTTCTTCAGTCTCAATCACACCTCCCCCTGGCTGGCTTCTCCCCACACACAGCTCTGCCTGTCACCTCCTCTTTGCTGAAGTTCCTTTCTTCATCTCTCCCACCACGCAGAATGGAGTGCAGGGCTGTTTTCTCCTGTTTGGCAGAAGGAGAGCAAGGGCCCAGGAAAGGGTAAGAAAGAGATAGAGATGAGAGAGAGAGAGATGAGAGAGAGAGAGAGAGAGAGAGAGAGAGAGAGAGAGAGAGAGAGAGAGAGAGAACACGAACACAGAGGGACCTGGTGTGGGGCTCTTGATGCAGAAGTTAGAAGCCCTGACACTTCCAATGACCCAGATCTAAAATCAAGTTCTTTTCACTGAGCTGTGAAATATACAGTTTAGAATAGGAAGGGTGAACCCAGGGGCGCTGGGGATCATGCTGTCTCAGACAGGGAGGAGGCTCCAGTATCCAAAGTTTCCAAGGGAAGACCTTCCAGGAATTAACTATGCTGTCTGGAAACTTTCCCTGGTATATAAAACTCCATCCCTCCTTATTGAGATACAAAAGTGGTCATTTATTCCTAATGCTAGAGTTGCCATTTGCTGGGTGCTTACTATGAGCCATGCAGCATGCTAAGGGCCTCTGGAAGATTCTTATCTCAGAGAAGCCTGACATGATGCCACACAGGTGTGGCAGAGGCTGAAACTGAGGCTTAGGGGAGCCAAGTGACTTGCCTGCAGTCCTATGACAGAGGCAGAGTTCACACCCAGGCCCGGCAGGTGCCAAAGCACTGTTTTCTTCTTCCCGACTGCCCCTGTCAAAGGGCCCAGCCACCTATCACAACCTCCCCGGGCACCTTAACTCCTCCGACTCAGGAGTGTGCACACTGAAACCTTATACTCAGACCCAGTCCCATTACCAACCAGAACCTCAGCTCTAGCAGGGGGAGAGAGGACTTTGATCTCAAGATGGAATGGGGGGCTGGACTCAGTGGCACACATTTCTAATCCTAATTACTTGGGAAGCTGTGGCAGGAGGATTGCAGGTTTGAGGCCAGCCTTAACAACTTAGTGAAACACTGTTTTAAAATAATAAAAAGGGCTGGGTATGTAGCTCAGTGGTAGAATAGCCGCTGGGTTCAATCCCTAATACCCCCAAAATGTAAAAAGATGGACCGAAGAGAGCTGGCCTCAGCTGGAAGCAGCTGGAAGGCTGACTTTGTAGAAAGAAGTGTATCTTCTGAAAATAAAAATCGGGCTGGGGGTGTAGCTTGGAGTTAGAACGCCTCTGGGTTCAATCCCCAGTACCACAAAATAAAAATTATAAAAAGGAAAAAGCAGCCGGGCATGGTGGCGCATGCTTGTAATCCCCGCGCTTGGGAGGCTGAGACAGGTTCGAAGCCAGCCGCAGCTACTTAGTGAGGCTCTCAGCAACTTAGTGAGACCCTGTTTCAAAAATAAAATATAAAATAGGTCTGGGAGGATAGCCCAAAGGTAGAAAGCCTCTGGGTTCCACCCCTAGCACCACAAAAAAAAAAAAAAAAAAGAAAAAGAAAAAGAAAGAAGCATACCTGAGCATGAACAAATACAAATACACACCGGTGGGGCCGGTACCCAGGGGAACCATTCACTTCACGTTTCCCAGAAGGCGGCCAAAGAGGAGAGCATGGCCTGAGCCTGGGCCCCTGGATCTCGGCACTAGAAGGTTATGAAGTCTCTCACAATCTGGTTCCCATCTACCTTCTGGAACTTATTTCCTAATCCTTTTCATTATACCGTCTGTGGTTCAACCAAAATCTCTATTTCTCCTCTGTACCCTCACTCATGCCATTCCTGCTGCTTGGAATGCCACCCTCCTCATTTTATTTGTTTGTTTTGTGGTACTCGGGATTGAGCCTCAGGGGCATTCTACCTCTGAGTCACATCCCCAGCCCTATTTTATTTTATTTTATTATTATTATTATTTTTTTTTGGTGGTACTAGGGGTGGAACCCAGAGGCTTTCTACCTCCGGGGTATACTCCCAGACCTATTTTATATTTTATTTGGAAACAGGGTCTCACTAAGTTGCTGAGAGCCTCACTAAGTAGCTGAGGCTGGCTTCAAACCCTTGCGATCCTCCTGTCTCAGCCTCCCAAGCGCGGGGATTACAAGCGTGTGCCACCACACCCGGCTCCTATTTTCTTTTTTACTTGGAAACACGGTCTCACTAAGTTGCTGAGGCTACCCTCAAACCTGCAATCTCGCTGCCTCAGCCTCCCAAGTACTGGGATCACAGGCATAGGTCATAGCACCTGGCTACACCCTGTTCACTTTACTCATG
Organism: Muscardinus avellanarius; assembly: GCF_963383645.1. NCBI lineage: Eukaryota > Metazoa > Chordata > Mammalia > Rodentia > Gliridae > Muscardinus > Muscardinus avellanarius. The sequence goes on from NC_137792.1 coordinate 108,237,561, forward strand.
CAAATTCTATCCTACATTAGGGCACAGGCTCAGCTGCCACTTCCTATAGAGAGCCTTGCTGCCCTTCCTGATCAGGAAACCTTCATGCTCTCTGTCCCCTCAAGCTGAAAGAAACTCTTCCCTCCTCAACATCTTTCTGATTCTCTCTTAAGGCACAAGCCACTTTTTCTCTGGAGGTCGAATCTTCTGGAAACACCTCTCACATCCTTTCTACATCAGGCACTATCAGAGTAAGTAGCAAGGTGAAATGCATTTTGGTTTCCTAGCACCCCGCTTGAGATCTCAGAAACATTGTCTCTATGATAGATCTCAGGGAAAGGTAGTAGAGTGTAGTGGGAAGAACCTGGTTGGTGTGTAAGACACCACAGGTTCGATTCCAGTTCTGGTTCCTTCCAGCTGAGGCTCTTGAGTAAACTACCTTTCTGCTCTGTGACTTGCTCTGTCAAGGGCCTGGGGTATAACTCAGTGGTACAGCACTTGATTTTCAGCTTTTGTAAGATAAGAATAATAAGTATAATGGGTATGGCGACACACACCTGTAATCTCAGTAGTTGGGAGACTAAGACAGGGGAATTGCAGATTTGAGGCCAGCCTCAGCAACTTATTGAGAACCTTCACAACTCAGTAAGACCCTGTTCCAAACTGAAAAATAAAATAGAGCTGGAGGTGCAGGTCAGAGGGAGAATGCTTGTGGGTTCAACTTTCAGAATCATAAAAGTGGGGTCTGGGAGTATTGCTCAGAGGTAGATCTTTGGGTTAGATTCCCAGCACCACCACCAGAACAAAAAAGAAATCCAGGCACAGTAGCACATACCATTAATCCTAGTATTTGGAGGCTGAGGTAAAGGGATCTCAGTTTCAAGGCTTGCACCCAGTATGGCAGCATGATTCTCTTTCAAATTAAAGGGGCTAGGGGAATAGCTCAGTGGTAGAACAGAAAAGGCTGGGTGTGGTGGTATACACTTGTAATCCCAGTACTTGGGAGGCTGAGAAAGGAGGACTGCAGTTTCAAGACCAGCCTCAGCTACTTAGCGAGGCCCTCAGAAACTCAGTGAGACCCTTTTTCAAAATAAAAATAAAATAGGGCTGAGGTGGGGTTATACCTCAGAGATAGAATGCCCTTGGCCTTAATCCCCAGTCCCACAAAAAAGGGAGAAAGGAGAAAAAGAAGAGAGGAAGGGAGGGAAAAGAAAGGAAAAATCATTGCTACTACCCAGGGTTATGGTCAATATTAAATTCAAGACCAAAAGGTAAAATGCCTCTTGAAATACATGACATATTTTTTGGTGTCCCATAAATCTTTGCGTGTCACTCTTCCCTTTGCTGGGCTCTGATGACTGGATGTGGGGATGAGGAGGATGTGGGATGAGCGATGCGCCATGGAGATGATGATGGCCTGCTCCAGAGCCACCTCCTGCCTGCTTGCCCTCTCCTTAAGGCACACCCACCCACCAGCCTACACCCCTCCTTTCTGTTCCCAGCGGCCCAGAGTTTACACGCTGAAATTCCCAGAAGCCGAGACTTCCAAACAAACCCTCTAAGTTTGGATTTATCAGCCATGCTATTAAAACAGTAATTTTTAGCGGCCTAATGTTTCCAACTTCTGCTCTAATCCAGCGGGTAAATATTTACGGAGCCTGACACCACTCCTAGGCCACTTGCTCGGCTGCCAAACATTCATTTCCCTTGCAGCTCCGCTGGTTTGATATTTTTAGGAAGAATGGAGGATGGAGGGGTGTGTGTGTGTGTGTGTGTGTGTGTGTGTGTGTGTCCGCATGTGTGTGTGCACATATGATTCTGTGTTTGCTCACTGTGTATAGGCACAGGAAAGATGTTCGGTCTGCCTTACAAAGTAGGCCTTGGTACATCCTTCTGTGCAGAGCTCTCCCACTGTGGGGGCAGGGAGGTTCCCAGATGATCAGCTACCTCCCCCTCAGCCTACCTCACCTTCCCTACATGTGCACACAAGCACACACGCGTGCACAGGCACACAGAGCTAGATAGAAGAGCCAGTCTACCTACGGCCACCCATAGAGACAGCAGAGAAACATCAAGGAGTGCACAAGAGACAGACGGACAGACAGACTTAGAGGCCTATCTCAGTTGGATTATTTATTCGTTGGGCGACCCTGAGCATGTCTTTCACTACTCTGAGTCTGTCTCCTTATTTATGGAAAATGCAGGTAAGAATACCCAGCCCCAGCCAGACACGGTATCATTCACCTGAAATCCCAGCTACTTGGGAGTCTGAAGCAGGAGGATTGCAGGTTTGAGGCTAGTCTCAGCAACTTAGTAAGACCCTTTCTCAAAACAAACAAAAAACACCAAAATGGACAGAGTTGTGGTGCAGTAGCAGAGCAATGACCTAGCATATGCATAGCCCAGGGTTGGATCGTTAGTATCACACACACACACACACACACACACACACACACACACACACACACACTAAAAAAGAATCCCCAGCTGGGTGTGATGATGCACGTCTAATCTCAGTACTTGGGATGCTGAGAAACAAGGATGAAAGTTTCGAGGCCAGCCTCAGCAATTTAGTGATAACCTTTTTCAAAATAAAAGATAATTTTAAAAAAAGGGACTGGTTGTTTAGCTCAGAAATAGAATACTCCTGGGTTTAAATGGCTAGGGGTACAGCTCGTTGGTAAAGTGCCTCTGGGTTTCATCCCCAGTACCACTCAAAAGACTCAAAATCCCTCTCTCTTTTTCTCTCTCTCATTGAGTAATCTTAGTGAATGAAGGCTGAGTCATACTACACGTGACCTCAGCATCTAGCACTTAACTAGATGAGGTGCTCAGTGAATCTTCATCGCGAGTGTGCCTGTTTGTCTAATATTTACAAAGTGGTTGGAAGATGGGAAGAAATGTGGTTTTTAACCAGAACCGTCTAAGACACTTCTCCATTACCCTTAAAGGAAGAGGGCGCAAAACCAGCATGTTTAGAATATTCCAGACACACGGGGATCTGACCTGTTTTGTTCCCAGCTTTCCCATCTTCCTCCGCATGTAGATTGGTGCCATGGCTTTTAATGAACTATTAAAAATGGTGCCATCGCTTTAATGAACTTTGTGCCAAGTAGTAAATGTCTTCCATACTCATCTGAACTTTATACCAGTCCTAGTAGGTAAGGGCTCCATTTGAGACATGGGCTCACTGGAACACCGAGAGGTTAAGTCACTCAACTTGGACACACAGGTGATACAAGGCAGAATTGGGTTTTGAACCCAGGCAGCCAGGCTCCGGGGTCTGTGCTTCTGATTACGCTCCCCTGTCTCCTTTAGTAGGCACTCAAGGAATATTACTTGGATGACTGAACAAATGCCTACCATGTGAGTGGCTGTACAAGAAAGTGTTATGTGCGTTATCTTGTGGGCTCCTCATGGTAGCCTTTCTTTGCAGATGGGTGCGATCATCTCTGCGGTTCAGGTGAAGAAAGAGGCTCAGAGATACTAAGTAACTTGCCTCAGGTCACACAGCTGGCCACCATTTGCTTTCCATTCCCCCATCTTGCCCCTGCTATCCTGCCTGGATGGAAGCTTCAGAAAGGGACCCAAGGTATGTGTTGTCCTCATCTCTAGGTGCAGAGAGGGGAGCAGGGCTTCTTTTAATTGCACTCCCGGGGATTAAATCTAGGGAGTTCTACCACGGCCCCTTTCCTTTTATTTGGAAATAGAGTCTCACTAAATTGATGAGGCTGACCTCAAATCTGAGATCCTCCTGTCTCAGCCTCTCAAGTACTGGTATTAGAGATATGTCCTACCTCTGATGGAAGTAGGACTTCTGAACTCAGGAATTCCAGAACTCCAAGAGATAAGGCTACAAATGCCCAAGGCTAACATCCACCCCACCTTTTCAGATTGAAGATGAAGGAACTGGCCCCAGAGAGATGAGTGGCTTGCCCAAGCCACCCCCCCCACCCTCAACTAAGCCAGCATACCCCAGCCCACGTACTACCCTGCTCCTTGTCCCTATTCTGCTCAGGTCCCTGTCTTCCCAGGGCACCAAGGGTTCTTGGGTCAAGCTGGCCTGGTCATGAGCACATTATTCAGGGAATGAGCTGTTGTGAGCTAGAAATGGAGAGAGTGTGATAAGGATGAGAGAGTCCCTTGGAGAAAATGGGTTGCTTCAGGGGAAGAATTCCAAACAGAATGAGCTACTGTGGAGTCCCTGTTATTTAGGGATCGTAGTATTCTGAGAATGACTGGCACGATGGTGGTGATGACGGTGATGATGATGGTGGTGATGACGGGTGATGACGATGATGATGATGATACTGTTCCAGGGGAAGAGAGGACTGGCTACCTTGGCCTAGTAGGTTCCTCCTGTCCCCCACCCACAGCAGGATTTGCTTGGCCCAGTCTAGAAAAAGAACAGCCCAAGTGGGGCCATAGCAAATGTCTCTGTAGGTGACCAGTAGGTGCTGAAATTCAACTCTGCCTCCTTGGACCAAGCCATGTACCTTAACCTCACACTCGGTCATTCCTAAAGGAAGGGACACCTTTTTCTAATTGCACAAAGACTCCAGCTGTGCTGATGGTGACCGTGAGCTGAAACACTGTGGGCATGGTAGCAGGTGGGGTAGGAAGTGGATCTCTTATTTGCTCAACTCTTTCCTGGATCCAAACCTTTGTGACTTTGAGTCTGGCCTCCATAACTTACTTTCTTTTATCACTTTGCCTTTCTGAGCATCTGTCTCCTTATCTGAAAAATGGGGATGCTGCGGGAAGGGTTAATGAGATAGATCACACAGTAAATGAGAACCAAATAAATTCTCTCCCTGCTACATCTCCTTTTCCTAGGCATTAAATCTTTGTTCTGCTTTTGTTTGTGGCTCCAAACCTCTCCAGGCCCCCACTTCCACCTGTCTAGGTATCAGGGATTGGAAAAGGAAAGGAAGTACTTGTGAGGCTGAGGCAGGAGGATCGGTTGGAGGCTGGCCTTGTCAATTTAGCAGAAAGACCCTATTTCAAAATAAAAAGTAAAAGGAGCTAGGGGGTGTAGCTCGAAGGTTAAATGCCCCTGGGCTCAATTCCCAGTGCCAGAAAGATAAATAAAAAAGGAAAGGAAGTCCCAAGAGAGCCCCGGAAGGGATGCCTCAGGCGCTTTCTCCAGAGCACTTGTGGTCAAGAGCTAACTAACTGTCTAGGCCAGTAATGCCCTGCCCTGCTGTCTGGGAGATTCCCTTTGGGAGGTAAGGAAGCTTCCAGATCCCTGGGCCTTCCCTTTCTCCATCTGCTCCCCCTCCCCAAGGCTGTTGAGAGACTGGGGTGATGGATGGGGCCCTGCCTTCCCCTCACCACTTCTTTGATGAGAAGAAAGAAAAGTCCACCTGAGTCTCAAATCAAAAACAGGTGAATTGCCTGTAAGTCAGACTGAGCCCTCTCTGGGGTCTGCGGCAAGGTTGGGGCTGAGGGGAGAAAGGGAGAATGTGATAAATCACACTGTCAGGTGGGGGTGCTCACCTCCAGCTGTGGCGGGGACACTGGCAGCCCCAGATCTGCTTTCCTTCTGGGATGGAATGAGTGTGCGCCCTTAACAAGAATGTGGGGAGCAGGTAGCTGTCCCTGAGGACTCTCACACCCCACCCCAGCTGTGCCTCCATGCTCCTTCCTCCACCTCAGGAACCCCAGTGCCCCTGGAGTTAGGGGACCCTTTTGGTTGCATCTCTCACCCCAGGGTGCTCACAGCTGGAGGGCGGGACCTCAGCTTGCCACTAGCTTTCTACACTTGCCACAGGTTTCTGGGCAAGTCTTTGGCCCTTTCTGGACCTCAGTTTCTATGTTTACTGCCCTCCCCCTCTTCATGCGTCCAAGCTACATCCCCAGCCCTTTTTATTTTTAAGTTTGAAAGAGGGTCTGGTGTCACCAAGTTGCTGCTGCTGGCCTCAAACTTTCAATCCTCCGATCTTGGCCTCCCAAGTACTGGAATTAGAGGCGTGCACCACTGTGCCCCCTCCTTTTTTGAGACAGGGACTCTCCAAGTTGCCTAGGCTAGCCTCAAACTTGTGTTCCTCCCTCCTCCCAACGAGCTGGAATTACAGACACAGGGTCACCTCACCTGGCTTTCAGTTTGTGTATTTGCATCACAAAAGGGGTTAGATTATTTTAGAAAGTGAGCTATGAAAGGCAGGAAGTTGGCCTCACATTTGCATCTCCGAGATAGAGCTGGTGTGTGGAAGAGGGACTACCAGTACGCACTGCATTTGGATTTGACTGACCTCCGCTCCAGACCTCTCGAAGCGCTGACATTCTATAGTGATATGTCCGTAGAGCTGCTCGGGCGACCTGGAATCAGTAAGCAATTATACTAGAAAATTCCTCAGCACACGGTCCCTCTCCCTGTACAACACACGGGCGGTCGTTCCTAGCTTTGGGGAGCTTTTTTTTTTTTTTCAGCACTAGGGATTGAGCCCAGGGGCTCTCTACCACTGAGTTACACCCACAGCCTTTAAAAAAATTTTTTTTCAAACAGGCACTCACTAAATTGTTGAGGCTGACTTCACGAATCTATCTGCCTCTTCTGGGGCAAATGAGAACCCAAGGAGAGGAGGAGAAAGGTTCCAAGTCCAGTTGGGGCCTGGACCAGGCGTGGGTCTCTGGATTCTCAATCCTCCTCCAGTCCCAAGAGAAACTGCACTTGCTAAGTGGCATGAAAAGAGTTTCTACCCCAGAGCCTCCTCCGCTCTCGGATTCCAGCAGCACCCACAGACAGGGGGGCTGCGGTGGCCCAGGCCGCAGGGTTGGGAGCAGTTCAGAATGTCCCTTCCACTAGGACATTCTGTCTCCTCCAGCGGGAGAAGCCACAGCGTCGCAAGGGCAGAAGGGAAAGGAGGGGAAAGCCGAGAATAGTGAAGAAGAGGGAGAGGGGAGGACAGGAGAAGGGAAAACTAGGGGGAGTGGAAGCTGAAAGTTGATAAGGGAGAAAAGAAAGGAAGGGCGGAGAAGAGGCCTTTGATCAAGGACTTTGAAAGAAAGAAAGAAGCCCGGTGGGGCAGGGAATGGAGGGCGGGCAGGTAGGACAGAGACACCCCAAAGGGAGGCAAGCCAAAGAGGAGAGGGCCACCGGGCCCAGGGGTCTCCCCTCCCTAAGTTTCCTCGAGCTATCCCCGAGGCGGTGGGGGAGAATTGAAAATGAAACACCTCATCCCTGGGCCCAAGGATGTGACCCTCGCCATGAGAGGATTAGGGAGTCTTCTAAAAGGAAATGGGGAGGGTGCCAGCAGTGGGGGAGCCCAACACAAACTCCTGCTGACCCCCCCCACACACACACACCCGAAGGAAGCAAAGAGAAAGCGCGGCTCCGGGCGCGCTGAGTCATGGAGCGCCAGTGCCCCCTTGTGGTCACAGTCCTCAGCACACCCTGTGCCGGCGGTGGTCTGGAAAATAGGTGGGAGGGGGCCCCAGGTAGGCCTTTAGACCCCTGGAGGAAATCATGATGGAGAACTAACGGCCTGAGCCTGGGCAGGAGGCTTCAAGGAAGGGAAATATCCGCGCGGCTTCACGTTCACAATGGTCCGTGTCAAGCTCCTGCCATCCAGCCTGGCTTCTGGGTGCCTCCCGCTCAACTCCCCAGAGCCCGCCTCTCTAGGGCATAGCATGTCCTTGGGCGTGCGTGTGGGCCTGCCTGCATGTGTGCTTGTGAGCATGTGTGTGCTCACAGGGAGTGGTCTTGTGCACAGAGGGGTGGGACCCTCTCAGCAGGGGACTGAGCTGGCCGAGATGTTTGCCTGGAAGACTCAGGAACCCCGGGTTCCAAAATGATCTCCGGGACTCTCTTGGTAAGCAATTTTTGAACACATCTTTGCCTCCTCTCTGGGCCTCAGGCTTCCTATCTGGAGCCAGAACAACTGGGCCCCAATGACTTCTAAGGGCCTTTCCAGCTGTGACACTGTCATTTTATCATCCCATAAAAATGAACTTGAAGAAGAAAATAGTTCAATGCAAGGGAGAGTTAATAACTAATATAACCTCTCCATTGTGATTTTCAGAAGTGGCTTGTGCAAATACTCCCAAGGACCTGCCACCTAGCCTTGATCTACCCAGAGAGGCCTGTGAGGTTAAACTTAGGCCAGCTCCAAGGCACTATGGTTGTTTCTCCTCTTCCTCCTCCTCCTCCTCCTTCGTCTTCTTCTGTGTTACTGGAAAATTAAAGCCAGAAGTGCTCTATCCCTGAGCTAGACCCCCAGCCCTCTTTTTATTTTGTAGTAAAGGGGTTTGAACCCAGGGACATTCTACCCTCGAGGTACACTCTCAGCCCTAGTTTTTATTCTTTATTTTGAAACAGGGCCTCACTAAGTAGCTGAGGCTGGCCAAAACCCTGCAATCCTCCTGTCTCAGCCTCCCAAGTACTGGGATTACAATCATGTGCCACCATGCCCGGTTCTCTTATTTGTTTATTTATTTATCTTTGGGTACCAGAGTTTAAACCCAGGGCTATTCTACCTCTGAGCTACACCCCGAGCCCTATTTTTATTATTTATTTTGAAACGCATTCTTACTAAGTTGAAAAGACTTCACTAAATAGCTGAGGCTGGCTGCGAACCTGCAATCCTCCTGCCTCAGCCTCCCAAATACTGGGATTACAAGCATGTGCCACCATGTCTGGCTCTCTCTTCCTTTTTTTTTTTTTTTTTGAAACAGAGTCTTGCCAAGTTGTTGTTGAGGGTCTCACTAGGTGGCTGAGCCTGGCCGCAACTCTGTGATCCTTCTGTTTTAGCCTCCCAAATCTGACATTACAGGCCTGCGGTGCCTTCTATTGCTGGAGGATTCATGGGTGAGAAACCAGCCTACCTTTCCACCCCACTTGGCAGGGACTGCAGGACTCTTCTTATGTTCATTCAGAGCCCAGAGCTCCAGGGTAGATGGAAAGTATAAGGTCAGCAAGATCTCTCCACTGAGCCTCAGCCAAGGCGGGAGCTCAGCCTGAGTTGAGAAACCTGAGCCGGGCTGGGCTCCCCCAGAGAGGAGGGGAGAGGAGGGAGAGAGCGGAGGAGGTGAAGGGCACAGCAAGGAGGGCGCCTAGCTCAGGCAGGGAAAACCTCTCCCAGTGCCCTGAAAACCCACAAGAGAATGGAGCCTGAGGGTGGGGGGAGGTGAGTTTACCCAGCTAGAGAAATGAATCAGAAAGCAGGCTGATGATCTGAATTTCCACTTTGGTGTCAGAGCCTGTCTATGGTCTCAATGAATTCATCTGCAAAATGGGGTTGAATGTATACACTAGATAGAGCCCTTGTGAGGGTTACATAAGTTAATATTTATTTTATTTATTTATTTATTTATTTATTTATTTATTTATTTATTTTTGGTGGTACTGGGGTTCCTGGAAGCCCTTCTACTTCCGGGCTACACTCCCAGACCTACTTTATACTTTTTTTTAATATTTGGAAACAGGGTCTCCTAAGCCAGCACGCGCAGCTGGCTTCGAACATGCGCCATCCTCCTGTCTCTGCCTCCCAAGCGCGGGGATTACAAGTGTGCGCCACCACGCCCAGCACATGAGTTAATATTTAGAAGAAGCATTTTGTGTGTGTGTGGCATTGGGGATTAAACTAAGGGGCATGTTACCTTCAAGCTACACCTCCAGACGTATGTATGTATGTATGTATGTATGTATGTATGTATGTATTTATGGTGGCACTGGCTTGAATCCAGGGGCATTATACTTCTGAGCTATATCCCAACCCTTTTTTATTTTTTATTTTTTTATTTTATTTTGTGTGTATCTGTGTGGTACTGGGGATGGAACCCAGGGACATTCTACCTCCAAGATATACCCTAGTGGTATTTTTTATTCATTTTTGAAACAGGATCTCACCAAGTCGCAGAGGGCCTCACTAAGTAGCTGAGGCTGCTCACGAACCTGCAATACTCCTATCTCAGCCTCCCAAGTACTCGGATTACAAGTGTGAGCCACCACGCTCAGCTCTATTCCTATTTTTAAACCCCAGGAAATCCAGTCCCAGAGCACACCAGTCTGAGGAATCCTGGAATGTTCTGTCTGGCCAGATACTTATATCCTAAGACTTAGAGGAATTGAACAGGTTCAAATTTCATGGTTCATTCCATTGCTACTCACTGTGAATAAAAATGAATTCAACCTCAGAGAGGGGAAGAGACTTGTCTAAGATCACACAGCAAATCATGGATCAGCTGTTTCTTTGCTGCCAGTCCTGACTATCCTGAATATTCATTCATTCATTCATTCATTCATTCATTCTGTCTGTCTGTCTGTCTGTCTGTCTCTCTCTCTCTCTCTCTCTCTGTCCTGCAGTGCTGGGATGGAACCCAAGGCCTTGGCACATTCTAGATGAGCTCTCTACACCCAAGCTGTGACCTTGCTTGTTTGTCCTTCACTAACTGGATGTCCTCTGGTGCCTCTGCTTACCAGCCCTGGCCCTTAGTCTTAGATGGGATCTTGGCATGTATCCTAGCACCTGGACCATGGCCCTGAGCTGAGGAGTCTCTTGTTCGGTTTGTTGGCGGTCCTGTCTGGCAGTTTACCTCCTCACTCCTGTGTCCCTGGGGACCAGAGAGTTTTTCCAGCTGGAAGGAACCTTAGCAATTACTCAGTCCCCCGGCCTCCCCTCCTATCTGCCATCGCCAGCTTCCTGATGGACACCTTCTTTACTCTGTACCCCTAACCTCTCTGCCCTGACTCTGGTCTCCCCCTCCGCAGGTATTTAACCCCCCCAGTAACTCAGCTCATCCCTGGCCTCTTGTTCTGGTTCCCCTGGGGCTGGCTGCATCTGGTTGAAAAGCTTGCTTGGCTTGGTGATTGACATTGAACAAGACAACAGGGGAAACAGAGTCATCAATACTGTTCAGCTCAGCTGCCAGCTGGCCCTCCTGCCTTGCTATCCACTCTCAAGGCCAGTTGCTCTGCCAGGTTGTGCCTTTTCTCAGCATCTGCTTGGAGCGGCCAAGGGCAACAAGCTCAAGTGCCCAGCCTGGGTTTGAAGTCTTCGGCAGGACTCCAGGCCCCTGGGGAAAGAGGCTGCCACCATCAGGGCCTGAGTTGCCCCTCACCCTTCCAGCATGGCCCCCTCCCTTCCCACAGCCCAGCTTGGGCGGGGCTATTCCCTGGTGCCTGGGCTAGACCTGTTTGCAATGATTCACGTGTATGCATTCCCACCTCGCCCCCGGGAGCCAGCTCTGCACTCTTAATAGATCTTACGGTTAAGAAGTTTTTTCCTGCTACTCAGCGTTAGTGCTTAAAGTGCAGTTACACTCTGAAAATTGACCATAAAATGACACCATGGGGTCCACATTTATCCTCCAGCCACAATTCCAGACCAGCTTGGTTCAGTTTTCGGGTTGAAAAATGGCTTTGGGGAGCTTCAGAATCAACCCAAGTCCTAAATCTGCCTCGGTACTTCCCCCTCTGGAGCGCCTCCCTCCCCAGGAGAAGGGGGAAGAGGCAGGTCTTTGGGCTTCTGAGGTGTGGCAGGCCAGGCCCTGCTCAGCTCCACACTTCCTGCCAGAGCTGGGTGGAGGTAGGGGCACCTTGGGAGGGGGAGAGACTCCCCCAGGTAGAGGCGGAGGTGGCGCAGCCTGCCTAGGCTTTGAGGCTTAAAGGAGCCTGCTTCTGTCAGAGAACTGGAACAAGCACCCCCATCCCTGCCTTTTTGGTCAGGCTAGGGAGGGGGCTGAAAGATGGAGCCTCCTCAGCCCAGAATACCCTGCAAGGCCTCTGGGACACAGGGTAGGAAAAGGAAGGATGTTGGAGATCTATCTGGCCCATTCCCAGGCCTCAAGGGAAGGTGGCTCTCCCTTTCCTCATTCTCTAGCAGCTTTCTTGTCTTGGGTGTGCTGCTTCTCAGCTGTTTGGCCAGTCATTTTAGTGCTAGGGGCTAGACTCAGACTCACTCTGGTCTTGAAGGGATCATCCCTGTTTCCTATCAGAATAAAGGCTGAAACAGGAGGATCACAGGTTCAAGGCTAGCTTCAGCAACTTCAGCGAGAGAGAGAGAGAGAGAGAGAGAGAGAGAGAGAGAGAGAGAGAGAGAGAGACACCCTGTTTAAAATTTAAAAAATAAGCCAGGCATGGTGGCGCACTCTTGTAATCCCAGTACTTGGGAGTCTGAGACGGGAGGATCGCACAAGTTCGAAGCCAGCCTCAGCTACTTAAGTAAAACCCTGTTTCCAAATAAAATATAAAATAGGTCTGAGAGTATAGCCCAGAGGTAGAAAGACCCTGGGTTCCACCCCCAGTACCAATAAATAAATAAAAATTTAAAAATAAAAATAAAATAAAAAGAGCTTGGGGGTTAGCTCAGAAGTAAAATGCCTTGGGGTTTAATCCCCAGCACAAAAATTGCCTTAAGGGGGCACCCGGTGGGCTGAACGTGGAGGCTGCAGGCTTCATAGGGCTGAGATCCGCAATGGCTGCTCAGGTTCTTGGCTGCGGCCAAGTGCCCACACTAAAGCTCAGGCCCTTTACCTGGAGGAGGAGCCTCCGTTGCCTTCTCCCTTCCTGTTTACTCTAACAAGCCTGGTTATCTGGTTCCCAAGCCCACAGCAAATTAGAAGCAGTAAATCAGAAGGAGGGCAGAGGGGCTGCTGGAAGCAGGCACACTAAAAGTGTCAAGAAGTGAGAGCTGACAGGCTGACAGCAGGGGAGTCCGCAGCAAACCAGTAAAACCCAAAACAACCCGAGCCAGGTAAAAGGGCTCAAAGAAGGCAAACAAGCCAGCCCCACTTAGTGAGGGGCAGCCCTTACGAGCTCGCCACAGCACAGTGGCCATGTTGGCAGCATATGAATGAGGATGGCCCCAAAGCTTAGAAGGCCGAGGCACAAAAGGAGAGGAGCATGTTTTCTCTGTTTCCATTAAAATTGAGTCATTTTTAGCCGGGCGTGGTGGCGCACACTTGTAATCCCATAATTTGGGAGCCTGAGACAGGAGGATCGCGTTTAGAGGACAGCCTCAGCTACTTAGTGAGGCTCTTTGCAACTAAGTGAGACCCCGTTTCAAAATAAAGAGTAAAAAAATAGCACTGGGGATAGAACTCAGAGGTAGAATGCCCCTGGGTTCTATTCCCAGTACTGAAAAATAAATAAATAAATAAATAAATAAATAAATAAATAAATAAAATTGAGTCATTTGGGGCCACATGTCTGCAGTCTTAGCTACACAGGTGACTGAGGCAGGAGAACCGCTCATGGCCAGAGGTTCAAGGCCAGCCTGGGTGACAAAGTGAGACCACATCTCAAAGAAGAAGAAAGCCGGTTGTAGAAAATCACACACCTGCAATCCCAGTATTTTGGAGGCTGAGACAGGAGGATCACAGGTTCGAGGCCAGCTTCAGCAACCAGTGAGACCCTGACCCAGGTAGAGCACCCTGGGTCATTCCCCAGTACCAAAAAATATGAAGAAGAAGGGGAGGAATAAGAGGAAAGAGAAGTAAAAATATTCATAAAACATGCCTACTGGCGTGGTGTGTGTGCGTGTGCATGCGTGCGTGCGTGTGTGTGTGTGTGTGTGTGTGTGTGTGTGTGTGTTTTGCTGGGGATTGAACCCAGGGCCTCATACATGCTGGCCATGTGCTGTTTCAGTAACCTATATTCCTACCCATATTACATGTTTTATTTTTGATACTGGGGATTGAATCTTGGGGAATTCTACAGCTGAGGTATATCCCCAGCACCTTTTATTTTGAAACAGGGTCTAAGTTACTGTGCACTCTTCTCCAACCTTTGATTCTCCTGTCTCACCTCCCAAGCACTATGATTATAGGTATGCATCACTGTGCCTGGCTTATAACTGTTATTTTGAGAGAGGATGCCCTTAAGTTCCTGAGGCTGACCTCAAAATTGTTATCCTTGTGCCTTAGCCTCCTGAGGAGCTGGGATTCCAGGTATGGGCCACTGTGCCCGGTTTGCATACTGACTTGGGAGCCCAGCCCTACCACTTCCTGTCCTCTGTAAGATGTTGACAAGAATATCTGTCTTGCAGACTTAGGAAAACTGAAGTGGGAAACTAAAGCCTGTCCTTCTAGACCCCCGGGGGCATGTTAGGGGCCTATGAGATCCTCTGCCGTTCTCCATCCTTCTCCTTTGAGGTCTCCTTTTGGAGATCTGAAGTCACGGCTCAGCCTGTCTGTTCCAGCTGTGCCCTGCAGTAGGGGGGCAGCATGCTGCGCAGGGTGCGGTGGCGGCCGGGGCTCTGCTCTCAGGCTTTTGGGTGGGAACAATGGATCTGAGAGGTGATGAGTGTGTCCCAGGAGATGGGGAGGAAGAGCCGGGGGCTGTGGAAACAAGGGATTAGGTTACAAAATGGGGGAAGAGGCCAAGAAGCCTTCCCTTTTTGGTCATGGAAATTGAACCCAGAATCATGATATCTCCAATCTACACCCTTAGCCATTTTAATTTTTCATTTTGAAACACAGTCTCACTAAGTTGCAGAGGTTGGTCTTGAATCTGCTCTTATCTCAGCCTCTTGCGTGCTGGGCTTTCCAGGTGTGCGCCACCACACCTAGCTTATTATTCCTTTGGTTTGTTTGTTATTGGTGCTAGGGATTGAACTCGGGAGCTTTCTATCTCCCAGATACACCTCCTGTTCTTTTTATATTTAAGTTTGGAGCAGGACTTTGCTAAGGAGTTGAGGGTCTCACTACAGTGCTGAGGCTGGTCTCGAATCTATGATCCTCCTGTCTCAGCCTCCCAAGTACTGAGATTACAGGTGTGTGCTGCCACACTGGGCTAAGAAGCACCATTGCCTCTACCATGTCTATTCCTCTGGTCTCTGCTGACTTTCCCTTTACAAGCAGCTTCCCTGCCCTTCATGATGCCAGTCAAGGGCACCTGGGACCTCAGCCAGGAATCACGATGAGCAGAGGCCCACCTGGGTGAGGTGTCAGGTGCCAACAAATGTCATGGGAAAAGCACCTGTGGTGTAAGCAAGGCTGGCCACAGTGGTGCAGACCAGGCATAACCAGTATCTACAGGCAGGTGCGGATGCCTGGCACCTGCTGTCCTGGGCACTGGGCTTCCAGGGCCACGTGGAACAGGGGTCTTCTGCTCAGTTTTATTTGAGAAACACCCTTAGCCTCATGCCACTTGGGTGAATAGCAAAATATAGGAAGGCTCCTACTTGGGGAGGCTGAGGGTGCCTGGCTCTGTGTCATCCAAGAGACAAAGGTAGCACCTGAGGCCTGAAAGAACACCCGATTTACAATGAAGTCAGGCCTGGTTCCAAATGCAGTCACGTTTCCTCCAGGAGCATGGGCTTTAGCAACAGATAGACATGAGTTCGAATCCCAGCTTAACTGCCTTTATGACTCTGAGCAGGTAACTCCCATTCATAAGTCTCAGTTTCTTCTTCTATTTCCTGGTATTGCTTAATTAAAAAAAAAAAAAAAAAACTTTGCCCGGTGTCTGGGCTGTACTGTATACTCAATGAGTGGTCTGTCTACTTATGGGCCACTGCGTGGAGTGGCATACCTGGATTGACTCAAGGACTCCCCAAGCAGCCTGTGAAATTGCTATTGTTATTGTTGTCTCTATTTAGAGGATGGGGACACTGAGGTCCTGAGGTTGTAAATGACTTTCCTTATGCCCCCTGGCTAGAAAGCAGCAGAATTGGAATTTGAGCATCATGACTCCAAAGTTCTTACCAAATATACTATGATGGGGATTTATTAGGCAAATGAATGGCAAAATGCTTTGTCAGCTCTAGGCTGCTTATACGGTGTCAGGGGTGAGTGTAGTTCTTATCTGTGAATCATGTTAGCAGCTAGTCCCTGGAGACAGACTGGGCTGGTCCTGAGGGTCAGGCTTGTCCTTCCCAGACCTCCTAAATCCTGAGTTTCCAATGATCTTGTGTCTCTGGGTCTGGCCCTTTCTTTGTGTGTGGAGCTTCTGGACTGTCCCCCATCTGCCCCACTGTACTCTGGGACCCAAGCCTGTGCAGTATGGCTCAGCACTCCTACCGCTGCCAGAAAGGGGACAGCAGGAGGACAGCACGTGGGGGAGGCAGTTCCCTGCCTTGTTTTTGGAGTTTGTGGGTTTTGTGGCATGCACACAAACACTCAAGGAAGAGGAGAGAGAGACTGGCAAGCAGGAGAGCTAGAGAGCTGATGGGCTGGGAGGAACAGTGGGAGAAGGAGGAGGGTTACAGAAAAATGTGGCAAGGGCCCAGAAGGAAGGAGGGAGGGGGAAAGAGAGGAAGGAAAGAGGGGACATTGGTGGGAATGCTCGCGAGGGCTTGCTCCCTGAGTTATGCTGCTGCGGGGCTGGATGCTCATGATTAGGCTGCCAGAAGATTGTAAGCCACCATCATTTTGCATTTCATTCATTCATGCATGCATTCATTCATTCATACATTTACTGAACAGCTATTCGTTAAACCATTAAGGATGGAATAGTGGTTTCAAGAAACAGTTCTGAAGTAAGGCATCATGGTGCACGCCTATGATACTAGGATTTGGGAGACTGAGACAGGAGGATCACAGGTTACAGGCCAACCTCAGCAACCCACTGAGACCCTGTTTCAAAACATAAAATAGAAAGGGCTATGGGTGTAGCTCAGTCATAGGACATCCCTGGGTTCAATTCCAAGCAACACACACACACACACACACACACACACACACACCAAAAAAAAACAACAACAACAAGAAAGACTAATTAAAAAACTAGCTCTGGAGTCAGACGGCCTGTGTTGAATGTTGGCTGTATTTTTATTGGCCGTATGACCTGGGTGGAGCTACTCACCCTCTGGTACCTCAGTGTCTGCATCTGTAAAATCGGTGTGATAATAGTACTTACATCAGAGAATAGCTGTTGTGAGGATTCAATGAGTTATTCTATGTAAAGTTCTTACACTGATGCCTGGTACATACCGAATGCTCAGTAAACACTGGGAATATAGCTCAGTGACACACTGTTTGCCTACCATGCGCAAAGCCTTGGGTTCCATGACCAGCATCATACAATCACACAAAAAACTACATTGGAGCCAGGCGTGGTGGTGCACACTTGTAAGCCCGGCATTTGGGAGGCTGAGACCAGAGGACAATGGTTCACATATAGCCTCAGCTACTTGGTGAGGCCCTCCCTAACTTAGTGAGACCCTGTTTCAAACTGAAGAATAAAAAATAGGGCAGAGGGTGTAGCTTGGAGGTCGAATTCCCCAGGGTTCCATCTCCAGACCCGCAAAGAAAAAAACTACGTTGGTTCCATGTAATCATGTTTATGTAGGAATAACTTTGTACACACACACACACACACACACACACACACACACACATACACACACACACATATACACACACACACACATACACACACACACACACACACACACCCCATGCCAGACCTTATGTTAGGCACTAGGAGCATAGATACATCAAAACAGTCACAGTTTCTGACTTTTTGGAGCTGATATTTGGTCCTGAGATGACCCTGTGGTGGAGGTCTTGCTGTTCTTTCTAGAAGGGCCCAGAGAGCAGCCTCTACTCCTTTCTGCTAAGGTTTCTTCAGTGGGCAGTGAACCTTTCTCTATCATCCTAAAAAGAATGAGGACATAAACTCAGTAAAACAGAGTAGACTTTGTCATTAGCTGACTTTTAGAATATTTCTGGGTGGAATAGCATAAGAAGTTAGAATTATTCAAGAAAGCAAACTGGCAAAGACTATCATTTTACACTGGGCACGGTGGTACACGCCTGTAATCCCAGCTACTAAGGAGGCTGAGGCAGGAGGAACAGAAGTTTGAGGCCAGCCTATGCAATTTAGTGAGGTCTTGTCTATGAATAAATAAATAAGTTAATAAATAAATAAATAAGGAATAAGGGCTGGGGGTATAGCTCACAGGTAGAATGCCTCTAGGCTCAATCTGTAGTAACAAACACACACACACATACACACACACACAAACACACAATATCAATTTAAATCTCTCTTTCATTCCAACTTTGAGATTCTTAGACTGTTTTCAAAATAAAAATAAGAAATAAAAAGGGTTCGGAGCTGGGCATGGTGGCGCACACCTATAATCCCAGTACTTGGGAGGCTGAGACAGGCAGATCACGGGTTCAAAGACAGTCTCAGCAAGTAGTGAGACTCTCATCAACCTAGCGAGATCCTGTTTCCAAATAAGAATAAGTAAGGCTGGAGGTGTAGCTCAAAGGTAGAACACCTCTGAGTTAAATCCCCAGTGTCTGTCTGTCTGTCTGTCTCTCTCTCTCACATACACACACACACACACACTCCACACATACACATACAGAAACAAAAACGGTTAGAGATGTAACTCAGTTCAATCCTAAGCACATGCGCACGTGTGCGCGCGCACACACACACACACGCACACACGATAAAATGTTGAACGAACACAATGTAAACAGCGTTTTGTTTTGTTTTTACTGTAGGACTTCTTAAATCACCAATAAGCTAATGTAGAAGCAAATAGTCAAGGATGTGTATGTTTCTGTGTCACACTCTGTTGTGTTTCCCATACAAATTTGACCAGCAAGGCCTGTTGCCACAGAATTCCCTGGGGCAGTTATTACCATTAGGGTCATATGGCTCTGACTCTTGTCCAGGAACTGAGCTCAGCCTTCTTCAATTAGCCTCGTGTTCTGGCATCTTTTTGTTTGTTTGCTTATGGTGCCGAGGATTGACTCTAGGGGCATTCTAGAGCTACACTCCCAGTCCCTTTTATTTTTTAACTTTGAAACAGGATTTCACTACATTGCTGAGAGCCTGGCTAAATTGCTGAGGCTGTCCTCGAACCAGCGACCCTCCTGTCTCAGTCTCCCAAGCACTGGAGTTATAGGCATGTGTCACCACTCTTGGTATATTCTGGCATTTTCTTGCCCAGCTTCCTAAGTTCCAACACAGAGGGCCTGTTGGGAACCACAGACCTTGCTACACACCTTGTCACTAGGTTCTGCAGCCTGCCCTCTTCCTCTCCCTGCCTTCTCATGCTTGCAAAGTTTATTAGGAGGGATAGGAGGAGGCCATCCAACCTCCCTTCAGATGCCCTATGCCATAGGTCTGATGCTGTGTGGGCTCAGCAGAGGTACCGGCCATCAGGCCCGCACCAGAGCCCATGGGCTGGCACTGTACCATGTGATGGGATTCCTGAATCATTAGAGCAGCACCAGGCCCCAGAGGAGGAAAGGAGAAAGCTGTGCAAATTAATGAGCGACCAAATTAAACATGTTCCCTTAGCCTCTGAGCTGTTCCGGCTGATCAGCTGAGGACTTGGGATTTGAAAGTGGGAAGTCCTTGCCCCATGGGCAAGAGACCTTGAGGCAGCCACCTCCTCCTGTTCCTTAAGGCAGTCTGGCGGAGGTCTGGTAGCCAGATTTAGCAAATAAAATGACACCATACCCACTTACAATCTGCATTTCAGAAAAACAATAATTTTTTAGTACAACTGTAGCCCACACAATATTCAGGATGTACTTATCCTATAAAAATGTATGTGTACTTATGTCAAATTCAATTTTTTGTTTGGTGATACTGGGAATGAAACTCTTATCCTTGAAGACCTACTTCCCTCTGCGCTTGAGGACTTTGAGGAGGCCACGAAGGTGCTAGCGAAGTGTCCTGCCTGGACTGGAAGGCAGGATACCCCAGGACAAGTCTCACTACCACGCAGTCTTACTGGATGACCCTAGGACAGTCACTTCCTCTGTCAATATCACTTTTGCTTGCCCATGTCAGAAATGCCTCTGCATGGTTCAAAGCCAGCCTCAGCAACGTATTGAGATTCTGTCTCAAAATAACCTAATGAGCCAGGCCCAGTGTGGCATACCAGTAATCCTAGTACTTGGAAGGCTGAAACAGGAGGATCGTCGTTTGGAGGCCAACCTCAACCATTTTGCAATATTCTCAAGCAACTTAGCAAGAACCTGATTCAAAAGAAAAAAAAAAGTTTGGGGTGTAGCTGGGAGGTAAAAGCACTGGGATTCAATCCCTAGTACCAAATAAATAAATAAACATCATAATAAACAGGGTGAGGTGGCACATGCCTATAATCCCAGTACTCTGGAGGCTGAGACAGGAGGACTGCAGAGTTTTTTGTGTGTGTGTTTGGGTCTAGGTATGGAACCCAGGGGCATTCGATCCCTGAGCTACACACCCTGATCTATTTTTTTATTCTTTATTTTGAAACAGGGTCTCAATAAGTTGCGGAAGGCCTCACTAAGTAGTAGCTGAGGCTGGCTTGGAACCTGTGCAATATTCCTGCCTCCGCCTCCCAAGTTCTGGCCACCATTTCGGGCCTATTTTTTATTCTTTATTTTGAAACAGTGTTTCACTGAGTTGCAAAGGGCCTAACTAAATAGCTGAGGCTGTCCAAGAACCACAATCCTCCTGTCTCAGCCTCCCAAATGCTGGGATTATATGCGTACACCAACACACCCAGCTGCATTTTTTATTTGTTTGTTTGTTTTGGTATGAGGAATTGAACCCAGGAATGGTCTGTCTCCACGCTACACTCTCAGCCCTTTTTATTTTTTATTTTGAAACAGTATCTTTCTGAGTTGCTGAGACTAGCCTCAAATCTGCAGTCCTGGAGGTGGAAGTGGTGGCACACCCTTATACCACACAAAAAGAGAGTTAAAAATAGGGTTGGAGCTGGGCGTGGTAGTGCACGCTTGTAATCCCAGCATTTGGGAGGCTGAGACCGGAGGTTCACGGTTCGTGGACAGCCTCAGCTACTTAGTGAGGCCTCTGCAACTCAGTGAGACCCGGTTTCAAAATAAAGAATAAAACATAGGGCAGGGGCTGTAGCTTGGAGGTCTAATGGCCCTGGGTTCCATCCCCAGTACCACACACAATAAATAAATAAGAAAGAAAGAAAGGAAGGAAGGAAGGAAGGAAGAAAGAAAGAAAGAAAGAAAGAAAGAAAGAAAGAAAGAAAGAAAGAAAAAGAAAGGCAGGCATTTGCGTGGCTGAAGGAAGTGTGGGGTTTGGCTTTGTGTGTCCACCTTTATCCCCATCCTCTGCCAGGGAAGAGTTTGGTGCTGCTAAGCAGGAATAGTGAGGTATATGGCACAGGCTTCTGGGGGAGAAATGGATGTCACCTTTCACTGTAGAGGGGCTTAATCATGATGGCACCCTGCCTGGGAGGGAGCAGGTGGGTCCACTTCATAGATGGGGAAAGTGAAGGCCTAAAAAGTTGCCAGCCGAGACAGCAGGCCCTAGGCCTTCCTCTGGAACCACATTCCTCCTTCCTGGCTCTGGGTGGATCCAGATGGGGGCGGCAGCCCTGCCCCACGTGGGCGCCTCTGTTGTCAGTGATTTCACCAGAAAGGCAGCTTGGAAGAAGCAACCAGCTGCTCCTTGCATCGCTCCCCCCTTCCTCAGTGGGCAGAGAGCTTAGGGTTAGACATATTGTCAGGCCAGATGTGGATTGAGGTTCTAATTCTCTTCTCTTTTTTCCCCCTGAGGTCTAAATCCTTTAAGTCTTTCTTTTTGCTTCCTGAGGAAGGGAAACACATGGGCTTGAGCGGATAGGGCTCTGCTTCCAGCTGCCATAGCCAGGCTCCTTGGACTCTGGCCCAGCCCCAGGTCCACCTTCAGCCTGACAGAGCCCACCAGGGTCTCCAAAAGCACCACTGGACCCCAGTTTCCAGAACATTCAGAGATAGGCACTGGGATATATCAAGAGCCCCTCGTGGGAGAAAGCACACTTGAAAGCTTCCTCTGCGGGCATGGCCCTCCTGTTTTCCAGGGAACGCCCTCCTTCCCCCTCCTCCAGAATGTCCCCTAACAGAGCACCCACGCGAGCAAGTCCCTGCTGGCGACTGGCATGCCACAGTTGGAAAAGACAGACAACAATCATGGCTTGTTTCTGCGTGTTGGGGCTGAATGAGATGCAATAGATCATTTCTTCCAAGTCCCTTTCTGTTGACAAATGGGGAAACTGAGGTCCCAGAGAGCTATGGGACTTAAAAATTCATGTGTTCAGCACTGCCCAGAATCATGGAAACTCTGAGCAAGGACTGATAGGTCCTCTTTTATTTTATATGTATGTATGTATGTATGTATGTATGTATGTATGTATGTTTGTATGTATTTATTTATTTAGTACTGGGGATTGGACCCAGGGGCATTCTAACCCTGAGCTACATCCCAGCCCTATATGTTCGTTCTTTCTTTCTTTCTTTCTTTCTTTCTTCCTTCCTTCCTTTCTTTCTTCCTTTTCTTTCTTTCTTTCTTTCTTTTGCAGTACTGGGGATGGAACCCAGAGGAATTTTACCTCCAAGCTACACCCCAGCCTGATTTTTTTATCCTTTATTTATTTATTTATTTATTTATTTTTATTTATTTATTTTGCAGGTCTGGGGATAGAACCCAGGGGGCATTCTACCTCTGAGCTACACCCTCTGCCCTATTTTTTATTCTTTATTTTGAAACAGGGTCTCATTAAGTTGCAGAGGGCCTCACTGAGTAGCTGCTGCTGTCCACGAACCACAATCCTCCTGTCTCAGCCTCTCAAGTACTGAGATTACAGGTATGCACCACCACACCCAGCTTAGTCTTTATTTTCTGAAACAGGTCTCACTAAGTTTTGGAGGGCTTAAGTAGCTGAGGCTTGCTGCAAACCTGTGATCCTCCTGTCTCACCCTCCCACGCCCAGGAGAAAGTACTTTATAGATGAAGAAACTCAGGGCTACTGAGGATAACTGGCTTGTCCAGGGGCATGCAACAGAAAAAGGACTAAATCAATATTTGAATCCTGGTATGGTGGTGCATGCCTGTAATTCCAGTATTTGGGATGCTGAATCAGGAGGATCGCAGGTTCAAGGCCAGCCTCAGCAATTTAGCAAGACTCTATTTCAAAATAAAAGTACGGTGGTACACTCTTGTAATCCCAGTACTTGGGAGGCTGAGACAGGAGGATCACAAGTTTAAGGACAACCTCAGCAATTTGTGAGGCCCTCTGCAACTTAGTGAGACCCTGTTTCAAAATAAAGAATAAATTAGGGATGGGGGTATAGCTTGGAGGTAGAATGCCCTGGGTTCAATCCCCAGTATCACAAAAATAAAATAAAATAAAATAAAATAAAATAAAAACTACAATTGGGATGGGAATGTAGTTCAAAAGTAGAGTGCCCCTGAGTTCAACTCACACACACACAATATAAGATTTGAGCTCTGGGATCTCTAAAAGCACATCCTATTGTTAACACAGGATACTGCTGCTGCTGCATCCAGCGAGGTATACTAGGTATGACCCCAAATGAATGATGATTGCTCGGCCCTTCTGGATTGACTTCAGTTGGAGACTACAGCAGATATTTTCCTCACATCACCCATTATGGCTCGGTTTGGAATGTCCTCCGAAAGGTTCATTCATTGAAGGGATGATCCCAATATGGCAAGGCCTGGAGTTTGGGCATGGCTGTAGGCGGTGGGGCGCTGTGGGTGTGGTCTCAGGGATTGGAGCTGCTCCTGGTCACTTTCTGCTTTGGGTCATGATGTGGGAGGGATGTCCCTCCACTAAGCCTTGCCATCATGGTTTCTGCCTTGTAGTCAGCCAACCATGGACTGAAACTCTTAATCTGTGACCCCTAAATCAGTTGTGCTTGTGAGCCGTTTTGGTCATGGTGACAGAAAAGCATACTAAAACTTCACCCCCACAGAGTTTTCTTCCTTACCTTCCCCAGGTTAAGAAGTTCTTCCTGGAGTCTTACTCCATTTTCCAACCTTGTCTCCTGTTGCCCTTTCCCCTGGAAACGATCTGACACTGCCCCCCGTAACTTATAAAGCACTATATATCACTTAGGTGGAATCATTCTGGGTGATTGGTATCATCCTTAGTTAACGTGCAAAGAAACTGAGGCTCAGCAAGATTATTCATGCAAGGCCCTGAGCCCAGGCCATCTGATGGATTCCATTGCCTGGGATTTCTTTTCATCTCATCTCAGACACCTCAACTGCAGTCCCCATCAGAATTCCAGGCATGAAAATAGCAGGTGGCATTTTTCCAAAAACCTCTTTCCTAATCCCAGCCCCTACACTGTGCTCCTCAGCCTTTCCTCCGGATCTGTCTTTGCTGCCAGAGCCCTCCCCTGCCTCTGGGTTAGGAACAGAGAGTCAGTCTGAGCACTTCCATTCTCCCTTTGAAAAGTCCTGTGCTGGAGTGCTCTAGCCTGGCATGCCTCATGACCCCAGGATGAGGGCTGGCATCCCAGTTCTTTGCTAATCCTCTTTTTGTGTGTTTATGTGGATTGAACCCTGGGCATTCTATTTCTGAAACTACATCCTCAGCCTGTTTTACTTTTAGTATTGAAACAGGGTCTCGCTAAGTTGCAGAGGGTCTTGCTAAGATACCGAGGCTGAGCCGGGGTGTGGTGACGCACGCTTGTAATCCCAGAATTCGGGAGGCTGAGACGGAAAAATCGCGGTTTGCGGACAGCCTCAGCTACTGAGAACCTGTAGTCCTTTTCTCGCCGCCTCCCACGTACTGGGATTACAAGTGTTTGCCACCACACCTGGCCTTGGCTATTCCTCCTATCTAATGGAGTCCCTCTTGGTTTCCAAATTTCATCCAACTTCTATTTTGTTGACAAATGGGGGCCTTCCTTGAGGATGTTGGGGGAGCTCGGGTGGGACTTTTCACCCCCAGAGTCCCACATCCACTTCCATCATCAGTGGGACTCAGAGGGGGTGAGACAGAGGGCAAGAGAGAAGAGGGGGGCAGAAGGAGGAGAGGGAAGAAGAGAAGACAGACAGAGATAGACACACAATGACAGCACCCGAGAAGAAAGGGAAAGGCAGACATGGGGACGGTCATTCCATTGTTCCCAAGGCCAACTCCGCTGATGCAACAGGCAGGTTCCTCAAGGAAAGGGTTTTGTTGTGGCATCAGCAGCACTCAACAGAATGCCTGGCATATAGTAGGTGCTCAACACACGCTTGCTCATTTGAAGGACTAAGAAAGCCCGTCTGGCCTCACCAGCTGTCCCCGCCTGACCTGGCTTCCTCTGAGCTCCAGTTCCACTCTAAGGAGCTGCACAGCATGCATCTGGTGCCTCGCACTGCCTGCTCTCTTCCCATGTGCTTGTGTCTGAGATTCCTAGACTGCCAGGGCTGGTAAAGCCCTCACACAACCTAGCCCCACCCCTCAAGGTGCAGCTGGGGCCACTGGGCCCAGAGCCGGGAGGGGCTAGCATGGTGTCACTCAGCCAAGCCAGAAAGAGAAGGCTGCAGTCTGGCCCCCTCTATGGTTCATGGCTCTGTCTCTATTTCTCCGGACCCCACCAGCGGGCCTGTGCACAGCTGGGCTGCGAGTGAGGTCAGAGAGCTTTGTTCTGCAGAAGAGATGACAATTCCCTGTCCTCACACTCTGGCAGGCAGCCCTAGCCAGCTGGGGGCTCAGCTTCCAAGGGAGGACCACAGGGAGGATGGTACTCAGGCACTTCTCCCTGATGGGCTGGGAATGAGGACTGGGAATGAAGACAGCACTCATCAAGACCAAGGCTCTGGCCCAGTCTCTCTACCCATTCATACTACCCCCCTTTCCTGGCCACTACGGGCTCCCAGTTCCTGAACTTAGTCTCTGATGGACCTGAATCTTGCACTCCCTAGCTGAAAGTCCCTTTGCTTCTCCCAGCCTCAGTTTTCTTGCCAGTAAAAATGAGCTAACTACAATCCCTACCTCTTAGGATATTAAGTAATTAATTATTGTTATGATACTGGGGATTGAACCCAGGGGCATTCTGCCTCTGGGTTATACCCCAACTCTATTTTATTTTTTATTTTGATACATGATCTCATTAGGTTGCTGAGGACTCTGCTAAGTTACTAAGGCTGGCCTTAAACCTATGATCCTCCTTTCTCACCCTCCCAGGTACTGGGATTACAAACATGTGCCACCATGACTGGCTTCTTGTAGGATTTTATTTTTTGTGGTATTGAGGACTAAACCCATGGATGTTTTACCTCCGAGCTAGACTACTACCCTGTTCTATTTTTTTTTTTGAAACAGTCTCAGTAAATTGCTGAGGCTAGCCTTGAACCTTTGATCCTCCTGTCTCAGCCTCCCAAGTACTAGGATTATAGGTCTGGGCCACCACTCCGGGATCCTCATAGGATTTGTGTGAGAGCTAAAGGACCTAAGATGCATCTCAATGAATTAAAATAATCGGAGTACACTCATTCACTATCCTGCTCAGCCCACCTGCTCTCATCTCAGTGGCTTGTGTGTGTGTGTGTGTGTGTGTGCGCATGTGCAGTACCTCTGAGCTACAACCCCAGCCCAATTATTTTATTTTTTATTTGGAAACAGGGTCTCACTAAGTTGTGGAGGGCCTCACTAAGTAGCTGAGGCTGGCTTTGAAGCTGCGATCTTCCTGTCTCGGCTTCCCAAGTTCTGGGATTACAAGAGTATACCACCACTCCTGGTTCTCAGTGGCTTCTTGCGCCATCCTCGTGTACCCTATGTTTCCCTCTAGGCCCCAGAGAAGCAGGGCCAGGTGTTTGCACTCTCAGTTCGACCTTGGGTAACCCGCTTTGTCCCACTTCCCTCAGGCTTCCAGGGCCTTTCTAGTGTATTTGGTCGTGGCAAGGGATCTTTGTCTCCTTCCAGGTTTAATACTACATTTGTATATTTGTATGACTTTGCCTATATTGCAGTACTTGGGAGGCTGAGAAAGGAGGATGTCAGTTTCAAGGTGAGCCTTGGCAACTTAAGCAAGACCTTACTTCAAAAAAAAAAAAAAAAAAATAAAGCCGGGCGTGGTGGCTCACGCTTGTAATCCCAGCATTCGGGAGGCTGAGACAGGAGGATAGCGGTTCGCGGACAGCCTCAGCTACTTAGTGAGGCCCTCTGCAACTCAGTGAGACCTGGTTTCAAAAGAAAGAATAAAAAATAGGGCTGAGAGTGTAGCTCGGAAGGAGAATGTCCCTGGGTTCCATCCCCAGCACTACAAAAAAAATAAAATAAACATAAAGAGACTTGGAGGTGTGGCTCAGAGGTAGAATGCTCCTGGGTTCAATCCCCAGTCCTCTCCCCACCAAAAAATAAAAAATAAAAAATACTGCATTTCTAAAAAAATCCCTTTATTGTGTTGGGCCATGTCAGTCTGGAATGTAGCTTAGGTCTCTGTGTGTGTGTGTGTGTGTGTGTGTGTGTGTGTGTGTGTGTGAGAGAGAGAGAGAGAGAGAGAGAGAGAGAGAAGAGAAGAGAAGAGAAGAGGAGAGGAGAGGAGAGGAGAGGAGAGGAGAGGAGAGGAGAGATCGATTGAGAGGGCACTCCCCCTACCAGGGGAAGGCTGCACAGTCCCAATGTTCCCCTTCTCTCAGGCCAGTTTCTTTCCCAATGGGCAAGGACTCGTGGCGAGCTGGATCCAACCTCCTTGGTGCAGGGCTGATATTGCCTGTCCACCCAAAGGACTATGCATTATTCTCTGTACTCTTCTAGGCCCACCTGAAGTCTAACTCAAGCAGCTCCATCTCCTTGCCCCTGTCAGGCCTTCAGGTGTGGCTCCCATCCCTTGTTTTTCTATGTTTGGGTAAAGGGTCTTTTCTTTATCCACAATACCCCACCACCATATACATCCCCTATATATATCTCCTACAGCCAGCTAACTTATAGGTTTTAATTTTTTACTTTAAGTTTTTATTTTTTATTTTTTGCAGTACTGGAGATGAAACCTAGGGGCATTTTACCTCCTAGAGACACCCCCAGCCCTATTTTTTATTCTTTATTTTGAAACAGGGTCTCACTGAATTGCAGAGGACCTCACTAAGTAGCTAAAGCTGGCTGCGAACCGCGATCCTCCTGTCTCTGCCTCCCAAATGCTGGGATTACAAGCGTGTGCCTCCACACCCAGCTAATTTTTATTTTATCTTAGTTTTTAGTACTGGGGATTGAATTGAGGGATGTTCTACCTCTGAACTACACCCTCAACCCATTTTTATTCTTTAGTTTGAAACAGGATCTCGCTAAGTTGGTAAGGGTCTTGCTAAGTGGCCTCAAAACTACGATCCTCTTGTTTCAGCCTCCGATGGATTAATTGAAGCTGTGCCCCACTTGCCAGGCTCAACTCGTTTCTCTGGTCCCTCTCTTTCTCTCCTTCTTTGCTAAAACAAATGCCTGATTACTCCTCATTCCTCCTCTTGACTCCTTGGCTCCTTGCTGTGTGATCCTGAATAGCATACTTCCTCACTCTGTACCTCCCTGGAGACATTTGTGAAAGGAGGGTAAATCATACCTCCTACCTAAAAGCACCAGCCAGTGGGGCTACAGCCTCCACCCCAGGCCACAGCAAAGAAGAGAAATGGGCCAGACAGTTGAGTGCTGGGCAGACCGTGCCACTGGAGCTGGCCCTACTGGAACAGGTCCATGCAGAATCTTGTCGGGGCTTTGACTCAACATAGGAATCCACTCTTGGACCCCAGGGCCCCTCCACAGGATCCCCACCAAAGGGGTTTCCCAGGATGGCTGTCGATTCCCTCTGCCCTTCTCAGCTATCCACGGAGATAAAAGTGGGGCATCCCCATGTGGGGACCTCATTTCTGATCTGCTCCTCAACTATAAAGTTGCAAATAAAGTTCTTTCTGAGGGAAGCGCTGGGGCCCAGGCCTGGGGTCGAGCCAGGGCCTGTGGCCAGCCAGGTGGCTTCGATTAGGCACGGGCCAGTCCAGGACAGCAGAGCTGCTAATCCCAAGGTTTATGGGGCAGCCCCGCTGGCCAAGGTGCAATAGCAGCGTTTTCCTTGCTTTTTGTATCGCTTCCTGTTCCCGGGCCTTATTGTTTTTGTTTTGTTTTTTTTTTTTCTTTTTCATTCCTTGTTTCCGTCATCTCTCTCACCCCGTGAGTCTCAATGTGCCCCCCCCCACTGGGCTCCTCATCATCTCTGCTCCTTCCACTCCATCTTCTCCATCTTAATTGTTCTCTACCTTTTCTGTGCCTATCTTCACAGAGACCTTTTTGGTATGGAGCTCTGGGTTGCTAAAACGACAAACACTGTTCTTCTTATTGTGTTCTTGCGCTGGGCCCCTTCCACCCCGCTTAGGGTCATTCGTTTTCCCTCTCTCCCTCCTTTCTTGTCTTCCTGGCTGGGCTGCCGCTTCCTCCTGGGCGGCAGCAGGGGCTGTGATGGGCAATATGGGGAGCAGATGTGGGATGCCCTGCCTGCCCCTCCCACCCTGCAGCAGCGGCTTTCTGCTTTCTTGGACAGGCAGGCAGGCAGGCAAGCAGTGGGAGTCTTCCCAGGCTGGGCCTGCCAAAGGCACAAGTCCTCAGCCTATCCACCGCTCAGGTTTCAGTGCAGGGTTTTGATGGACAATAGGAAAGAAAGTAAAACACATAAAAGAGAACAAATGCAGCCTCTCCCCAGCAATTGAATGCAAGCAGAGCCCTGTGAAATCAGCCTGTGGTGGCTTGGGCGTAGGGGTTCTGGATGGCTGCGGTATTCCCTAGGAAAGGGAAAAGCCCAAGGATTGGGAACCTGCTCCATGCCCTGGCTCCGAGCCCCAGGAACCCATGGTGCCAGGCTGAATGTTCACAGTAGCCCGGGGAGTGAGGTGAGGAGACAGAGTCCCAGAGTCCCAGAGAGGCCTAGTGATCGTCTCAAAGCATCTCTCCAAAAGCATCCATCACTCCTGTTCCTAGTGGACTCTCCTGCCACTGCCCTGCCCCCGGGGTTCCAGGCCCTTCTCTCTCTATCTCTGTCCTCTGCAGGATGCCAAGTTGGAGGAGCAAATTGCCTAGATAAGGCCAGTTACCAGGACAGCTTATGCCTTAGCCACCGCTCAGGTATTGGTTTGATTCTGGGGTGCCTGTTGTGTTTCTATGAGCTGGTTCCACATCAGGTCTCATCTTTTGATGTCATGGAGACTTCTGGTCTAGTCTGAGAGCAAATCTCCATATCCTTTTGACTCTGTTTACTTCTGGATCCATAAGATCCCCTGTGGCCCAGGTAGAAGGTGCAGAGCCTAGTGTCTACTCAGTTTTCTTTCTCCTCCTCCTCCTCCTCCTCCTCCTCCTCCTCCTCCTTTTTTTCCTCCTTTTTTGTGGTACTGAGGATGGAACCCAGGGGCATTCTACCTCCACGCTACACCTCCAACCATATTTCTTATACTTTATTTTGAAACAGAGTTTCACTGAGTTGCAAGGGGCCTCACTAAGTAATAGCTGAGGCTGTCAGAGAACTATGATCCTCCTGTCTCAGACTCCCCTAATACTGGGATTACAAGAGTGCACCACCATGACACCTGGCTTCTCCTTCTCCGCCGCTGCCGCTGCCACTGCCGCCACCTCCTCCTCCTCCTCTTCCTCCTCCTCCTCTTTCTTTTCTTGTTTACACTGGGAATTTAACCCACTCAGGGAATTCTACCTCTGAGCTTTACCCCTAGCTCTATTTTATTTTGAAACGGGGTCTTGCTAATTAGCTGAGGCTGGCCTCAAACTTGCAATCCTTCTGTCTTAGCCTCCCAACTACTGGGATTACAGGCGTGGGACAACATGCCTGGATCTGCTCAGTTTTCTGAACTCACTTCAGTGATGTTAGTGATCTTCCAATGGGCCATACAACACGCCCTGTGTCTGCAACTCTAACTCCTCCACCCCTGACCCCAGCTTTCCCCCTGGATTCCACACCATTCAGTCCCATGCCTGGCCTCTTCTCACCCCTTCGATCCATTTTCATGGTCAGCCTTGCTATCGCTCCCCATTTTTCAGATGGAAACAAGGAACTAGAGAAGGGAAGACAGTGACCCTAGCCCTGAGTATTTCCAGAGCCAGGTAGCAGCCATTATAGGAGATCAAAGTTGTATCCCCAAACTCCTAGGATCAAGCTTCACCCCCACACTAGCTTTCTTGTTGTAATACTGGGGACTGAACCCAGGAGTGTTCTACCGCTGCAGTATGCCCCCAGCCCTACTTTATTTTTATTTTGGGACAGAATCTTTAAGTTACCATACATTGGCCTCAAACCCGTGATCATACTGTCTCAGATTTCCAAATACTGGAATTACAGGTGTGTGCCACATGCCCAGCTCCCAAGACCGTCTTGCGCCCAAGGAAGCCCATGTCAATCAGACTCCAAATTCAGGCTGCAGACTTTGTCCCTCAAAGGGACTAGTAGTAAAAACTGAAATAAAATTTATTTCCCTATAGTTGCACAGAAGATATCTTTTTTTTTTCTTGGTGGTACTAAGGGTGAAACCCAGGGGCTTTCTATCTCCGGGCTATACTCCCAGACCTTTTTTATACTTTATTTGGAAACAGGGTCTCACTAAGTTGCTGAGAGCCTCACTAAGTAGCTGAGGCTGGCTTCGAATCTGTGCGATCCTCCTGTCTCAGCCTCCCAAGCGCGGGGATTACAAGCGTGCGCCACCACGCCCGGCTCATCCAGCATATATCTGACAATGGGGTCCCAGAAGGACAGATATTCTGTTATGAGTTTTAGGGAAGAAGCCAACTGGACTCAGGATCAGTGAGTGGGTCCTTAGTTGACGTGATGGTAAAGAGTTTCAGCACATACCAGTCAGAGATAAAGAGATTTATTTGGGAAAGCAAGAAACATACATTCAAGGGAGAATATGGGCCATCTGAAGAGTGAAAGAGGCCTTTTGGGGATTTACAGTGTGTGTGCTAAATTGTGGAGGACCTCACTAATTATTTGAGGCTGGTCTTGAACCTGCAAGCCTCCTATCTCAGCCTCCCAAGTACTGGGATTACAAATGTGTGCCACCACGCCTGGCTATAGTTTTTAGTTTTTTTAGATTTTTTAGTTTTTTTTTTTTTTTGGTGGTACTGGGGATCCTGGAAGCCCTTCTACCTCTGGGCTACACTCCCAGACCTATTTTATACTTTTTATTTTATTTGGAAACAGGGTCTTTTAAGCCAGCATGGCTGGCTTCGAACCTGCTTGATCCTCCTGTCTCCACCTCCCAAGCATGGGGATTACAAGCATGTGCCACAATGCCAGGCTACAGTTTTTTTAAAAAGGATGTTTGGTGAAAGGGGGTATGGAATGGTATGTGCAGATGATATCAGTCCTGTGATCACAATTCAATCTATGGAGATCTGGTCACTTTCTGGATCCTAATGGGTCTTTATTGTCTGATTAGTAAATACATCTTTTAAGTCAATCGTGGTGGCACATGCCTGTATTCACAGTACTTGGGAAGCTGAAACAGGATATGGCTTCTCTGACAGCCTCAGCTACTTAGTGTGGCCTTATGCAACTCAATGAGACCCTGTTTCAAACTAAAGAATGAAAAATAGGGCTGGGTATGTAGCTCGGAGGTAGAAGGCTCCTGGGTTTTATCCCCAGTACTGCAAAAAAGAAAACTATATATATACAGAGGGAGGGAGGGAAGGAGAGAGAGATAGGAGGAGAGAGAGAGAGAGAGAGAGAGAGAGAGAGAGAGAGAGGGAGAGAGAGAGAAGGAGAGAGAGCTCACAAGACAAAGTTGGGATGTACCTCAGAGGTATAATGTACCACAAAAAAGTAAATATCTCTGTTTTGTGGGGTACTAAGGATGGAACCCAGCGACATTTTAACTCTGAGATACAATCCAGCCCTATTTTTTTTATTCTTTATTTTGAAACAATGGCTCACTAGTTTGAAGAGGCCCTCACTAAGTGGATGAGCCTGGCTGCAAACTTTCAATCCTGCTGTCTCAGCCTCCCAAGTCCTGGGATTATAAGTGTGCACCACCACGCC
Source organism: Muscardinus avellanarius (assembly GCF_963383645.1). Classification (NCBI taxonomy): domain Eukaryota; kingdom Metazoa; phylum Chordata; class Mammalia; order Rodentia; family Gliridae; genus Muscardinus; species Muscardinus avellanarius. Next base: position 108,270,216 of record NC_137792.1, read on the forward strand.
AGGCTTATCTCATTTATTTAAAATATTCATTAGCAGGGCGTGGTGGTGACACATCCTGAATCCTTTTCTCTGTTGTTCAATCAATGCTTAACCATTCACCTGTAAGATTATTAATCTTGCTCAAGGTCATTATCAATAATGAATAAAGCCAGGTAGTGTATCTCATGCCTGTAATCTTAATGATTGGTCGGGTCAGGGTCCCTTCCACAGTCTGCCCCACAAGCAGCATCTCGCGAGAAGCGTGTGTTCCCATGAGTAACCCCCCCACCCAGATGCATACCTTAAAAAGAAGAGCCCACCTCTTCTAGCCTCGGCTGGGTGTGCAGGCCCGATGGAACTGCCCAACCCCAATCCCCAGGAGAGCCGTGCAATTAAAGTGAATGTCACATGTACTGGACCTCTCTCGTGTTTTTACACTCCGCCGGACCCACATTTTTTTTTTTTTTTTTGGTGGTACTGGAGGTGGAACCCTGAGGCTTTCTACCTCCGGGCTATACTCCCAGACCCATTTTATATTTTATTTGGAAACAGGGTCTCATTAAGTTGCTGAGAGCCTCACTAAGTAGTTGAGGCTGGCTTCAAACCTGTGCAATCCTCCTGTCTTAGCCTCCCAAGCGCAGGGATTACAAGTGTGTGCCACTACACTGGGCCGGACCCACATTTTTATTTTACTTATCACTTAATACTTAGGAGCCTGAGACAGGAGGATCACAGGTTCGAGGCTAGTCTCAGCAACTTAGCAAGACTGTTTCAAAATAAAATAATAAAATAGGTCTGGGGGTGTAGTATGGAGGTAGACCACCTGAGTTCAATCCCCAGTACCAGACACAATAAATAAGTGAATAAGTAAAGATGGATAAATTTCCCAGAAATTTGGGAATAAAGGGCCTAGCTCCAGAAGTGAGTGAAGGCATGATCAACTTTACCCAAAGGTGTTTAAATAAAAGTTATATTTTTCTTGTCCTTCCTTTATGTCTTCTTTACATCTATTTCCTTTTCTCCCTCCTTCCCTCTCTCCCTCCTTTCTTTCTTTCGCGGGTCTGGGGATGGAACATTTGACTACGGAGGTACACCCCCTGCCCTATTTTTTATTCTTTATTTTGAAACAGGGTCTCACTGAGTTGCAAAGGGCCTCACTAAGCAGCTGAGGCTGTCTGTGAACCTTGATCCTCCTATCTCAGCCTTCTGAATGCTGGGATTACAAGCGTGCACCACCATGCCTGGCTCGCTCTTTCTTTTCTTTTGTTTTCTTTTCTTTTCTTTCTTTCTTTCATTCATTCCTTCCTTCTTTCTCCTGGGGATTGAATCTAGGGATATTCTTCCTCTGAGCTATACCCTGAGAACTATTTCATTTATTTTTTAAATTTTGAAACAGGGTCTCACGAAGTTACAGTTGGCCTCACTACATTGCTAAGGCTGACTGCAAACCTGTGATCCTCCTGTCTCAGCCGCCCAAGTACTGGGATTGAGGTAGAATAGAAGAAATAAAATTTTAGGTAGAAAGGAGACAAATTGGGAAGAAAAGAAAAATACAGTTCTAAAATCTTTAAAAAGTCATAATTTTTAGTTTCATTTTAACAGAGCCTGTTTACTCTTAGGAAAGAGCTAGGCCCATACTTTTAAATCATAATGGCCTATCTCCATATCTAAAATTCCTGAGGCAAAGCTGGGCATGGTGACACACACTTGTAATCCCAGCATTTGGGAGGCTGAGACAGGAGGATCGCGGTTCGCGGACAGCCTCAGGTACTTAGTGAGGCCCTCTGCAACTCAGTGAGACCCTGTTTCAAAATAAAGAATAAAATATAGGGCTGGGGGTGTCGCTCAGAGGTAGACTGTCCCTGGGTTCCACAACTAGTACTGCAAAATAAAAATAAATAAATAAGCAAACAAACAAATAAATTTTCTGAGGTGATTAGACCCCAGCAAGAGTTTCAGCCTTTGTCAGAGCCTCAGTGTCCTGAGGAAAATTATGACTTTGCCCCACACCCATCCTCTTTCCAGCTGTTCTCCCTGTCTCCTCCACTCTCTGGGATTCTTATCTCAAAAGAAATTACCGCCTTTTGTACATCTAAAGATTCAAAGAGAAGAGGTCTCATCCTATGTTGCCTCATTTCCTGCCATGTCCTCCTAGTCATTCCTCTCTAGGTAGTCTATAAAAAAGGGTTTGTAAAAGATACCAGGGGCGCTCTCGCACTCTTGAGGTAGCCCGCGTCTCCCGTGAACATACATCTTTACTTTTCTTAAATTAAAACCTCTTGCCGGGCGTGGTGGCGCACGCTTGTAATCCCTGCGCTTGGGAGGCTGAGACAGGAGGATCGTGCAAGTTTGAAGCCAGCCACACCGGCGTAAGAGACCCTGTTTCCAAAAATAAAATAGCTTTGGGAGTGTAGCCCAGATGTAGAAGGGCTTCCAGGAACCCCAGTACCACCAAAAAATAAAAAATAAAACCTCTTAGCTGGGCATGGTGGCGCACGCTTGTAATCCCCGTGCTTGGGAGGCTGAGACAGGAGGATCGCACAGGTTCGAAGCCAGCCTCAGCTACTTAGTGAGGCTCTCAGCAACTTAGTGACTCCCTGTTTCCAAATAAAATATAAAATAGGTCTGGGGGTGTAGCCCGGAGGTAGAAAGCCCCTGGGTTCCACTCCCAGTACCACCAAAAAAAAAAAAAAAAAAAACCAAAAAAAAAACTTGCCTTTGCCTTTGACTGGCTCATGTTGAAATTCTTTTCACAGCAGAAGCGAAGAACCTCATAAAATTATCATGCTTTCAAACTCCGAGAGGATTACAAGTGTGCACCACTGCACCTGCTTTATTCTTCCATCGTATGTCACTTCTTCCTGCCTTCCCTGCCCTCCCTGCCCCAGCATCATGTGCTTTCTGGGTACCTTTGGCCCAATATCTGCAGGTTGTCATCTTTTTATTATCCCTACTTCATAGAAAAGGAAAAGGGAATCAGAGAGGTGCAGCAATTTGCAGAAGGCCACAGGCTGGCTCTGCAGCCCCCCACCCCCACGCCCGAGATTCCAGACCTGGGAGATAGGTTTCTTTTGGATAAGTCCTTCCAGCCAGAAGGAAGCAAGGATAACTATCCAGCAAGAGCCCTGGGGAAAGGAGCCTGGACATAAATATCACTTACTAGGGCTCCAGCTCCCACTTCCACATCCCCACCCACTGGTCTCCCACCGCCCCAGGCAACTCCACGTCCTCATTCCTTTCCAGAGTCTAAATCCCAGCCAGACTTTGAAAATGGGCAAGAGCTGCCCATGCCGTGCTAGTCAGCGGCCATCCCCCCCAACAAGGAAGGCTTGGAGGGGACTAAGGAGCATTCTCACTTGTTCAGGATAACATAGGGGGTAGGAAGACCTGAATGAATAAAATGAGTGTTAGTACTAGCCGGGCGTGGTGACGCATGCTTGTAATCCTCACGCTTGGGAGGCTGAAACAGCTTGGGAGGCTGAAACAGGAGGATCGCAGTTCACAGACAGCCTCAGCTATTTAGCGAGGCCCTTTGTAACCCAATGGGGACTCTGTTTGTGATCAGTCACAAAAAATAAGAAATTGGATGCTCTTCCTAATATGTGAAAGCTAGGGAGAAAATGGGTCATAGGAGGAACTCTAGACAAAGAAGGAAATACTTTTGATAAGCAAATAAGGAGACCTGAGGGGATGGGAGGTGGGAAGACGGAAATTCTCTAATGCACATGTTGTACATTCACAAACATACCAAAGTCAATCACTAAGCCAAACATGAGAATGAGGGCGGGGGAATGTGTAAGGGCTAATTGGGTGATGTGTGCATGTATGCCTCCACCATCTTGTATTCCATTAAGCTGTATGATGACAATGCACCAATAAAAAGTTATAAAGTAAATAAAATAATAAAAAATAGGGCTGGGAGTGTCACTCGGTGGTAGAATGCCCCTGAATTCCATCCCCAGTAACCCCCCCAAAAGAAATAAAGAATAAAAAAATAGGGCTGGGGGTGTCATTTGGAGGTAGAATGCCACCGGGTTCCATCCCCAGTACGGAAAATAAAAAAGAAAGATAGAAGGCAATTTGCCCCAGTCCCCCCCCCCCCACATCCTTGGCCTTTTCGCGACCAACCAACTCTTTCCGCTTCATAACCATGGAACCTGTTCTGGGAATTCCATTTCACAGACGAAGAAACCAAGGTGCCGCCCAATGGTGCAGCAGTGGGACCCTTTTCCCTCCCAGGCCATGGGCCCATGAACTAAAGCTACAGAGGGGCAGCAGCTCTCTTCTCACAGGCAGGTTAGTCATTGATTGACACTTTTGAAGGCAGCCAATTCTCCCCAGCGCCTCTCAGCCAAGCTCATCTGCATTTGGAGCCTTTCATCTGATCTCTTGGAATTAAAGGCTTTGTCTCCTATTAAAAGAATTCCAGGCTCAAGGATCTGGGAGGGGCTGAGGAAAAGGATGAAAGGGAGCCCTGGGCCCCCAAAGCCTTTTTTCCCCCACTGTGCCCTCTGAGGATTCTAGAGGGAGACCTAGAAGGCATGAGTTGACTGCTTAAAGTCAGGACCATTCCAGGGCCCTTACACCACGCTGCCTTCCCTGGTCTTTTGGGTTGCCTTGCAGAGGCCTGGGCAGGCACTGGCAGCAGGGCTGCTCCGGAGCTAGCCCAAGCACCTTGAATACTGGCTCTGAGGCTCATTAGCTCTGTGATCTTGGGCAGCCTAGCTCTTCCCTCTGATCCTGTTTCCTGGCTTACATCACTGGAGGGAGGGAGTCTTCTGAAGAGTGAAGAAAAGAGTTTTGTTAAGAATCAGGGACCAAGCAGGGTGTGGTGGCGCAGGCTTGTAATCCCAGCATTTGAGAGGCTGAGATTGGAGGATTGAGGTTCGCGGACAGCCTCAGCTACTTAGTGAGGCCCTCTGCAACTCAGTGAGACCCGATTTCAAAAAAAAAAAAAGAATAAAAAACAGGGCAGGGGATATAGCCTGGAGGTCAAATGCCCCTGGGTTCCATTCCCAGACCCACAATAAAATGAAATAAAATATAAATAAATAAAATTAAAAGGGCTGGGAATTGGGAAATGCAGTTCAGTGATAGAACATTTGCCCAGCATGTGCCAGGCCTTGGGTTCAATCCCCAGTACTTGCACACAAAAAAAGTCGGAAAGAGAATCAAATTTCAGATGTGTCCCTCTGTCCCCTTGAGCAAGAGTTTTCTCCTATGTGGGCCTCAGGCTCCCACTTGTAAAATGGATTGTTGGGTTACAAGGGCTCTCCTCCAACACTGGGCTGTTATGCGACTCAGAGCTGCCAAAACTCATTCAGCCTGCTCCCTCTCCCTTGCCCGACCCTAGCCTGGGCTTGGTCCCCTTCTCCATCCATACAATACTTCCGTCCCTGTTCCCTAGGCCACCCTGGCTGTACATTAGACTCAGGGAGATTTACAAAATTACCAATGCCTCAGAGATTCTGGCTTAACTGTTTGGGGGTGGGGCCTTGACCAAATCTTTTAAAGCTCCCTCAGGTGATTCTAATGTTCAGTCTGGGCTCTGAACCACTGCCCTAGGCTGTCCAGTACCTCAGATGTTGGCAAGTCAGAGCTATAGACTGGGAGCCTGGCCCTGGAACCAGCACATTTCAATGATGACAGTGGGAAAATTACTTACCTTCTTTGTGCAGTAGTTATTTCATGTTTGAAACATAAGAGTAAGTTGGGTATGATGAGATAACTCCTGTAATCCCAGTATTTGGGAGGCGAAGACAGGAGGATTATAGGTTCAAGGCCAGCCCCAGCTATAGAGTGAGACCCTCTGCAACTTAGTGAGTTCCTATTTCAAAATAAAAAGGGCTGGGGGTGTAGCTCTATGGTAGAATGCTGGTGGGTTCAATCCCCAATACCACAGATAATTATGAGTATATTAGTGTAACTACAATAGAGTGTGTGTAGAGCCGTGCTGTCCAAACCCTGTTGCTATAGGGTCAGATTTTTTATTGGGGGTTGACAAGGTATATTCTTTGCACTGTGTGCTAGATTTCTTACCAAAGTGCTCCAAAGGAAGGAGGTTAATGAACCAACACCACATATGTGTAGCCTGAACCCAGAGGAGGTAGTAACTCCCAAGATCATGCAGCTAGGAGGATCCTGAAAGATTGTTCTAGCAGAGTGGGAGATGGCACAGTCCTTAAGCCAGGCGTGGTGGCGCACGCTTATAATCCCAGCATTTGGGAGGCTGAGACTGGAGGATCGCGGTTCGCGGGCAGCCTCAGCTACTTAGTGAGGCCCTTTGCAACTCAGTGAGACCTGGCTTCAAAATAAACAATAAAAAATAGGGCAGGGGGTGTAGCTGGAGGTCAAACGCCCCTGGGTTCCATCCCCAGATCCACACACACACAAAAAAAGAATTCAGCCTCTGGAGACAGCCTGCCTTTGGTTCAAATTTTGTGCCCATTAGCCAGGTGTGGGAGTGCGCACCTGTAATCTCAGTACGTGGGAGACTGAGGCAGGAGGATTGCTGGCTCAAGGCCAACCTCGCCAACTTAGCGAGACCAACCCCAATTTAGTGAGACCCTATAATAAAAAATAAAAAGGGTTGTGGGCATAGTTTTGAGGTAGAATTCCCCTGAATTCAAAGTCCAGTGCCAAAAAACAACAACCAAAAAACAACAACAAAAGAAAACAAAAGCGAATTCTATTCCCATCACTTATCAGCTGTACAAACTTGAACAATTTACTTTTCTGTGCCTAGGTTTTCTCATCTTTAAAATGGGGATGGTAGCTGGGCACTCTTGTAATCCCATTACTTAGGAGGCTGAGACAGGAGGATCACAGGTTCTCAGCCAGCCTCAGCTACTTAGTGAAGCCCTCTGCAACTTAATGAGACCCTGTTTCAAAAATAAAGAATAAAAAATAGGGCTAGGAGTGTAGCTTGGAGGTAGAATGCTCCTGGGTTCCATCTCCAACACCAAAAAATAAAATAAAATAAAATAAAATAAAATAAAATAAAATAGGGATGGTAATAATACTTGCTTCAAGCATATTTGATCAGCTACTTTCCCTTTCTCAGCCCCAGTGAACACTACACTCACAGTCCTATACCCACCATATGTGGTGTATGTCAGGAAGCTGAAGTCCAGAGAGGGAAAAAGATATGCCAGGAGTCACAAAAAGAATTAGGGGCAGAGCTTGGCAGAAATCCTGGCCCCCCAGGTGGCCCCCCATAGCCCCACACCAACACTTGTTCCTACAGTTCGCATGTAAGCCTGAAGTGGGGCCAAAGTGGGGCCATGACAGGCTTCATCCATACAGCAAACATGCTAGGCCTAAGGTTCAGTTTCCCAGGAATACAACTAACAGTTAAGTGCCAGTTTTGACACCTGGGTCAGGATGAAAAACTCCCAACCAACCCCAGGAGGCACCAACCAAATGGGAGGCGCCAAGTATCCTGTCCATTGCTTGTGATAACACCATTAAAAATTCATTTTGGTCCATAGATAACTCCTTTGTAAATCACAGCCCGAGTGACTGAAATGTATAAAAACTGCCTTGGAACAAAGACTCGGGGTCCTTGTCAAGACTCCACTGCATTGGAGGGACTTGGACCCTAGCTCGAGCTAGTTCCCCAATAAACCCTTTCTGCCTTTGCATTATTGTGTGATGGGGGTCTCTGTCACCCTGAGGTCCCAGACTTTGGGTATAACACACATAGTCCCCTCCACTCACAAAGAACGTTTAAAAGTGCTATGACCAGGTCACTGGCAATTTTCTGTCTCCCAGTGTTCATGGAGAAAAGCAGAGAAGGAATTCTCATCCTCTCAAGGACCCTCTGACTTCTTTTACTTTTTCCCTCTGTGCACTCTTGCTGACTCTCTCTCCCTCTGTTGCCGCCTCTCTCCTCCATTCTCTCTTCAGTTCCCTATAGTAACTCAAAACCATCTGAATAGATTCAAATAAACCTCTCCTCAAATAGGCTCCTTAGAGGGAGAGAGGATGGGAAGTTCAGCCCAAAGGAGAATGTCTCTGCTGGTTGCTGATGCAGAGTGAAGAAGCTGCTGGCTGAGGAGAGGGGATGCAGCTGGCCGTGGCTGAACAGCAGGACACCATGAATGGGGATCCAGAGGAGTCAATGCCTGAGGAGTCACAGAAACAGCACAGCTTGAAGGACCCAGAAGGTCAGTCAAACCTACTCCAACTCCTGCCTATCCCCCCAACATGCACACACTCATGTGCACATCCTATATGGGAACTGGGCATTCCCAAGAGGTTCAGGAAGCAATGAATAGCAAAGGACACCATTAAATGTCCAAAGTAAGCCAGATGTGGTGGCACACACCTGTAATCCTAGTACCTGCAAGGCTGAGACAGGAGGATTTCAGGTTTGAAGACAGCCTCAGCAAGTATAGCAACCTATAGGGACCCTGTTTCAAAATAAAAATTTAAAAATAGAGCTGGAGGTGTAGCTCAGAGGTAGAATGCCCCTGGGTTCAATTCTCAGTGCCACAAAAAAGGTGGGGAGCTGTGGGTGTAGCTCAGATATTAAGTGTCCTGGGTCCAATGTGTAGTAGCAGAAAAGAAAGCTCCCCATTTTATAGATGAAAAAAATGAAGCCCAGAGATGTTAGGTAACTTGCCTAAGATCATACAGCAAGTAAGCTACAGAGATGAGTTTCTATTTGGCAGCATGGCTTCAAAGCCCATGAGCTTAACTGCTGGAAATGGGCCCTTCCCTTAGTTGGAGAACTTGTCTTTCTGGTAGCAAGTAACAGTGTTTCAAGGATAGCAAATACTGTCTGAAAAACAGCCCAGGGGATTAGAAAACTGCATTTCAATCCTGTGCTGTGTGGCTTTGGGCAAGTTACTTAAAGTCAGATGAAGGGAGCCATCATCCTTTCATACAGTGTTGTTGGAATGATCCATTGGATGTGAAAGTGCTTAGGAATCCTATAATGAGTTCTGGGAAGGAATTGTTATTAGCACTATTTTGTTTTTTAATTTTTATCATTTTTGTGACACTGGGGATGGAACTCAGGGACATTCTACCTCTGAACTACAACCCAAGCCCTTTTAATTTTGAAATAGTTATATTTTTTATTTTGAAAGGGTCTCAGTAAGTCTCAATGGCTGGCCTTGAATGATCATCCTGTCTCAGCCTTTTAAGTACTGGAATTATAGGCATTGGCCACTGTTCCTGGCTGTTTTTAAATGTTTTATTATATTTATTATATATTTATAATATTTATTATATATATTATATATATTATATATAATAAAAATTAAATATATATTTATTTATTTTCTGGCACTGGGGATTGAGGACAGGGGATACTAACTCTGAGCTACACTCCTGGCCTTTTTATTTATTTACTTTTTTGTGGTACTGGGGATTGAACCAGGAACATTCTACCTCTGAGCCCTATTTTTTTTATTTTTATCCTACCTCTCTAGCCATATTTCAAGGTCTCACTAAGTTGTGGAAGGCCTCACTAAATATCTGAGGCTGGCTGAGAACCTGTGATCTTCTGGTTTCAGCCTCACACGTACTGGGGTTACAAACGTATGCCACCAAGCCTGGATATTTATTTACATTTTAAAACAGGATCTCATTAAATTACCTCATGCTGATCTTGAACTGGCAGTCCTGCTGTCACAACCACCCAAGTACTGGAATTACGAGCATGCACCACCACACCCAGAATCAGCAGTGTTTTATATTCACCTGCTCACCACTCAACAGGTTCGGTTCCCCATTCTCCAACATACACACCTGTGCACTTACTCCCACTTTGAACCCCCTGAACCAGTAGTACTCAGCTCCCAGCAATACCCCCTGAAGAAGCACCCCATAGACATGCATGCAAGTAGACAATCATGTGTCTCTGCTTGCACGCACGTTCCTTGGGCGCATGCATTGTACGAGTATGTCCATCCCTTATATATACAAATCCCTTGAAATTCCATTTGCAGGAGCCCCGTGTACAGGGTTCAGAAATGTGAACCCAATTTTTGTGTGTATCTGTGTGTTACTGCAGATTGAACCCAGGGGTGCTCTATTTCTGAGCTCTACTCCCTGTCCCTTTTTATATTTTATTCTAAAACAGGCAGGGTCTTGCTAAGTTGCTGAGGCTGGCCTTGAAACCACAATTCTGCTGCCTCAACCTCCCAAGTACCGAGATTATAGGTCACTACCCCTGGCCAGAAATGTGATTCTTGTGCCACCCGGCTAATCATTCTGTTGCACAGGGCCTGCAGGCAGGTGGGTTTCAGTGGGGGATGGGGTGGCGTGGAGTGCTGAAGAGGCAGGTCGGGAAGGCAGCAGCCAGGTCAGGCCTGGCTTTTCAAGCAATCTGTTTAGCCCTGCAGCTAAGGAGCCCATTAGTGGCAGCTTCTCATTTCAGATTTCCCAGCATGCCATGGCCCACAGACTGCGCACTGTTTATTTGGAGAAGCTGAGAAAAATTGTTTGTATAATTAGAGTGGGGACAAGGGCTGCTCTGGAAGGGGTTCTCCGCAGGAGGCCTAGGCTTGCAGCAGACGCCAGCTCAAAGGCCCCACCACCTGCCTGTGGAGTACCCGGCCAGGGCTCAAGAACAACAGAGGCCAACAGGCTGGCCAGGCTACCTCTGTGGCCCCGTCTCTTGGTGCTGATCTGACAGACCGCCTTTGTTCCAGTAGGGCCTGCCCAGCACGAGGCAAGAGAGGAGAGGGCCTGGATATCATGAAGCCAACATGGGGTACAAAACGCCCAGGTTTTGGATTTAGACCTTTTGTTTCCCTGGGCCTCAGTTTCCTCATCGGGAATGCAGAGGCAGTAATACACCTATCAGAGCATGTTAGCTGGGAGGAGAAAGGAGCACTATGAGAGTGTCCAGCAGGCTGGCAGTATCTCACTGGCACTGTTTCCCTGACCTGGGGTGGACTTTAGTCCCTTGTTTCTTTTTTATTTTTAAATTTATTTTAAGCCAGGCATGGTGGTACACACTTGGAATCTCAGTACTTGAAAGGCTGAGACAGGAGGATCCAGGTTTGTGGCCAGTCAGCTACTCAGTGAGGCCCTCTGCAATTTAGTGAGACCCTGTATCAAAATAAAAGAATAGGCTGGTCATGGTGGCACATGCTTGTAATCCCACGATTCGGGAGGCTGAGACAGGAGGATTGTGGTTCACTGCCGGCCTCAGCTACTGAGTGAGGCCCTTCACAACTCAGACCCTGTTTCAAAATAAAGAATAAAAGCCAGGTGTAGTGGCGCACACTTGTAATCCCAGTGCTTGGGAGGCTGAGACAAGAAGATCGCACAGGTTTGAAGCCAGCCTCATCTACTGAGTGAGGCTCTCAGGAATTTAGTGAGAACTTGTTTCCAAATAAAGTATAAAACAGGTCGGGGAGTATAGCCCAGAGGTAGAAAAGCCTCTGAGTTCCAACCCCAGTATCACAAAAAAAGAATAAAAAATAGGGCTGGGGGTGTAGCTTCGAAGTAGAATGCACCTGGGTTCAATCCCCAGTACCACAAAAATATATATGTATAAACATATATGTATATATACATGTATGTATATGTATATTATCTTCGGGGGTACTAGAGATTGAACTCAGGGGCATTTTACCTTTGAGCTACACCCCCAGCCCTTTTTATTTTGAAACATGATCTCACTAATTTACTGAAGCTGTCCTTGAACCTGCAATTTTCCTAATTCAGCCTCCCAAGTACTGGAATTACAGGTGTGGGCTGCTGGACCAGGTCCAAGACACATCTTTTGGCACTGGACAATTTTGCCTCCCTATACCATACTGAGGAAAAATTAGGCCAGAGATGGGAAGGTATCTGGCCAAGGTCACATAATGAATTTTAGGCAGATCCAGCTGATGACTATCAGTCCACAGCTCTCAGATGGTATTCCACAGGGAGCTGGCCAGGATAGAAATCCCCCCTCCCCTACTATCTGTCCCAAGTTAAGATGCCATAACCTACCTGAAAGCTTTCCCATGAAAACCTCCATAAATTCTTGGTAATAGCTTATCTATTATATTTCCCCAAGTTCTTCCTGACTGAGCCTAACACTTTCTCTCTGCTTCTCACTTAAAAGGAAATGAAGCCGGGCTTGGTGATGCACGCTTGTAATCTGAACATTCAGGAGGCTGAGACGGGAGGATCACGGTTCACAGACATCCTCAGCTACTTAGCAAGGCCCTTTGCAACTCAGTGAGACCCTGTCTAAAAAAATAAAAAGACTAAAGAAATAGGACTGGGGGTGTAGCTTAGAGGTACAATGCCCCTGGATTCCATCTCCAGTACTACAACAAACAAACAACAAACAAAAAAGGAAACGATGCCTCCATTTTGATGTCTAAGACCTGGCACCTGTGCCAGATAAGTGCTCAATAAACATTTGCCCAAGAGGATTGAAATGAATAGGACACTTTGACAATATCTTGTAAGGATGACAATGAGCATATTACATATCATATATGTGTACCAGGAGACATGACAAGGGTATATATAGCAGCTTTCTGTTCTTCCCCTGATAGAGTATGCATAACTTGATGTCAGTGATTTGGAGACCAGATAAATACATGTATTTATACAATGGAATACCATGTAGTAGTGAAAATGAGTGAACTTCAGCTACAGGAGTTAAATAGATGCACCTAAAATAGCAAATTTGGGAGGTTGAGACAGGAGGATCACAGATTTGTGATCAATCTCAGATACTTAGTGAGGCCCTCTGCAAATCAGTGAGAGCCTGTTTCAAAATAAAGAATAAGCCGGGCGTGGTGGCACACACTTTTAATCCCCACACTTGGGAGGCGGAGACAGGAGGATCGCACAGGTTTGAAGCCTTAAGAGACCCTGTTTCCAGATAAAAATATACAAAATAGGTCTGGGAGTATAGCCCAGAGGTAGAAGGGTTTCCAGGTACCCCAGTACCACTAGAATAAATAAATAAATAAATAAATAAATATTTAAAAAGAGGGTGAGGGGGTGGAGCTCAGAGGCAGAATGCCCCTGGGTTTCACCCCCAGTTTCTCTAAATAAATAAATAGCAAGAAGAAATGGATAGATGAATGAATGAATGAATTCTGTTTCCTTCAATCAGAGAACTGATTCTCCTGCCTCTTCTCTGTTTTCTGTGTAAGTTTCTCTGGAACCCATGTAAGCTTTGGAGCCTGCCTAACCTAAACTGGAACCCTGGCTCTTTAACTTACTGTCTGGCAGCCCAGGGATCCCAGTACCCTCCTACCCTATCTACCTCAGCAAACAATAGTAAGCACTCATTGCGATGACAGCATACCTCAGATTTGATCTATTCCAACCTCCCATTTTACAGAGGACAAAAAGAGGCCCAAATGGAAACCTCAGTCCCTGTCCCAGGAGCTAACAAAATCGTTCCTTAGGTAGCTCAGATGGCGATCAGGACTTCAATTAAGACTGCTACACTGGGAAAGAGAGGAGGAGGAGGAGGAGGGGGAGGAGGAGGAGGAGGAGGAGGAGGAGGAGGAGGAGGAGGGAGAAGAGAAGAAGGGAGAAATTCTTAGGATGTAAAAGAAACAAGGAATTTCTGGGCATGGTGGTCTAAACTTGTAATCCCAGTATTTGGGAGTCTGAGACAAGAGGATCACAGGTCCCAGGCCAGCCGTGCCAATTTAGGAAGATCCTGTTTCAAATAAAAAATAAAGAACTTGGGAGGCAAAAATAGGAGGATCACATGTTCTTGGCCAGCCTCAGCAACTTTTTGAGGCCTGCTGCAACTTAGTGAGACTCTGATTCAAAATAAAAATAAAATAGGGCTGGGATAGAACTCAGAGGTAGAAAGTCCCTGGGTTCAATCTCTAGTACCACCAAAAAGTAAAAAAGGGCTAGGGTTGCAGCTCAGAGGTAGAATGCCCCCTGGGTTCAATCCCCATTACCAATACCAGAAAATAAAATAATAAACTAAAATGGGGCTGAAGGCATATAGCTAGGAGGAAGAATGCCTCTAGGTTCAATCCCAACTATGACGACCACAACTACTATTACTACTACTACTACTACTACTACTACACACACACACACACACACACACAGTAAAATAGGACTGGGGTATAACTCAGAAGCAGACTGGCCCTGGGTTTCAATCCCCAGTGCCTCCCCAAATGTGGGTTGAACCAGTCTTTGGTGGTATACTGCTATAATCATCAGAAGGCTGACGTAGAAGGTTCACAAGTACAAGGCCAGCTTGGGTTAATTAGTGAGGTCCTATATCAAGCCCGGTGTGGTGGCACACACTTTTAATCCCAGCATTTGGCTGGGCGTGGTGGTGCACGCTTGTAATCCCAGATCTTGGGAGACTGAGACAGGAGGATCACACAGGTTCAAAGCCAGCTTCAGCTGGTTTAAAAGACCCTGTTTCCAAATAAAATATAAAATAGGTCTGGGAGTGTAACCCGGAGGTAGAAGGCCCCTAGGTTCCATCCCCAGTACCACTAAAAAAATAAATAAAAAATAAAAATAATCCTAGAATTTGGGAGGCTGAGACAGGAGGATCCAGGTTCTCAATTAGCCTCAGCTACTTAGTGAAGCCCTCTGCAACTTAGTGAGATCTGTTTCAAAATAAAGACTAAAACAGGGCTGAGGTAATATGCCCCTGGGTTCAATTCCCATTACCACAGAAAAGAGAGATTCTATCTCAAAATTTAAAAGGGGGGGGCTGGAGTGTTGCTCAGAGGAGAGGATCCCTGGGTTCAACCCCTAGGACCTTCTTGCCCCCAAACAAATGTGGGATGAAAAAATCCATATATCACACTACCCTTTAGGAGAGTCTTGGTTTTTCTCCCCTTTAACAAATGCTTGTTAATCCCCCCTGGGCCCACTTCCCATGGCTGCCAGGATTACTCTGGATTACCCAGTGTTGCTCATCTTTAGGTACAGTTGAGTCAGAGGGCAATGGGATGGCCCGGACAAACCCTGAATTCCCTACCGGCTTCTCACTTCTCTCTGTTATGCTGGGCCTCTTCCCCAGAACTTCTCCCACTCCAAGTCAGCCATCTCTGCACACAAGGTATAAATACAAAGAATAAATAAACCCAGTGCGAGCCCCAGAACTGAAGCAAATTGCTGGCAAGCGCTAGCCGCTGATTAGCATGCATAGTGGACGTGCAACTGGGCATATCGAAGAGAAAGACATTTTCCCCGAGGATAGAGCTATCAGCATGGGCCCGGCTGGGGAGGGAAGTGCAGGTTGGGAAGCACACTGTTGGTGCCCCAGCTGGACCCAGGGACTCATCAGCCTGGTGGGGGGGCCCAGGCTGGCTCTGTCAGGTCATTCTGCTCCCCATATATGATCCTCAAACCTGAGCAGAGGGCCTTTCAGCAAACTAGAATCTGGGGCCCACGTAAGATGCAGATGGAGGGGGAAAGAGAGCCAGAGCCAGAAGGGTTGGTTCAGATGGATCCAGAGGTGGCTGAGTGGCCTTGGGTAAGTGGCAGTTTTCATCCTAAACTTCCACTTACTCATTCATAAAAGTAAAGAGCAATAGCAATTACCTTATAGGACTGGAAGTTCTCAATAATTTAAGCAGATCAAGAGTGATAAACTAAGACAGAAATGATGTTCACCCTCTTCCACCCCTTGCCACCAGGTAATTTATCCTTGGCCGGCATATTGGTGCATGGCTGTAATCCCAGGACCTGCGAGACTGAGACAGGATGATTGCAGGTTCAAGCCCAGCTTTAGCTACTTAGCAAGATCTTCTTTGACTTAGTGAGACCCTGTTTCAAACTAAAACAAATAAAAAGGGCTAGGGGTATAGTTTGGAGGTAGTACCTCCAAGTACCCAAATAATAATATTTTGAGTAGTAAAACTGAGCTGTACCTCACCAGTACCCAAATAATAATATCACAACAATAACAAGAGCCCCCTTGTTGTCAGTACACAGCCTGGGCACAGACCTGGAAAAGTACAGTGTAGAAGGAATTTCTAGGAGGAATTCATAGAGAGAGAGGAAGAAAAAGATTCAGTACAAAGCTGAAGTGTAACTTAGTAGCAAAGTGCCTCCATAGTAGGCAGAAGGCCCTGGGTTCAATCTCTAACACTGCCAAGACAAAAGAAGAGTGAGGATGCTCGTGGTTATTGGATGCTGTATGTGTTATGAGCTGTGCGAAATGCTTTGTAATCGTTATCACTCCATTATGATTTAGCAGTCTTTTGCAGATTAAGGACACCTGAACACCAAATAGGTTATATACCTTGCTCAAGGTCACACAGCTAGGTGGCAGCAGATCTGGGATTTTTTTTTTTTTTTTACAATATGGAGGATGGATTCCAGGGGCATTCTACTTCTGAGCTACACCCCCAGCACTATTTTATATTTATTTTGGAACAGGGTCTCACTACGTTGCAGAGGGCCTCTCTAAGCAGCTGAGGCTGGCAAGGAACCTGTGATCCTCCTGTCTCAGCCTCCCAAATGCTGGAATTACAAGCATGCACGACCACATCCAGCTAGAACTGTGATTTAAATCTAGGTGATTTCTTTTTTAGTTATGTCTGATAAAATACAGGATACCTGAGTTCAATTTTAATACCAGGGAAACAATGGATAATTTTATACTACATACTTATATAACCAACCTTCCATTTCTACAGATTTTGCATCTACAGATCCAACCAACTGTATATTTGTAAAACACCCGGCATGGTGGTGCTCTCCTGGAATCCCAGTACTTGAGAGGCTGAGGCAGGAGAATCTCAGGTTTGAGATCAGCCTCAAAAATTTAGTCAGACCCTCAGCAACCTGGTGAGACCCTGTTTCAATAAAAAAATTTAAAAAGGGCTCCACAGTAGAATGCCCTTGGGTTCAATCCCCAGTACCAAATTTGTGTGTGTGTGTGTGTGTGTGTGTGTGTGCCTGTGTGTGTTTGTGTATATGTGTGTGCATTTGAAAATAGAGTGTATACTGATCATGTGCAAATATTTTTTTCTTATCATTATTGCCTAAACAATACTCTCTAGAAGCTATTTTATAGCATTTACATTATAATAGGTATTGTAAGCATCTAGTGGTTTTGGGTGGTGCTAGGGATTAAATCCAGAGGAATTCTCCCTCTGAGCTATAGCCCCAGCTGCTGAAGTTGGCCTTGAACCTGCAATTCTCTTGTCTCAGCCTCCCAAGTAATGGGATTATAGGCATGTGCTACTGTACCCATCTAAAGATGATTTAAAGTATACCAGAGGATGCTTGTAGGTTATAGCAAGTATTATGCCATTTTATTATAAGGGACTCGGGGGACAACTATACTAAAAAGTACCTACTTATGCTTACAAATATTCATTGCTCTTCTGAAATTTGAACTTAACTGGGAATGTTGTCGTTTTATTTGCTCAATCTGGCAACCCTGACTCCAGGGGCTTCACTCTTTAACAGTACCTTAAAACACTTCCTCCAGGCTAAAAATGGAGTTTGGTCGGTTGTTGAGCACTTGCCTAACCAGAGGACCTGGGTTCCAGCCCCAGCACCACAAAAACAAAACAAAACAAAACAAAAACTTCTTATGAGCTAGAAGAAATAAAATTTAGGTAGAAAAAAGACAAGTTGAGAAAAGGAAAATATAGTTCTAAAAACTTTATTTTCTAAAAACTTTCATCATCTTTAGTTTTTTTTTTTTTTCATTTCTTTGTGGTACTGCGGATGGAACCCAGGGAATTCTACATCTGAGCTATACCCTCAGCCCTATTTTTTATTCTTTTTTTGGAAACAGGGCCTCACTAAGTTGCAGAGGGCCTTAATAAGTAGTAGCTGAGGCTGTCTGCGAACACTGATCTTCCTGGTTCAGCCTCCCGAATGCTGAGATTATAAGTGTGTGCCACCATGCCTAGGCCCTCATTAGTTTGATTTTAACAGAGCTTGTTTACTCTTAGAAAACAGCAAGGCCCATACTTTTAAATCATAATGACCTAACTCCATACCTAAAATTTTGGGGGCAATTAGACCCTAGGAAAAATTTCACCCTGTGTCAGAGCCTCAATTTCCTGGAAAGAAAGCCCCAGAGAAAATCATACCTTTGCCCCACATGCTCAACCTCCCAAGTACTAGGATTTACAGTATCATGTGCCATGATACCCAGCTGAAGCTGGTTTTATTTATTATTTATTTTGAAGATTTAAAGAAGTTTATTAGAAAGATAAGAAATACAGAAAATAGAAATACAGCTCCATATCAGACTGGCATGGAGGGGTGACTCGAAATGAATACACCCAAGATTTTTTTTAAAAGGAGATAATGATTCAAATCCTAACTATGTTCCTGTTTATTAATTTGCTTATTCATTTTGTTGTAATGTGATAGAACCCAGAAGTATTTCACCTCCGAGCTATACATGCTGTTTTTTCTTTTTTGTTTTGAAGTCGGATTTTTTTTTCTTTTTTTGGTGGTGGTACTGGGAGTGGAACCCAGGAGTGTTTCTACCTCCGGGCTATACTCCCAGATATATTTTATACTTTATTTGGAAACAGGGTCTCACTAAGGTGCTGAGTGCCTCACTCAGTAGCTGAGACTGGCTTTGAACCTGTGTGCTCCTCCTGTCTCAGCCTCCCAAGCGCGGGGATTACAAGTGTGCACCACCATGCCCTTGAAGCTGGTTTTAATGATGGGGGAATTGGGGGGGTGAAGGGAGTGCCAGAGAAGTAGGTTGTTCCTCAGGACCCAAGTTCAAGGTGTGGATCTATGGAAAGGATGATCTTGCTCTGCAGTGAGCACAGCTAAGTTTGGACCTGAAACTGCCCGTTATTAGCTGTGTGATTCTAGGCAAGTTGCTTCACCTCTGTGAGTCTCACTTTCTTCATCTATAAAACTAGAGTAGTAGCACTCTAACTAACAGGGTTACTTTGAGGGTAGAGGAGATGAGGGGTAACACATGAGGAGCACTTGGTGACTATTGTTACCAATTACCATGGAGCCCCATCCTTACCCAGGTCCCTTTGCCCTACATCACTGACCTGAGAGTTGTTTGGCGTAGAGAAGGGACACCAGGCATGCAGCTGATTTGGTTTGGGTCTCTGGGGTCACCACCTTCTCCGCAACTGGCAATCTGGACCTATGGGTAAACTTGATCCTGCTCTCCTACCAGCCTCCAACCTGCCTGCCACAGCTCCTGAACAATTCACGAACACACCAATACTCCAGCCATCTTCCTTGGTTGAATGGGGGCTGTGGACAAGTGATTTCTCATGAAAACTGCCCCATCCCCGCAGCAATCAGCTGGGGAAGGGGGAAGGGATAAGGTAGGCAGGGCCGAGGGCAAGAGAAAAGGTGTGGGTGGATGGATATAGGACTCCACCTTCCTTAGGGTCCCTGCCCCTCCAATTGCTGATCTCCACCTTGGGGAACTAGGACAAACCTGGAAAGAGCAGGGGACTTGTTATTGTAGACATTTCCTCTTTCTTTCTTCCTTCCTTTCAAACAGGGTCTCACTCAGTTGCAAAGAGCCTCACTAAGTAGTAGCTGAGGCTGTCCTCAGACTTCCATCCTTCCGTCTCAGCCTCCAAATGTTGGGATTACAAGTGTGTGTCAACACATCGGCTGATTTTTTATTCTTTATTTTGAAACAGAGTCTCACTGAGTTGCAGAGGGCCTCACTAAGTAGCTGAGGCTGCCCTTGAACCGCGATCCTCCTGTCTCAGCCTCCCAATACTGGGATTACAAGTATGGGCCACCACCCTCAGCTTAGACATTCCCATTTTTGAGCCCATTTCCCCACCTGAAATATGCAGATAAAATCCCATGTTGGAACTAGGCAGGGTTGTGCACACCTGTAATCCTAGTACTTTGGAGGCTGAAGCAAAAGGAACTCAGGCTTGAGGCTAACCTCAGCAACTTAGTGAGGCCCAATTTCAAAATTAAAAAAAAAGGGCTGGGGGTGTACCTCAGAGGTAGAATGTCTCTGGAGTCAATCCTCACTACCAAACACACAAACACACACATACACACACACACACACACACACACACACACACAAATACACATACACAAAAAAATCCCACAGAAACTGGGCATTGGTGAAAGTGCATGCTCGTTATCCCAGTGACTTAAGGCTAGGTATAGCTCAGTGGTAGAGTGCTCCTGGGATCAGTCTTCAGTAACATACACACACACACACACACACACACACACACACACACACACACAGAGAACAATCTCCACTTCAGAGGGTGAGTGGGAGCAGAAAAGTGTGAGAGTGGCCCAGACTTGTTCAAACTCTCCAGCACCAGTGTTTGCAAGGCACTTCATTTCACAAACGTTCACTGAGCCCATTCAGTGCCAGGCCCCATATAGGGCAGAGGGAAAATAAAGAATGAAATGCGACTAGAGCCTAGTGTGCTGGCTGCCTAGTGGAAGAAATGGCCATGAGGGGACAGTACTGAGGGAAAGCCTTTGTATCTCATATGGGTCTTCGTTTTGCTATCTGTAAAATAGAAGCCATAATGCCTTCCCTCTGGGGTGTTTTGAAGATTAATCAAGATGTCTCTCTGGGCTGTAGGGGCTGTTCCTTCTAAAAAGAACATCTTTCCAACCCTCACTCCCAGGCCTGGCTTGGCTGCCTCTCCCCCCATTTTTAAAAAAATTGTGGTATTTGATCCTAAGGGCAATCTACCTCTGAACTACATCCCCAACCCTATTTTAGTGGATTTTTTTTGGTACTGGGGACTGAACCCAGGGGCATTTTACCTTCAAGCTACACTCCCAGGCCTATTTTGATTCTTTATTTAGAAACAGGGTCTCAGTGAGTTGCAGAGGACCTAAGTAGCTGAAGCTGATGACGAACCTGCCATCCTCCTGCCTCAGCCTCCCAAGTCCTGGGATTACAAGTGTGATCCACCACGTCAGGCCCTATTTTAGTTTTATTTGGAAACAGGGTCTTGCTAAATTGTCAAGGGCCTCACATCGTTGCTGAGACTGGCCTCAAAACTGTAATCCTCCTGTGTCAGTTTCCCCAGTACTGGGATCGCAGGTGTGCACCACTGCACTCACTGCTCTTAGCTTGCCTCCACCCGTCATTCTTGAGGACTGCACAAATGGTTCCCTCTTCTGACAAATCTTCTCATGTTTCCCCATCTCAGGTGCCCATCCTGATTGGCTAGGGTACCCATCCCTTGGCTTATTCTACCCTTGTTTGAATTTCAACCCTCATGTCCTCTCATGGCCATTTCCTGGCATGTTCCCCACTAGGCTGCCAGTTCACTAGACTCTGGT
This sequence comes from Muscardinus avellanarius, assembly GCF_963383645.1. NCBI lineage: Eukaryota > Metazoa > Chordata > Mammalia > Rodentia > Gliridae > Muscardinus > Muscardinus avellanarius. The sequence goes on from NC_137792.1 coordinate 108,291,411, forward strand.
TTCATCTTGTTCCTTGTTTCCCTCTGCCCTGCACGGGGACTGGCACAGAGTCTGCTCAGTGAACGTTTGCAAAATGAATGGAAGTGGCTCATCAACACCTACGCGGTGTCCAGGTGTGAGGCGTTATTGGCGGGGCACCCCTTTACATCCCAAGATCCTTCCTATCAGCATGTTGTTAGGGAACCACATTTTTCATAACGGAACCCCACCTCTTCTTTAGCCTTTGCCACTGTGATGGATGTGGGCAGAGAGGTCCAGGATGCCAAGGCGGCTAGCTGGGGGGACGCCTGGAGGGTTCCAGGGCCAGCTGGGGCAGTCTGTGTGCTCGCTCCAGCCGGTCCCCGAGGCCTCTGGGCTGCTGTTCTGCCCTGCCGAGCCCACTGTGTTCAGTCGCAGACACCTCATTATCGCAGCGATGCAGCCAACTGGAGGCAGTTCAGAGAAGAGTAGCGAGAGTGATGGGGGCGGTGGAGGCCTGGCGCTGGCTCCAGCGCTGGCGGCGGGGGAGGGGAGCAGCCCCAGGGCCCCGGCTGAGAAGCCCCGCCCAGCAGGGCCCGGCAGGGAACCGGAGAAGACAGGCATCTGTGCACCAGAGTCTGCAGATTGGCCTCCCCAGCAAGCAAGAAATGAGCTAGCCCGGAAGACAGACAGAGGGGCACTTGGGACAGGACTCCTCTCTACCAAAACCAGGGGTACATAAGCAGAAGCCAGCACCAGACCCAGCACACACTCATTCCAAAAACTGTGTGTGTGTGTGTGTGTGTGTGTGTGTGTGTGTGTGTGTCACTGGGGATTGTGTGATACCAAGGGCATTCCACCTCCGAGCTACCCCAGCAACACATTTCACTAAATTACCCAGACTGGCCTCAAACCCCCAATCCTCCTGTCTTAGCCTCCCAAGTACTGGAAAAACAGACATGCAAAACCACCTGGCTCCCTTTATAGTCTCAAACGCCACTCCGCCTGTTGCCACCTCTGCCATGACCTTGGAGCAGGAAGCAAAAGGACAGAGCTGCCATTCTGAGGAGCGCTGGCTGTGTACCCTGAGATTTGTAGTCACTGGGAAATTGTTATGGGTTACCTAGGGTGCCCCTGCTGCCTCTGTCGGAAGGGAACTTTGGACCTGGCTGAGGATGAGGCTCACTCATTAACAGAGACACGGGGCAAGGGAAGGAAAAGGACTCATCCAAGATGCCCTGTGCGTCAACGGCGTGGCCTGGATGGGACCTAGGGCTTACGGCCCTGAAGTTTTCTCCTGCTTATACCCTACCTTCTGCCCTGGGAACTGAGAGAGCTGCAGACCAGACTGTACCCTGCCTTCTGCCCAGGGATGAACTTGAGTAGCCCCACCCCATACATGCACACCTACACTACAGATATGTCAACACACCTGCTCCAGGTGTGCTGTTACTTTGGCTTCCCAAGATGCCTTCTAAAAGGGAATGGCCCCAAGATGCAGATCAAGTCCCAAAACACTCATGCATTCACTCAGTGGCGCTAGCCTTTGGCCTCGCTCTGCACTGCCATTTTTTTTTAATTTTTTAAAATTTTTTGGTGGTACTGGGGGTGGAACCCAGGGGCTTTCTACCTCCGGGCTATACTCCCAGACCTATTTTATATTTTATTTGGAAACAGGGTCTCACTAAGTTTCTGAGAGCCTCACTAAGTAGCTGAGGCTGGCTTCAAACCTGCGCGATGATCCTCCTGTCTCAGCCTCCCAAGCGTGGGGATTAAAGCATGAGCCACCACTCCCGGCGTCTGCTCTGCAATTTGAATGGGGTAGCTTCATGTTATTACCAATCTCATCACCGGTGTTCCATTGTCGCTCTTCTCGACAGCCTTTCCTGACCCTGGCTTGCCATGCTCTCCTGTGACCTTCAAAGCACTGAACTCTCTTCCAAGTCAACACTTTTGCTTATCGTCTTCCCTACCCCTCAAGATGAGATATTTTATTTATTTATTTATTTATTTATTTATTTATTTATTTATTTATTGGTACTAGAGATTGAGCCCAGTGATGTCTTGCCTCTGTTCAACAACCCCAGCCCTATTATTATTATTATTATTATTATTATTATTATTATTTTGTGGTAGTGGGGATGGAACACAGGGACATTCTACCTCTGAGCTCCGCCCCCAGCCCTATTTTGTATTCTTTATTTTAAAACAGGGTCTCACCGCTGGACGTGGTGGCGCACACTTGTAATCCCCGCGCTTGGGAGGTAGAGACAGGAGGATCACGTAGGTTCGAAGCCCGCTGTTCGCGCTGGCTTAGGAGACCCTGTTTCCAAATAAAAATGTAAAAATAGGTCTGGGAGTGTAGCCCGGAGGTAGAAGGGCTTCCAGGAACCCCAGTACCACCAAAAATAAAAAATAAAAATAAATAAATAAAACAGGGTCTCACTGAGTTGCAGAGGGTCTCACGAAGTAGCTGAGACCGACAGCGAACTGAGATCCTCTCATTTTAGCCTCCCAAGTACTGGGATAACAAGTGTGCACCGTCATGCCCGACTATTTTGTTTTGTTGTGAAACAGGGTCTCATAAGATGAATATGGCAATGCTCACCTGTAATCCCAGTACTTGAGAGGCCAAGACAGGAAGATCACAAGACTGAGGACAACCTCAACACTTTAGCAAGACCCTCAGCAACTTAGCCAGATCCTGTTTCAAAAAATAAAATGTGAAGCCAGGCATGGTGGCATAGGTTTGTAATCCCAGTACTTGGGAGACTGAGACAGGAGGATCACAGGTTTGTGGCCAACCTGAGTTCCTTAGGCCCTCCACAACCGAGTGAGTCCCTGTTTCAAAATAAAAAAAATAAAAAATAGGAAGCCAGCCATGGTGGCACATGCTTATAATCCCAGAGTTTGGGAGACTGAGACAGGAGGATTGCAGTTCACTGACAGCTTCATCTACTATTTAGTGAGGACATTTGCAACTCAGTGAGACCCTGTTTCAAAATAAAGAATAAAAACTAGAATGCCCCTGGGTTCCATCCCCAGTACTGCAAAAAATAAAAAATAAAAATAGGGCTTGGGATATAGCTTGGAGGTAGAAAGCCCCTGGGTTTAATTCCCAGTACCACACACAAGCAGAATAAATAAATAAAATAAAATCTAAAAAGGGCTGGGGTGTAACTTTGAGGTAGAATGCCCCTGGGTTAATTCCCTAGTACTAAAAAAAAGAAAGAAAAAGTAAAAGAACCAGGATCTCCCTAAGTACTGTGCACTGGTCTCAAACCTGGAATCCTTTTGTCTCAGCCTCCCAAATACTAACACTACAGGTGTGTGCTACCACACCCAACTAAAAAATTCTTTAAGGAAAAGGATCACTTCTGGGTTGTTTTCCCATAAAGGAGTGTTTGGCACTCTTACAGACACAGACACAAACACACACATGCACACGCAGGCAGCATGCTAAATCAATGAAATCAATGAGCAACCAAACCTAGAGTAAAGTTATCCTTCCAGATATAAAGTCCAAGTCTGGTTTGGTTGCACAAAACTACCATCCTAGTAGTTTGGAGGCTGAGACAGGAGGATTGCAGGTTTGAGGCCAGCTTCAGCCATTTCAGAGACCTTGTTCCAAAATTAAAAGAATAAAAAAGGGCCAAGAGTGTAGATCCGATGTAGAATATCTCTGGGTATTTTGGTCACAACGATAGAAAAGCTGATTATAACACATCCCCGTTGGACAGATGAATAAAGGGTCAGGCAGAGAGGTGAACTATGAATTTCGAAGCTTATACAGCTAGGTCGCCGCTGAGCCCAGTAAGCCACATTGCATAATGGAAACACGATGGACTTTAGAATTGGACAGAGTGGGATTCGAATGCCAAAGTTGCTGTGCCACCTCGGGCAAGTTGCTTTACCTCTCTTAGCCTGGTTTCCTCATGTCTACAGCAAAGTACAAATCTCCATTTTGTGCACTCCTTTGGCGGAGATGCTTCTGCAATTAGACTGCCGACAAAACCATTCCTCTGCCGGCCCAACCCTCAACTGAGAACTCAGAAAAAGGGCGGGGGGAGAGCTGTCCACGCAGGGTAGGAAGCCAAAGCCAGTTACTCTCCCTGTGGCTGCCTTCCCAGTTTCCGTCTCTCCAGCCCACAGAGAATGCAATCCCCTCCCAGCGGCTCCCCTCCCCCACCTGAAGGTACGCGGGGAGGACTCTTGGGCTGTTTAATGGGGTGAAGCTGTCTTTAATCTGCTCCATAAATGTTTTCTGAATCCTCATTAGAAACTATAATGTCCTATTAATATGCTGATGAGGTTTCATTTGGGGGTAGGGAAAGAAGAGTGGCTAAGAGGAGGTGGGGTGGCAGGATTCCCTATGGGGATCCTGGGGGAGGAAGCTGAGCGCATGGCATCTCTCCCTAGTCCTTGGGAATCTCGGGAGGGCTCGGGGTCTGAGTCAACTGCCATGGAGACTGGCAGGTAGAGGCACACACCCCTCCACACCCCACCCCTGAATACCACCTGGCGCCCCACCCTGGTGGCCTAGGTTAGTCACCAAAGCCTACACTCCTTCCTCTTTTGTTCCTACCACCCACATCTATCTAGGCTGAAAGCACCAAGGCCTGGCTCCCCATTACCCCCAGGCACATACACCAGGAAAATACAAGGTGACACTTCCAGACAATGGAGAGAAGCAAGGTAGGTAACAATGTCTAACATCTAGCCAACCCTCAATGAAGTGGGGCTCTGAAGACAGGCTTCTGCCTTGGTGTTGCTCCTAGTCTGAGGGCCAGAGAGGCAGACACAGGAGAGCAATGAAAATCCAACACCGTGATGATGGAGGAATCGGGGGCATTATAAAGGGTGGAGGGACAGTGTGTGATTCTGTGGCTGGGTATGTGGTTGCCATTCAGTAGATATTTGCAGCCAGGTACAGTAGCATATGCCTGTAATCCCAGTGCTTCAGAGGCTGAGACAGGAGGATCATGGGTGGAGGCCAGCCTTGGCAATCTAGCCAGGCCCTCAGCAATTTAGCAAGACCCCATTTCAAATATATATGTGTGTGTGTATATATATATATATATATATATATATATATATATAATATTATATATATATGGAGAGAGAGAGAGAGAGAGAGAGAGAGAGAGAGAGAGAGAGAGTGTGTGTGTGTGTGTGTGTGTGTGTGTGTGTGTGTGTATGAGTGTATAGCTGGGCTGGGCTCAGAGGTAGAAATCCCCAGGGTTCGATCCCCAGTTACTTTCCCACCCCCAAAATAGATATTTACGTATGTGGCTTTGGTACCAGGCCTTGATGTGTGCTATGGCCTTAGCCAGGAGTGTCTCCCTGCATCCTACCACTCTTTAAGACCTTGTTGTCCTCGCTGACCCTATCCTCTGCCCTGAAGGCCCCCCACTCCCCATGTACCTAGATCTGGAGGGGCTGGCATCTGGAATTTGTTTCCCTGAACAGAAGTGTGAGCTCCTGCTGGTGGCTTGAATAGCCGTCACTGGTGGACATTTCTACACTCAGCTATACCTTCTTTCTAGCCTCTATGGGCCAGGGTGTCCTTGACCCCCTGTCCCACAAGAACCCTTTTCCCTCGCCTCCAAAGTGCCTTGGCTGCTGTTAGCTTTTGGTTCCTGGCTCAAACACTTTATTTATTTATTTATTTATTTATTTATTTATTTATTTGTTGTAGTGCTACGGATTGAACCCAGGGCATTCTACTCCAAGCTAAGTCACCAGCCCTATTATGTGTGGTACTGGGGATTTTTGAAACAGTGTCTCACTAGGTTGCAGAGAGTCTCACTACTTGCTGAGACTGTCCTCAAACCTGCCATCTTCCTGTCTCAGTCTCCCGAGCACTTGGATTACAGGTATGCAGCTTAATTTCTATTTGTTTATTTTGAGATAGGGTCTCACTAAGTTGCTGAAAGCCTTGCTAAATTGCTGAGGCTGGCTTTGAGCCAGCAATCCTCCTTTCTCAGCCTCCCAAGTACTGGGATTACAGGTATATGGTACCATGCCCGGATAGACCCGATACTCTTGGCTTCTAAATGTAATCAGATCAGGACCCCCGATTCAGCCCTTCCTTAGAGCATATGTTGGTAACTGGCCCCATTTCGCAGGACTCTGTATCATCCTCCTCCCTTGACCACTTTAGAAACACCTTGGCTTCAGGCTCTGCCATGTCTTCCTCCCCAGAAAAACTCACCTTCCTGGCTCTTTTGGCCTTTGCCGTGGCTGAAGTACATTTGTGTAACAATTCACAGTTGGCAGCTCATTCCTTCAAACCAGCCATCTTGTGATCCATCTTGGCCCTGAACTCCTCGGGGCCAGTCACATATGCCTGCTCACAACACGTCACTTAGGCTCTCCATGCCTTCGTTTCTGTAAAAGTAGAATAATATTAGGAGGAACAGAGGTTCAAGACCAGTGATCAATAACTTAGACCCTGTTTCAAAATAAAAACAGTGTAGTTTAGAGGTAGAATACCCCTGGGTTCAATCCCCAGAACCACACTAAATAAATAAATAAATAAATAAATAAATAAATAATAAAGGATTTGGCACAGTGCTGAGCTCACACTAAGTGCTCAATAAGTAAGTGAGAGGTTCATCCGGATTCTCTCCAAGCCCACACCGTTTGCTGCGCAGCCTCCACATTCTTCCTCTGCCCCCTAGTTTATAGTATTCCTACTGCCCAGATTCTGTCTTTGGAAGCAGGCTGACCTCGGTTCACTTCTACTTCTTTTCAGTTCCTTCCCCTGTAAACCGGGGTCTTGCTCAAGTGCAAAGTCTTGTTACATAGAAAGGTTTTTTTTTTTCCTTGCAACATCCACACAGCTCAGGTAGGAGGCCAGCTTGACTTGGGTCCAGGGGTGGAGTGGGCACACAGGGACAGGAATAGTGGGGAAAACCGAAATGGATGCCAAGGAGGCCCTGGTAAAGGTAGACAGATTCACCGGGGCAGTGCCTGAAGGGCACAGCAAGCCTAGGCATGATGCAGGCAGCGGGTAGGAACAGAAGCACAGTAATGCTAACTCTTGAACACTGCAGGCCCCAGCGGTTGGTGCCCTGATCCCTGCGGGTGGGAATGGAAATAGTTCAAGGAGAGACCTGGGGAATGTGCAGGGTGTCCAGACACAGGAAGACAGATACAAGAAGGAAGACCAGTGCTTCCAAGACACAAGGAGGAGAGAACCCTGCACATGGGGATCGGTAGAAGCAGAGGCTGGGATGAAAGCCAGGGCCCCTGTATTCAGCACCCCACCTTCCTGGTTCCATGTCAACTGCATAAAATTGCGACCCAGAGCCCAGAGTGGTGGTTCACTCTTGTACTTGGGAGGCTGAGACAGGAGGGTGGCAGATTTAAGTCCAGCCTCAGCAGCCTAGCCAGACCCTCAGCAACTTGGCAAGGTCTTGTTTCCAAATAAAAACTAAAATAGGGCTAGGGGTATAGCTCAAAGGTAGAATGGTCCTGGGTTCAATCCTCAGGACCACAAGAGGAAGGAAGGAAGGAAGGAAAGAAGGAAGGAAGGAAGGATGAATGGATGGATGGATGGAAGGAAGGAAAGATATTCTAGCTGACAGCAGGGCTTCGGTTTGGGGGTCAGGTTGCCTAGGGTTGGTTTCCCACTTATAGGCTGTGTGACCTTGGCCATGTTACTCAGCCTCTCTGTGTCTCATTCTCATCTATAAAATAGCAATTATATTTTCTACCTCATAGGGCCATTATGAGAATGAAATACCTTTACTGAATGTAAAGTACTTAGAAGAGGGCTTGACACATAACTTCTGTTATTAGTATTATTTTCACTAATACCATTATAATTTGGCCTGCTCTTCCAACTTTTTATTTGGCGGTACTGAGAATTGAACCCAGTTTCATTTGACCTTGAAGCTCCACCCCAGCCCTATTTGTCTTTCTTTCTTTCTCTTTCTTTCACAGTACTGGGGATGGAACCCAGGGGCATTCTACCTCTGAGCGACATTCCCAGCCCTAAATTTTTTATTCTTTATTTTTGAAACAGGGTCTCACTGAGTTGCAAGGGGCCTCACAAGTAGCTGAGGCTGTCTGTGAATCGCAGTCCTCCAGTCCCCACCTCCTGAATGCGGGGATTACAAGCGTGAGCCACCATACCTGGCCTTTACTCTTTATTTTGAAACAGGCCCTAAGTTGCGGAGGGCCTCACTAAGTAGCTGAGGCCGAATGTGAGACGCGATCCTCGATCCTCGGTCTCAGCCTTCCGAATGCTGGGATTACAAGCGTGCGCCACCACGCCCCGGCTCCTCCAACTTTTATCTTGGGCCCTGGGCGAGGAAGGAGGACCCTCAGCAGAGCCAGTTGAGTGGGGGCGGGGTCTGCTGAATTGACAATGGAAAATAGCTGAGATCCAGGCATTCACTCCCTATCTTCCCATCAGCACCTGTTCCTCCATGCTAGCCTCTTCTCCAACAGCTCCCTGAGCTCTGACAGCAGATGTCCTAGATCCATTTAGATTTCTTTTTTGTGTGATACTGGGGCTGGAGCTCAGGGGCCTTCCACCTCCAAGCTACACGCCCAGACCTATTTTCTTATTTGGAAATACAGTCTCTCTCAGTCTCCAAATTGCTAAGAGCCTCATTGAGTTGCTGAGGCTGACATTTTAATTGCAATCCTCCTCTCAACCTCCCAAGTACTAGGATTACAGGTGTGTGCCATAATGCCCAGCTTATATAGATTTCAAACATCTTGCCCCATAATTCTTTTTCATGAGTAGCCAGAATTACTTAAAAATCCCAACTCCAACACCTATTAGTTGAACGACTTTATTTTACTTTTTTTTTTTTTGTAGTATTGGGGATCAAACCCAAGGGATGCTCTATCACTGAGCTTACAACCCTAGCCCTTTTCTTTTTTCTTTTCTTTTTTTTTAATTTTGAGATAGGTTGTTGCTAAGTTGCTGAGGCTGGCCTTGAACCTGAGATCCTCCTTTACTCAGAATTACCGGTGTGCACCACTGTGACTAGCAGTTGTTTGACTCTATTTTGTTTGTTTGTTTATGTATCAATTTATTTATGGGGTGCCGGGGATTGAACTCAGGGGCATTCTCCCTCCAACCTATACCCTAGCCTTTTTTTATTCTTTGTTTTTTGAAACAGGTTCTTACTAAGTTATGGAGGACCTACTAAGTAGCTGAGGCTGGCTTCAAACCTGCGATCCTCCTGTCTCAGCCGCCCGAATACTGGGATTACAAGCGTGCTCCACCACACCTGGCTAGTTGTTTGACTTTAGATGAATGGACTTACCTCTCTGAGCCTCACCTCTAAGATGCAGGTAACAGTAATCTCTCCGTATTGGTGAACTTTGGGACAGAGATTGGTTTGAGGATGGACAGAAGGGCCCACGGGGTGCAGAAGGAATAATTATGAAAGAATCTCTTAAAGTAGTCTTGTTAGGAGACAAGGCTGAGAATCTAACAGTGTTCTTTAATTTTTCAGAAATAAGGGAGGTTATAATCCAAGGGCCAAGGGTCAAAGAGATTCAAATGGTAGTCCCTGTCTGAGCCAAGGCCTACCAAAAGAGCTCTGTGGTCTGGTGCCTGATGCCTGCCTGCATGGACCTGTGTCGTCCCTTCCTGGATGGGGCTCAGGACCTGGCAGGGGCTCAGACCAGAGTTAGAGGAAGCAGAATTCCAGAGCCTGTTTAGTGTAAAATGTCCCTGTGGTTCAGCCTATTTATTTATTTATTTATTTGTTTGTACTGGGGATTGCACCTGGGGGCTCTGTACTACTGAGCGTGTTATATCCTCAGCCCTTTTTTATTTTGAGACAGGGCCTCATTAAATTGCTGCGGCTGTCCTTGAACCTGGGACCCTTCTGTTTTAGCCTCCCTAGTACCAAGATTACAGGTGTGTGCCACTGCACCTAGCTCAGAGCCTGCTTAATGTAAAATTCCCTTGTACTTCATCCTCTCGGATTCCAGGCAAGGAAAAACCAGAGGGGCAGAAGCTGAATGAGGCAGGAGAGAAAGTAGAGACCTGGGTAGTAGATGGAGAGAAGCCAGGTGCCAGTCCACCAGAAACCAGCCATTGACATTCATCGGAAACACCGCACAGGCACAGTGGTGCGTGCCAAGAATCCCAGGATATGGGAAGCTGAGACGGTGTGTCCCAGGCTCAAGGCCAGCCTCCACAAGGTAGTGAGACTCTCAACAACTTAGTGAGATATGTTTCAAGATAAGAAGTAAAAAGGTCTGGGAATGTAGCTTGGAGGGAGAATGCCTCTGGGTTCAATTCTCAGTATGAAGAACAGGAAGAGGAAGAGAAAGAAGAAAGAAGAAAAGAAACCAGTCATCAGTGTTTTCTAAAGCTCATTTTATCTCTAAGAAGCTGCTCAGATCAAAATATCATTGGCCTAAAAACACCAATCGAGTACTTCTCAGAGCTGACACAGGCTGGAAAAATAGGGGTAAATCCAACTGACATTGGTATCTGTAAGCTGAAGTCCAGAACACAGGCAGGGTGAGGCACGTATTTTTTGGGGGTGGAATGGTGTTTTATCTCAGCACTGTCCCTGAATTTCATAATCGAACATCCTCTCTTTCTAAGCTTCAGTTTCCCCATCTATAAAATGGGAGAAGGAGGAGAAATAAGGGCCCATGAGCTTGAGTTGGCGAGGGGATGCAGCAACAGTGAGAGAGAGGGGCTCTCCCTGGCCCAGGGACTCAAAGCAACAGGGTCCGGAAGCTCTTGCTGAGCCAGAAGGTGCTGGCTGCCCCTGGACCCCCCAACCCTCCCTTATTTCCCGGGGAAGCCCTTTGGGCTGGACTCCATGCTGTTGAGACCATATGCAAACCCCCTTCTCACCATCCTCACGTGTGGTGTGAGCCCGTCCACAGGCCCGCCTGCCTACCAGGTCCAAAGCACGTAAGTTTTTGCCATGGACGAGCAGCCATGGAGAACTGATGCGGCTGTTTTCCTTATAGGCCCCAGACCCTCTCTGGTGACCATAGGAGGCCAATTAGCAGAGAACAAAATGCTTCCTGCCCTGGGCCCTCGCCCACTGCTGCCTGCATCTGCTTGGAGCTTAATGGTCATTTGAGCTGTCTCTGGGGACAAAGGATGGGGCTTCCACGGACTGCCTGGCTCCAGGCAGCAGCCTGAGGTCTCCAGGGAGGCCAGGGGGGAGGAACAAGATGGCTGCTGCTGGAGAAGCCCAAGACAGCAGGAATACGGTACACTTGTGGCCACTGCCAGCATCAAGAGGCTGCTTTTGCCACCTCCCTGGGACCTAATTCTCCCGGGGTCTCCTCTGCACCTCTGCACCTCTGCAAGGCCCCTGCTGAAAGTGGGTGCAATGCCAAGAAAAGCAATGCACCTTTATACAAATTCTTTTTTTCCTCTCTCTCTCTTTCTCTCTCTCCTTTTCTTCCTTCTTTCTCTTTCTCTCTCTTTCCTTCCTTCCTTCGCAGAGATGGAACCCAGGGACATTCTACCTCCAAGCTATACCCCTATTCCTTTTTTTTATTTTGAAACTTGGCCTCACTAAGTGGCAGAGGCTAGCCTTGAACCTGTGCACCTCCTGCCTCGCCCTCCCAAGTACTGGGATTACAAGTGTTCACCATCACGCAAGGTGTGTAGCAATTTCTTAGTGGAAGAAACCCTAAAGACTCCTGAGACCGGGACCTATGTTCTTGTAGGCAGCACCTGGTAAAGTCCTTCATCTGGAATTTTTTAACCTGATCTTGAAAACTGTTTTTTGCAGGTATGCTGTGCACTGGCATACATACTCAGCTGGGAGGGAGGGGAACTGGGTTCTGGTTGAGTCCTCCTGTGTGATATGCTGATCTGAGCTTTGCTCTATCCCTGGGCATCAGTCTCCTCATTTGTCAAATCAGAATTACAGCACCCCTAAGTCAGCTTGGAAGCTGACTTATCCTGGGAGAGCTGAGGCAAGTGGGACTGTCGGGGAGAGCATAATAATTTCGTGGGGCTCTTGGCTTCTGCAGTGAATCAAATTTTAACAGGAGCCAGTCAGAGATAATGGCAGAGGTTTAATTCAAGAAAAGTAAAGATACACATTCAGGGGAAACTCGAGCCATCTCAAGAGTGTGAGAGTGGTGGGATTAATGACAATTTTTTAATAGAATACCTAGAAAGGGGTAGCTAGGGGTACATGGTGGGAAATGGGGCAATATGGGATGACAGCCTCTTTTTGAATCTTTAGGTTCACAAAAGGTGGGAATCCCAAGAATCCCAGGAGGGAGATCATTGGATGGGGATGTTGGGCAAAGGTCTGACTTTTCCCCAGGAAGCAGAGGTCCAACAAAAGTTGAGAGAGCTAAACACCTCATGAACTTTAGGTATGGAGCTAGGCCTTTATGATTTCAAAGGATGGGCCTGGTTCTTTTCTAAGAACCAAGAAGCTCTGTTAAAACTAAAGATGATGAAGATTTTTTAAAAGATTTTTAAACCCATACTCTCCTTCCCAATTTGTCTCCTTTCTACCTAAAATTTTATTTCTTCTATTCTTCCTCAGGATGGCTGGAGCAGGAGGGAAAAGTGGTCAGAGGTGATGTCACTTCCTTAGAGGAGTCTCCACTCATTGTGCCCTTCTCCTGCTTCAGGTTAAAAGCCAGCCCTGTCCTTACTGAGTTGTGTGGCCTGCATGTCACTGACTATCTCTGTGCCTCAGTAGACTGAATACTCTTATCTGGTGAGTAACCTTGCCCGTTACTCTTGAGATAGTGGACATAAATGAGGTTGCCTCTGTAAAGCACCCAGCACTGCTTGGACAGAGCTAAGGTAAGGGACAGAGAGGATGGGAGCACTGTCACATGGGGGGAGGCCTGCAGGAGCCCTCAAGTTCAGCGGCCACCAGCTGCTCCATCCCCACCCCCGCCGCCATGAATAATAAACTGGTATTGATCCCCTGGTCGGGAAATTCCTTGTGACTTGTGATATAAATATACCCAGCCTGTGAGCCTGCAGCTTGAAACAGGTTTCATCAGCCAAGGCTGAGCTCACATGCTTTTCCTCCGTCCTACTCCCAGCCCCAAGAGGGAGAGTGCGGAGGGTTGTGATGAGAGAGCGGGGATAGGCGGCATCTACCATGTCCGCTCCATCTAGATACGGGAGACAGGGGAAAAGAGTAGGATTATCTGTGGCAGGAGTCCCCAGATCGAGGCTCCAGGAAGGAGGAGGGAAAGCGAAGACCTGGCCTCCATCACTTCCTGTCAAATACCTCAGTGTCACCACTGTAAAATGGAAATAGTAATCCCTCCTTTACCGAGTTAGTCCTCTATTCCAGTGAGTTAAAGTATAGAGTGACTCGCACACTGGCTGGCCAATGGGAGGTATTCAGTAAATGGTGGCTCAGATCCTCCTGATTGTCCCTCCTGCCCCTTAACCAGGCTGTCACAGGATAACAAGCCTCTGAATGATTTTTTTTTAAAATGAGAGCACTAGCTAGGTACGGTGGTGCATACCTGTAATCCTGGTATGTGGGAGGCTGAGACAGGAGGCTCCAAGGTATGAGGCCAGCCTCAGCAATTTAGTGAGACTCTCAGCAATTTAGCAATACATTGTTTCTAAATAAAAATAATAGGTGTGGTGGCACACCCTTGTAATCCCAGTACTTGGGAGATTGAGACAGGAGGATCACAGGTTCAGGTCAGCTTCAGCTACTTAGGTCCTCTGTAATCTAGTGAGACCCTGTTTCAAAATAAGAATAAAAAATAGGGCTGGGTGTGTAGCTTGAAGTGAGAATGCTCCTGGGCTCAATCCCCAGTATCACACACACACAAAAAGCCAAGTGTGGTTGTGCACACCGATATTCCTGGTACTTGGGCAGCTGAAACAGATGGGTCACAGTTTTGAGGCCAGCCTCAGCAAATTAGACTCTGGGATTGTTTAGTTACCAGTACTGAAAAAAAAAAAAAACTTACTGAGATATAACTCACAAACCACAAAATTCTTCCTTTTTTTGTTTTTATTTTTGTTGTACTGGGATTGAACCCACAGGCATTCCCTATTTTATTCTTTATTTGGAAACAGGGTCTCACTAAGTTGAGGAGAGCCTCACTAAATTGCTGAAGCTGGCCATGAACCTGCGATCCTCCAGTCTCAGTCTCCAAAGTACTGGGGTTACAAACCTGCACCACCACACCCGGCAAAATTCATCCTATTAAAGGCACAATTCGGTTATTTTTTAGCATATTCACAGAGTTGTACAACCATCACAATTATATTACTATAGAAAATTTTCTTTTATCTGAAAAGGAACTCAATGCTTATCAACAGTCACTCTCAATTCCTAACCTCTCCGCTTTGCACCCCCCGACAACCCCTAAACGACTTTTTGTTTCTATGGATTTGACTTTTCAGGATATTTTCTGTAAGTGAAGTCATAAAACACGTGATATTTTGTGTCCGACTTCTTTTTCTTAGCATGAGGTTTTCAGGTTTCATCCATGTTGCACCTCCCTTCTTTCAGTGGATGAGTAATGTTCCATCATATGCAGAAACCACATTTTTTCTATCAGCTATCATTATTTAGATGATTTGTGCATTTTGCTATAATGAATAATGTTGCTGTGATCCTGCATGTACAAGTTCTTTGGATGTTGGTTTTAATATCTCTTGGACACACACACCACACACACACACACACACACACACACACACACACACACTGAATTGGTGAGTCGTAAGTTAACTCTACGTTTAACATTTTGAAGAATTGCCAAACTGTCTTCTAAAGCAGCACCACCACTTTATATTTCCACCATCAGTACATGGTCGTTTCAATTTCTCCACCTCCTTGCCAACACTCATTTTCTAACTTTTTATTGTAGCCACGCTAGCGGGTGTGAACTGGTAATCTCATTGTGGTTTTAATGTGCATTTCCTTGATGGCTAATGATGCTGGGAATCTTTTCATGTGTTCTTAGCCAATTGTGTATCTTCCTTAAGAAGTATCTGTTTAGATCCTCTGCCAATTTCTAAATTGGATTGTTCGTCTCTTTTCTCGTTGAGTTGTAAGGCTTCTTTGTACTATTCTGAATATAAGTCTTTCATCAGGAATATGAGTGGCAAATATTTTCTCCCATCTTGTGATGAGAAATTGAGTTTCTATTTTCTTGATGGTGTCCTTTGAAACACCAAAACTCTTCGACTTAATGAGGTTCAGTTTATCTCTTCTGTCTTTTGTCACTTGTGGTTTTGGTTGTCGTGTCTAAGAAATAATAAGAACCTAATTCCAAATCACTGTTTTTGTCTAAGGGCTTTATAGTTTTGACCTTACATTTGGGTCTCCAATACATTGTGAGCTAATTTGTAATTGGTGTGAGGTAGGCATGCAACTTCATTCTTTTGTGTGTGAATATCCAGTTTTCCCAGAACTTTTTGTTGACAAGATTAGTCCTTCCCCCACTGAATTGTCTTGGTATTCTTGTTGAAAACTAATTGACCACATGTGCAAGGGCTTTTTATTTTTATATTCTTATTTATAGTAGCTTCATAATACATTTGAAATTGGAAAGAGTATAATAAATTAGTAAATTTGAAATTGTTTTTATCTTTTTTTTTTTGGTACCAGAGGTTGAACACAAGGGCATTCTTTCTCCCATTTTATTGTGATTTTGAAACGGGATCTTGCTAAGTTGCTGAGGGTCTTTATAAGTTGCTGAGTCTGGCCTTGACACTGAAGCCTTCCCGTCTTAGGCTCCCAGGTACTAGTGCTATAGGTTGGTGCCATCACACCTGGCTGATATTATTTTTAGCTTTCAACATTATTTTGACTATTCTGGATTCCTTTCAGTAACATGAACTTTAGGAGTAGATATTACATTTAAAAATAGCTAGAGTTGTTTCTTTCTTTCTTTCTTTCTTTCTTTCTTTCTTTCTTTCTTTCTTTCTTTCTTTATGTATCCTTTATCTTTGGTGCTGGAGATTGAACCAAGGGGTGATCTACCTCCAAACTACACCCCAAGCCATATTTTATCTTTTATTTGAGAATAGGATCTTACTAAACTTCTGAGGTTGACCTTGAACCTATGATTCTTCTGTCTCAGCCTCCTGAGTATTGGAATTATAGGCATGTGCCATCATGCCCAGCTTTTATTTTTTCAATAGGAATTGCATTGAATCTGTGGTTCAATTTGAGGCTTATTGTCATCTTATGAATATCAAGCCTCCTAATACATGAAGGTAGGATATTTTTTCATTTATCTAGATCTTTTTAAGCCAGACACAGAGATGCATGCCTGAAATTACGGCATTTGAGATGTTGAGATAGAAGGATCACAGATTCTAGGTCAGTGCATGTTAACCTAGGAAGATCCTATTTAAAAATATAAAATAAATCGGGTGTGGTGGTGATTTATTTTATAATCCTAGCATTTGGGAGCCTGAGACTGGAGGATCCTGTGGATAGCCCCAGCTACTTAGTAAGGCACTCTGCAACTTAGTGAGACCCTGTTTCAAAATAAAGAATAAAAAATAGGTTTGGGGATGTAGCTTGGAGGTAGAATGCCCCTGGGTTCCATTCCCCATACTGCAAAATAAATGTAAAAGATAAATAATAAAAATAAAATAAAATACAAAATAAAATAGGGCTGGAGTGTAGTTCAGTGGTAAAATGCCTTTGGGTTCAATATCAGGTACCAAAAAAAAATTAGGTCTTTTGAAATTTTGGCAATATTTTATGGTCCTCAATGTCTAAGTCTTGCATTTGTCTCATTAAATTCATTTTATTTTTGTGATTCTGGAGATTGAACCCAGTGGCATTCTACCACTGAGCTATCCCCAAGCCCTTTTTACTTTTTAGTTAGAAATAGGATCTTACTAAGTTGTAGAGGCTGGCTTGGAATCTGCAATTCTCCTCTCAGCCTCCCAAGTACTGAGATTATAGGCATGTACCACCATATCCAGCTTCATTAAACTTATTTACTTATCTGTCGACTATGGTCCTGAGGATTGAACTCAGGGACATTCTACCTCCAAGCTATACCCTCAACCCTATTTTTCATTTTTTATTTTGAAACAAGGTCTCACTAAGTTGCAGAGGGCATTACTAAGTAGCTGAGGCTCTCCACAAACCATGATCCTCTTGTCTCAGCCTCCCAAGTACTGGGATTACAGGTGTGTGCCATCACTCCAGGCTCATTAAATTTATTTTTAAGACTGGGAATATAGTTTAGTTGTAGAACCCTTTTGTAGCATGTGCAAGATCCTAGGTCCAATGCCTAGTACTGCAAAAATATTTAAAATATTTTATTCTTTTTGGTGCTAATGTAAATAGAATAGCTTTTAATTTTTATTCAAATTGTGCATTGCTAGTATACAGGTGTACAATTGATTTTATATCTTTATCTTGTTTTCTGCATCCTTGATGAACTTGTTTTAAAACTCTAATAATGTTATCTGTTCTATATAATATGTCATCTATAAATAACATAGTTTCATTTTTTTTTAATCTGGATAGTTTTCATGCCTTATATTTCTGGCCAGAACATCCAGTACACTATTCAATATTAATGGTAAAAATGGACATCTTGTCTTGTTCATGATCTTAGAGGGACATTTGTGGAGTTTTTGAAGATGCTCTTAATTAGTTTATAGAAAATCTCTTGTATTCCACCAGGTGTGGTGGCGCACACTTGTAATCCCAGTGCTTGGTAGGCTGAGACAGGCAGATCGCACAGGTTCAAAGCCAGCCTCAGCTACATAGTGAGGCTCTCAGCAACTTAGTGAGACCCTGTTTCCAAATAAAGTAGAAAATAGGTCTGGGAGCATAGCCTGAAGGTAGAAAAGCCCCTGGGTTCTACCCCCAGTACAAAAGTAAAGAAAAGAAAATCTTTTCTATTCCAAATTTGTTTAGTGATTTTTCAATGAAAAATTTTTGGGTTTTTGTCAAATGCTATTTATGTTTCAAGTAAGGTGATCACATTTTAAAAAATATATTAATATAGAATACACGTTGATGTGTGTGTGTGTGTGTGTGTGTGTGTGTGTGTGTTACTGAAAATTGAACCCAAGGACATTCTACCTCTGAGCTACATCCCCAGCCCTATTTTATGTTTTATTTGGAAGCAGGGTCTCACCAAGTTGCAGAGGGCAGAGGGCTTCACTAAGTTGCTGAGGCTAGCTTCAAACCTGTACCATTTTCCTGTCTCAGCCTCCCATTTACAGGTGTGAGCCACCATGCCATGCACATAGATTTTTGTATATTAATGCAACCTTTAGTTTCTAGGATAAATCCTAGATTAATGAATATATTCTCCAAAATACTAATTAGTATAAACTTTGGCTGAATTTAGTTTACTGGTATTTTGTTTAGTATTTTGGAGAATATATTCATTAATCTGTAATTTTTTTCTTGTGATATTTTTGGTTTTGCTGGCAAAGTAATATTGGCTACACAGAATTAGTTGGGAAGTATACCTTACTCTTCTATTTTTAGAAGGTATTTTGAAAAATTCATGTTAATTTTTCTATAAGTGTTTCATAGAATTCACCAGTGAAGTCTTCTTAGTCTGGGCTTGTATTTCTTTTTTTGCGGGGACACTGGGGATGGAACCCTTCTGCCTCTGGGCTACACTTCCAGACCTATTTTATATTTTATTTGGAAACAGGGTCTCTTAAGCCAGTGAGGCTGGCTTTGAAACTGCACGATCTTCCTGTCTCCATCTCCCAAGTGCAGGGATTACAATCGTGCGCTACCACGCCCAGCGTTGATTTTGTGGGATTTTAAAATTCTTTTTTCGATAGTCAGGTGTGGTGGCGCATGCATGTGATCACAGCTTTTGGGAGGCTAAGACCGGAGGATAGTGGTTCGCAGACAGCCTTAACTACTTAAGTTGCCCTCCGCAACTTAGTGACAACCTGTTTCAAAATAAAGAATAAAAAATAGGGTAGGTGGTGTAGCTTGGAGGTCGAATGCTCCTAGGTTCCACCCCCAGACCCGCAAAAGAATTCATGTTTCAAAACACGAAGTCAGCCAGGCATGGTGGCACATGTACTTGGGAGGTTGAAACAGGAGGATCAGCCTCAGTAAGTAATGAGACTCCCAGCAAACTAGTGACACTTTGTTTCAAAATAAAAATAAAATAGGGTTGGGGGTATAGCTCAGAGGTAGTATGCATCTGGGCTTAATTCCTAGTACCACAAAACAAACACCCCTAAGGTGTTATTATAGTCTAGCCAAATTTTCTATTTTGTCACATCAGTTTTAGTATTTTCCAGTCTTTCTATAAATTTGTCCATTTCATATAGTTTACCTAATTTATTGGCATGCGGTTGCTCATATCATTCTATTGTAGTTATTTCTGTAAGGATGGTAATCATATTATTGCTGTCATTTTCCATTTTATTAATTTGAGTCTTCTTTTTTCTTGATGAGTTCAGCCAATTGTCTGCTAATTCTGTTGATATTTTCAAAGAAGTATTTATTGATTCTATTGGTTTTTCTATCTTTAATTTGATTGAGTTCTAGTCTAATTTTTATTTCCCTTTTTGCTATGGGTTTAGTTTTTTAGTTTCTTAAGAAATGATGCTAGATTATTATTTAAAATCTTTGTTCTTTTTTATATAGGTATTTAGAACTATAAATATTCCTCTGAGTATTGCTTTAGCTGCATTCCATAAGGTTTAGTATGTTGTTTCTTCCATTTTGTTCATCTCTGTGTTTTCTTTCTTTTTTTTTTTGAAGATTTAAAGGAGTTTATTAAAAGGATAGAAATACAGAAGACAGTTATAGCCCCGTGCCACTCAGGAGTGGCATGGAGGGGGTGGTTCGAATGAATTCACCCAATCTCTGTGTTTTCTAATTTCCCTTGTGATTTCTTCTTTGACTCATTAATCACTTAGGAGCATATTGTTTCTTTCTTATTTATTTTGCAGTCCTGGGGATCAAACCTAGGAATGTTATACTATTAAGCTACTTTCTCAACCATTTCTAATTTTTATTTTGCAGTTTAGCAAGATCCTGTTTCAAAAAAAAAAAAAGATCTGGGAGTGTAGCTTGGAGTTATAAAGCCTCTGGGTTCAATTCCCAGTACCAAAAATAAACAAGCAAATAACTAAAAATAAATCCATAAATAAACACTTTTGGCAAGGGAGTGAAGCAAAATGATTGGCCAGGACTGAATTATATGTTCTTCCTTAGAAACAGGAATTGAGTCAGCTCTTAACTGAGCTAGAGAGCATGAGCCTAGACTAGTGGGAATGAGGGCTACCTTAATAAAATATGTTGATTATCTTCCCTGAACTTGAATACCAAGTGCAAATCATAAAAAAACAACACAATCTGCAGAAAAAATGGTAAAAGCACTAGAAAGTGCCATTTCTAGAGAGACCCTGCCAACCCTGGTATCACTCCATGTCCCTGACAAGCTACTCAAAACAATTTTTTTATGCTGGGCAATTAACCCATGGACATTCTACTCTGAGCTATACTCCCAACACTTTTGTTTTATTTTTTAGGCTGGCCTGAAAACTGCAATTCTCCTGTCTCATTCTCTCAAGTACTGGAATTATAGGTATTTGCCACCATGCCTGGCTCAAAATAATTGCTTGAGTATCTGCTCTTTGCTAGGTTCCATGCTGTGTCCAGGGGTTCTACCCTTAAGGAGGCTCTGAGCTTTATTTATTTTTAATTTTATTTTTTGAGGAACTGGGGATTGAACCTAGGGGCATTCTACCTCTGAGTTATATAGTTATATTTCCAGCCCTATTCTTTTTTTTTTTTTTTTTTGTGGTACTGGGGATGAAACCCAAGAGCTTTCTACAGATCTCCAGGCTATACTCCCAAACCTATTTTCTATTTTATTTGAAAACAGGGTCTCACTTAGTTGCTGAGAGCCTCAATAAGTAGCTGAGGGTGGCTTTGAACCTGTGCTATCCTCCTGTCTCAGCCTCCCTAGTACTGAATTACAAGTCTAGCTCCCCAGCCCTATTTTTTATTCTTTATTTTGAAACAGTTGCAAACGGCCTCAGTAAGTAGCTAAGGCTTGGCTGCAAACTTGCAATCCTCTTGTCTCAGCCTCCCAAGTACTGAAATTACAAGTGTGTATCATCATGTATGCCCAGCTATTTAGTCTAGCTTTAGATATTCTCCACCTGCAGCTTGGCTGAGAATTTACTAAACGATCATTTATTTAGTCCAAATCTTTAATTGCCCAGTCTAGAATATTGATGCCCTGAGATGGACATTGTCACAGAAAATTACCGGCAGATCTTGCATAAGAACTAGGTTGGTTTTTCTCTTTCTTTTTAGTGGTACTGGGGAATGAACTCAAGAACTACATCCCAAGTCTATTTTTTTTTCATTAAGTTGCCCAGACCAGCCTGCAAACCTGTAATCCTCATGTCTTTACCTACCCAGTTGTTGGGATTACAGGTGTGCATCCCTGTGCCCAACTTTTCATCCATTCTTTAAGTTATCTTTCTAGTTCACCTCTGGGGAACCTTCCAAGAACAATCCTCCTTCTGCTGGTATCTTGAATAGAATGGTCAGCTTTCTCTGATTTGACTCCAGTGAAGCCTTTTGGTGTGATTCACATTGGATTCTCTATTTCCTCACCCCATCCAGCCTCAACAGGCCTGCTTCGTGTCCCTATGCTATTGGGTCTCCTGTTCCATCTTTTCTTGCCACCCTCTAAGCTTTGCAAGCAGCCAGTTTTCCACTGAACACTGTGCAGGCATCCCACACAACAGCATGTGGATACAGGCAGTGAGAACTAAGGGGTGTTGATAATCCCCCATTCTGGGTAGCATGGGAATCCTTCTGATTGCTCAGACCCCTGAGGAGGGGGCTGTCTTTCTTTCCATTCCTACACCAAGGAGGAAGAGAGAAGCACAGAACAGGTGACAAAACACCCTGGAAGTGACCTGTGGATCTTGACTCTGTTCAACCCCTATGTTAATGAGGTCATCTGTGTTTCATCTGGGGCAGATCCAGGGCAGCTCTGGCTTCTTCCTGGCTCTCTCCCTTGACCTACAGCTCCATGACAGCATTTTTTTTTGGTGGTACTGGAAACCCTTCTACCTCCGGGCTACACTCCCAGACCTATTTTATATTTTTATTTGGAAACAGGGTCTCTTAAGCCAGCGTGGCTGGCTTCGAACCTGCGTGATCCTCCTGTCTCCGCCTCCCAAGTGCAGGGATTACAAGTGTGTGCCGCCACGCCCGGCACATGACAACATTTTCCAGCAGCTTGTCTGCTGGTTCCTTACTCTGGGGCTCATTGCAGCCTGTCTGTTCCATGCCACCTCTCGCCGACTCGCTTGTAGTCACCTCGTGGCTGGTCTCTGCTTCTCCCTCAGGCTCTCCTCCTATCCCCCATCTATCCTCTAAAAAGAAGTCATTCTATTAAAACCAAAGTCAGCTCATGTCCGTTTTTGCCGCTAAACCCCTCCCATGTATTCCTCATTTAAATAAATAAAAATCTGCAGTCTTTATCATGGCCAGTGAGACCCTTTACAAAAGAGTCCTCATGCATTCTTACCTCATCTCTACTCCTCTTGCCTGTCCCCACTCTTCTCCAGCACCCTGAGCTGCTAGACAAAGGCCATCCTCTTGCTCAGGATTTTGTTCAAGAAGCTGATCACTCTGCCTGGAATATAGGTTACCTGGCTTATTGGTTTGTACGCTCCTATGTCCACCTCAGGTCTGAAATCAAATGGTGCCTCTTTGGTGGAGTATTCCCCGACTACTCTCCTAAAACTTTTAGTACCTTTCCTTCCCCAACATCCCTACCTCTTTCTCTTTTTACTTTATGATCCTTCTCCAACATAATACTGCATGTTTCACTGGTTGGTTTTTTCCATCAATTTCAATGAGTTCCATGAAGGAGTAGTTTTTGTCTCTTTATCCAAATGCTTTGTTACCAGCACTTAGAGTGATGTCCCGTGCACTGGGGATGCTTCCTTAATCTCAGCTGAATGAATTTGTGAATGAACAGCTCTGAATAATCGGAATGTTGAACAGCATTTGAGTCCAGCAAAATCAGAGTCAGAAAGTAGCTTAGACCAGTTTATCTAACTGCCTGCTGTCATTGGATAGGTGGGGAGACAGGCTCAGGGAGAGAAAAGGATTTGTCTAATGTCACAGAAGAAATTAGCTCAGTCAAAAATCAATAATTTTAGCCAGGTGTGGTGGCACACGATTGTAATCCCAGCATTCGGGAGGCTGAGACTGGAGGATCGCAGTTCACAGACAGCCTCAGCCTCTTAGTGAGGCCCTCCACAACTCAGTGAGACCCTGTTTCAAAATAAAGAATAAAAACAGGGCAGTAGGTGTAGCACGGAGGTTAAATGCCTCTGGGTTCCATCCCCAGATCCACAGAAAAAAAATTAACAATTTTACTGGGCATGGTGGCACACGCCTGAAATCCCAGCATTCAGGAGGCTGAGACCGGAGGATAGTGGTTCATGGACAGCCTCAGCTACTTAGTGAGACCCTGTTTCAAAATAAAGAATAAAAAATAGGGCTGGGGGTGTAGCTTGGAGGTCGAATGCCCCTGGGTTCCATCCCCAGACCCGCAAAAAAAAAAAAAAAAAAAAGAAAAACAAAAACAAAAAGAAAACACCCAACAATTTAAACTTTAGGATCTGGAGTATTACATGGCTCTTTTCTTTTCTTCCTTTCATTTTCTTTTCTTTCTTTCTTTTTTTGTGGTACCAGGATTGAACCCAGGGATGCTCTATCACTGAGTTACATTTGCAGCCCCCACCTTTATTTTAATTTTGTTGGTGCAATATAATTATACATCATAATGAAAATTATTTATTTATTTATTTATTTATTTATTTATTTATGGTACTAGGGATGGGACCCAGGGGCATTTGACCTCTGAGCTACACCCCCAGCTCTATATTTTACTTTTTACTTTTTGAGACAGGGTCTCACTGAATTGCAAAGGGCCTCACTAAGTAGCTGAGGCTGTCTGTGAACCGTGATCCTCCACTCTCAGCCTCCCAAATGCTGGAATTACAAGCGTGCACCACCACACCCAGGTGGGCATCATAATGAGATTTAAAATGATACATTTGTATATGTACACAACACCTCCTGGTGTATTTCCCTCCCCACTTTATCCGCTATCCTCCTCCCCCCTCCCCACATATGCTAGTAAGACTGTTAGTGCTATCTTCATATATGGGCATACTATTATTTGGTGTGTTTTTTAAACAGCCCTTTCTATTTTTTATCTTGAGACAGAGGCTGACCTGGAACTTCTGATGCTCCTACCATGTTATCCCATCCTACAAAGAAGCACATTTCAGGTACCAGAAGAGGGGAGAGGTCATTGGGGTGGAGTGACATAGGGTGACAAAGACTAACATGTATTGAATATCCGCTTTGTCTCAGGAATTCCACTAGACATTTATAAGTGTCTCATATTCTCTCCTTACCCTTAAGATTTTTTTCTTTTTTTTCCTTTTTTCTTTTTTTATTGGTGCACTGTATTCATACATCATAGTGGGATACAAAAAAACTTTTGTAGACATACATGCACACATCACCCAGTCAGCCCCCACCCGATCCCCACCCCATTCTCTCCCCATCCCTCCTTCCCATGCTTGGCTTAGTGGTTGACATCTAGTATTATAGCAATTTATCCAAAATTAAAAATGATAATCTCACATAACAGTTTCATTTGTCTGATACCAAGCTTTTGATGACTTAAAGATAACATTTCAATATTTCTTTTTGCTTTCTTTCTTACCAAAGAATATTTTTTTCTGTTTTTTTAGGTGAAACTATCCCTTAATATTTTTAAAACATTTCCTTTGCCCATCTTTTTCCTTAAGGCAGCTTTAACACAGAGAAGTGACATGCCTAAGGTCATATAGCCGGTAAGCATTGGCAAAAGGATTCAGATCCAAGTCTGTGGACTCAGCATCTGGAGTTTTTCTCTGTCCTGGACTTGAACTAGCTCCCTGGGACTCCAGCTCTAAGTGGGGTCCCAGCCAGGGGCCCACGGCCCTGAGCTTGCTCTTGGAGTAGCAGGTGTGGACCAGGTCAGGGCAGGCCCAGGAACTGCAGGAATGTACTGCCTGTTACAGCCTGCAGAGCTGGGCTGATTTTCAGGGCTAGACTAACATTTTCCTCACAGAGCATGGACGGTCCATAGTTGAGCCAAATGGAGGCCCTCTGGCCCCTTGGAGGAGAGAGGAAAGGGAACAGAGTGGCCTTCCAGAAGGGATAGCTTTGCTGAGTTTCAGCTTAATATCCTGGAGCTATTCCTAGGTAGATTGTGGTCAGTGGAATTATGCTTTTATCAGGCTGCTGGGAGTTTCAATAAAATCTTTATGGCCGGGAAAGTTCTCTTTATGGAAATCAGATTATTGAAGTGCCTGCTTGGGGGAGGGCCTCACCAGCCTGCCTTCTCCCCCTGCCTCCCTCCTCCTCCTCAAGACAGCTTTCCCCACTCTGCCTCTTCCCTCCCCTCCCCACAGGCCCCCAGCTCCTAGGAAACCTCGAGCTCTGCCTGCCTGTGGGAACGTGGAGTGGGCCTCAGCAGGTATGGAGTAACTAGGTGGGACTGCAGAGTTAACATTGCAAGGTGGCCCTTTCCCACTCCCCCCACTTCTGCCTGTATCTAAGAGCCCTGGGGCCTTGCCATTTCTGGGTCAACTTTTCTCTGGCTCTTTATCGTGGCAGCTCCCAGATTCTGGCCTTTAGCATGCAGCTGAGTTCATCCCACCCCCCCACCATCCCCTGCCGGGCCCATCCATCTATGGAACCTTCCTGCTCTGGCATGCATGGGGCTCAGGTTGAGGTCTGCCCTCAAGGTAGTGTAGCTTTAGCTCTGTGGGGACTTTCTGGGGATTGCCCTGCTCTGTGGCTCTTTCTTGGGAGTGGAGGAACAACTATGGTTCAGGCCCCCCACGCTCTACCCCATAAACTGCCTGCTTAGGGAGGGCCTGTCCTAGGAGTTTTTCTTGTAGCTTTCTGGGAGGTTTTAATTTAGCAAAGGGAAAGTGGTTTGGGCCAAATGGTCTTTTTTAGAGCTAGTTTTTAAAAAGCCCCCTGAAATTAGTTACTTTTGCCTACCCAATTTCCACCACCACCCACCTCCCAATATCCCCCCCCCCATATTTTCTCTCATTAGGTGATGATTCCTTCAAGAGACATCCTGTGTAACAGGGAAAGATGGGGCCATCAGTGTGACTCGGTGGTAGAGTGATCACTAAGCATGTGCAATGTCCGGGGGTCTGTACCAAGCAGTACACACACACACACACACACACACACACACACACACACACACTATAAAAGGAAAAAATACATCATGAGTTACTGTCTTTAGCCCTTTGAAAGGGTGTGATGGGGCATAGGAAACAAGTGATATGTTCTGCTCGGTCCTGGGAACACAGTTAATCCAGGCCCTGCTTGGTATTCTTGTTCTGTTATCACATGGAATCATCCCAGCAGCCATTTGAGATCAAGAGTATTGTACAAGTGGGGTGTGGTGGCACATGCCTGTAATCCCAGCAACTACGGAAACTGAAGCAGGAGGATCTCAAGTTGCCTGCCAGCCTAGGCAACTAAGACCCTGTCTCAAAAAAGAAAAAAAAGTGGTACATGCTTGTAATCCCAGTACTTGGGAGGCTGAGATTTACAGGTTCGAGGATCAGCCTCAGCTACTTAGTGAAATCCTCCGCAACTCAGTGAGACCCTGTTTCAAAATAAAGAATAAAAAGTAGAGCTAGGTGTGTGGCTCAGAGGTAGAATACCCCTGGGAGTTCCATCTCTAGTACCTCAAAATGAATGAATGAATGAATAAATAAATAAATGAACAAATAAATAAATGGAGTGTGGATGTAGCTCAGTGTAGAATGTTTGCATAGCACTTACAAAGCTCTGAGTTCCACCCTACCCCCATACTAAAAGGAAAATTATTGCCTGAATTTTAAAGATGTCAAAACAGAGACCAGGGTCACACAGCTGGGAAGTTTGGAGCTACCATCCACGGCCAGGTCACCTGACATCTAATGCTGCTATGACCACTGGACACAGGTAAAATGTCAGCATCATAAAAGCTGGTACAGGTGACTCACTCAAGACATCCCCAGACACGGTCTTTCTTCACCCATGCACGACAGAGGCTGAGCTATGCACACTGAGAGGATGTTTTCAGTAACTGCCTAGGACCCACTACCTGCTTACCCCCATGTCTCTTCTGCCCAGCCCTGCTCTAGGCTTCTGGTTTGAACCTTGGCTTTCATGTGCCCTTGGCATTCCTGTTCGATTGGGTGACACCCTCTCTTCGCAAAACCACTCGCCCCCAGATTCATCCGTCCTGAGCTGGCTTGGGACTACACCATACTGAACCCAGCCTGGTAATTGCCCTGTGCATCCATCCCAGCCAGTCTGGCTCTTTTGATTCAGACAGAAAGAGCTTATTGTCAGAGCTGTCCAAGGATGGATGGGCGGGGTCCATTGTCCAGTCCCAGGCATTGGATGGGTGGGGGCTGTCCAAGCTGGGATTCATAAAATGACCAGGGTTTCTGGTCATTTATGTATAAGTTTTTATATGTAAGTCCTAAATATTGTTCACAAGTTTTGTAACCACCCTCTTTTTTTATTTTGAACAGAGTCTCACTAGGTTGCTGAGGCCTTGCTAAAAGTGAGGATGGCCTGGAATCTGCAATCTTCTTGTCTCAGTCCTCCAGGTACTGGGATTATAGGTGTGCTTCGCTACACCTGGCTGTGTCTTTTCTTTCTTCCCTCAGTCCCAGTCTCCTCTCTGTCTCTTTAGTATCTCTTCTCCTTTGTTTCTCTAGCTCATTCCTCTATTTGTCTCACTTTTTCTCCAGGTCCTCCTATATTCTTCCTCCTCTCTCTCATATTGCCTGACTTTCTCTGTTTCTGTCTCTTTGCCTTGCTTGCCCAGCCCTTCTTCCTAGCCTCCCTGACTGAGGGCCTGTTCCACTGGCAGGGCCACCTTCTTCAGCTCTCGGTGATAGAACCACTTGTCTTGCCGGGTGTGGTGGCGCATGCTTGTAATCCCTGCGCTTGGGAGGCTGAGACAGGAGGATCGCACAGGTTCGAAGCCAGCCTCAGCTACTTAGTGAGGCTCTCGGCAACTTAGTGAGACCCTGTTTCCAAATAAAATATAAAATAGGTCTAGGAGTATAGTCCAGAGGTAGAAAGCCCCTGAGTTCCACTCCCAGTACCACCAAAAAAAAAAAAAAAAAAAAAGAACCACTTGCCTTTCTGTTTCTTCAGTCTCAAATTTCAACCTCTGTGGTCACTTATCAGTATCAGCTAGTATCCCAGCACCTTTTTTCTCTTTTATTTTCCTTCTTTCCTTGTTTCCTTTCTTTCTTTCTTTCTTTCTTTCTTTCTTTCTTTCTTTCATCTTTCTTTTTGAATCCTGGGGATTGAACTCAGGGCCAGTTCTACCTCTGAGCTATACCCCCAGCTCTATTTTTATAATAATAATAAGAAGAAGAAGATTATTATTATTATTATTATTATTATTATTATTTTGTGGTACTAGAGATGGAAACCAGGGACATTCTACCTTCAAGCTACACTCCCAGCCCTATTTTTTATTCTTTATTTTGAAACAGGTTTTAACTGAGTTATAAAGGCCCTCACTAAAAGTAGCTGAGGCTGCCTACAAACCAAGGTCCTCCTGTCTCAGCCTCCTGAATGCTGAAATTATAAGCGTGTGCCACCACACCCAGCTTATTTATTTCTAAATTTTAAATCAGGTTCTCAGTAAATTGCCAAGGCTGGCCTTTGAACCTGTGATCCTCCTGTCTCAGCTTTCCAAGTACTGAAATTACAGGCCTGTGCCACTGCAGCAGACTCTAGCTTATTTATTTATTTATTTATTTATTTATTTATTTATTTTGAGGTACCGGGGATAGAACCCAGGGACATTCTACCTCCAAGCTATACTGCCAGCCCTATTTTTCATTCTTTATTTTGAAACAGGGTCTCACTGAGTTGCAAAGGGCCTCACTAAGTAGCTGAGGCTGTCCTTGAACACTGATCCTCCTTTCTAAACCTTCCAAATGCTGGGATTACAAGTGTGCCACCACGCCCAGCCTTTAGATTATTTAAATCATGGTTCTCCACTCAGGAGTGAAGAGAAGCCAGCAAGATCCCATTGCTGCCGGGCATGGTGACGCATCCTTGTAATCCCAGCATTCAAGAGGCTGAGACAGGAGGATCGCAGTTTGCTGATAGCCTCAGCTATTTAGTGAGGCCCTCCGTAACCTAGTGAGACCCTGTTTCAAAATAAAGAATTAAAAAATAGGGCAGGGGGTTTAGCTCGGAGGTAGAATCCCCCTGGGTTCCATCCCCAGACCCACAAAAAAAAATCTCATTACTTTCCATGATGCTGAAGTCTGGTCCTCCCTCTCCTAAACACACATGCACACACTCACATGCTTCCTCACTCCTTTTTGGTTCAGCAGGCTGAATTCTAGCCCCTGCCCCTCCCTTTTTCACATCAGCTTCAGACTCAAAAATAAATTGTTCACTGCCCCAGTGGTGAAACCTTATCTGGGCTGGTAAAAGACGTGCGTCTGGAGCAACCGAGTTCTGCGTTGCAGCCAAAGGGCTGAGCTGGCCTTTGGCTGGCTTGAACAGCCTGGGTGGGGGCAGGGTGGGAGATGGGGGCACAGAGTGGAGACTGGGATGGGTGAGAGGATTGGGGAAGGGGAGGGGAAAGTAGAAAGAAGATGGGGAAGTGAGAAGGAGGGAGGGTCCAGGAGACCTGTGAATACAGAGAAGCTGGAGGTGCTGGAACTAGAACCAATTCCGGGAGCCACAGACTCAGGCAAAAACTGTGCCTTCACCATTTCCTGCATCTGTGGCAGGTGACTTTTCCCTCTGCTCCTCAGTTTGCTCATCTCTAAAGTTGATTTAATAGCAAAATGTACCTCACTATCGCTCTTTATCAGACAGAACGATCTATTGTTCTTCTTCTCCTCCTTTTCCTTCTTCTGGCACTCATTGTTCTTCTCAGGTCAGAGCTGGTTTGGGGAGAAACATAGAAAGCTTCCTGGGGACATTGTTTGGACTAGAGGAGCAACCACCTGGGCTCTGGGACCTTAGAGTCCTGTATGTGCCAATTGGCTTTCCAAGGAGTGCTTAGGGAGTCAGAGGCTGGTAGTGAGAGGCAGCAAAGATGCTCTGAACCAGTATCAAAGAATGGTCACAGGGCCCCAGGCTTAGCAGTATCTGCAACCCCCTCCACCAACCCTGCTAAGAGATATTCTATTGAAGGAAAGGTAGCCCAGCTTTGGGGTCTAGAACTCCACCCACGAGAACCCACCTCCTTCAGCTGCACACCAAGGCCCATCCATTTTCGAGCCTGACTCTGGTGAGCCACAGCTTTGCACAGACACCTCCGGCCAGCTGCTTGCCACATGCTGCCTGGGTCTGGGGGTGGGAAAAGCTGATGCCCCAAGAGGGCAAGGAAGCAGAGCCCCCTCCCAGTGTTCAGGGCCGTCTTGCTTTCAGGCCTAATGCTGGCTATCCCTTGCTTCCTCTGCTCTTGGGTCTGCATAGTGCTGAGGATATGCCAACTTCTGTTTGCCCCCTGTGCCCACTTCTACGCTGACCCTAACGTCCTCCTCCTGCCCTGTCAGGGAGTTGCAACAGAAGGAAAGTGACTGCTGAGGGGATCTTGGCTGATGGAATAAGAATCCACGGGCCCTGGGGAAATGAGATGCACTCTTCAGGTAGGGAGGGGGTGCCGCTTCCTCCTGATTGGCAGGGCAGGAAATTGGGGCCTGGACATGTAGAAACCAAGCCAAAAAGGGTGCTGGGGCTCCTTCGGGGGGCTTGGGCCAGGAGGCAGCAGTAGAAGGCCGTCTGGATGCAATCAAGCCTGCTATGACCTCATAGGGAGAAGGGGGAGCCCCAGAACTAAGAATTTTGGGCCTTGTTCTCACAGGTGGGGGAGGGGGAGGAGCTGGGTGGGGAGGAGACACAGACCATTCAGTGAAGTGCGGGAGATGTATGAAGAGGGATGAATCAGAAGAGAAATGAGAAGCAATTTAGAAAGCTGCCATCTTCAACTGACTTGGCCTGGGGGCTTTGGGAGAACCAGTCTGGGATCAGGTGTTGGGAAAGAGCTCCTATTCCCCCAAATCCAAGGGTTTCAAGAGCATCCCTTGCTAGGATAGACAGGGGTAACAGCATGTGGTGAAGGCAGGCTTGGCTTGGGTTCTGGTCTCTGCTGATAGAGAAATGGGTGGCAAGATAGCTGAGTGTTTCCCTCTGTGGGAAGACTGGGTCTTTGTGGATGATTCCTTTGAGGTCTGTGGCTGAAAGCAGGATAGCTGGAGTCCCATATGGTGCAGGAGGACTGGGATGGGCTGAAGCCCGGGAACCATAAGAAAAGATCTGGTAAAGGGGCTGGGGCTTGGTGGCCTGAAGCACAGAAGGCAGGGGACCTCTGTCATGATCTCTGTCCTCAGAGCTCTGAAGCAGATGGTGTCTGTGGTTCCCCAGGAGGCAGAGTTCTTCATATATATATATATATATATATATATATATATATATATATATATATTCCCACAGGAAATTATGGTGAAGAGAGGTTGTGAGCTCCCCATCACTGGAGGTATGTGAAAAAGGCCTGAATGGCCACTTTGTGGCAATTCTTAGAGCAGATGGAGTGGTCCTTTGGCATTCTCTGACCATCTTGGTATGGCCCAGTTTGATGAACTAGCTGGATGACTTTTGTGAGATGCAGCCCAAGGAACTCACACATACTCCTCAGAACTCTCGAGGGACTAGGTGTCTGTAGCTCTCAGACACCTAGCTCAGTGTGGTGACAGTATGAGAGCATGTACGCTTGGGGCTGGCTCTGCTTGCTCTCATCCACTCGTGGGCCTCGGGCCGTTCATGATGTCAGTGTCTAGCCACACTGCGTACAGTGGGCCTGTTTAACAGTGCATTTTTTTACACTTGGCTCCTAACAGCTTCATATGGGTCATGAAGCAGTGATTGCTTCTAACATTGTGGGCAATCACAAGGATTCTCAAGGATGCTTGTGACTGCCTGCGGTTATGCCTTGCAGGCTAACTTGAGATGCCAAACCCATGTAACGTGCAGCCTCATTGGCTGCTCAGTAATCCTGGGAAGCATAGACCAGTGTCACAAGGAAGGTAAGGCGAGAAGGTGCAGACACAAAGGAGCTTCCAAGCTTGGTACAATGGTGCATACTTGTAACCCCAGCTCCAAGCCAAGTGCAGTGGTACATACTTGTAACCCCAGCTCCTCGGGAGGCTGAGGCAGGAGTATCACCGGGAGAGGTAGCTTAGCAAGACCCTGTCCTAAAATAAAAACTAAATTGGCTATGGGTGTATCTCAGTAGTAAAGTACTGCCTAGCCTGTGTAGATTTCTGGGTTCAGTACCCCAGCACCAAAATAAAAGGGGTCTGGGGATGCAGTTTGGTACTTGCCTATTGTGTGTAAGTCCTTGTTCAGCCCACTATAGTAAAAAAACATCAATGACAAAGGATCTTAGCATGGGAGTCTGAAACCTCTACCCTTTCCATAATACAGACCCTGACCATCCCCGCTGCTCAGCTATGTATGCGATCAGTCCTGCCTTCTAACAACATCCAAAATCAGGCCATTTTTATTACCTTACTACTTTGACTTTGGTCCAAGCAATCATTGTGTCTCATAGTGATAATGTCAACAGCTTTTTTTGTTTTGTTTTGTTCTTCTGTGTTCACTTCTGCTGCCTCTGTGTTTATTTTCAGGAAATCATCTTAGTGTGTGTGTGTGTGTGTGTGTGTGCGCGCGCGCGCACACGCACACATGCATGGGGATTGAACGCCCCCCAGGGTGGCATTCTACCTCTGAGTTACAGCCCTAACCCTATTTTATTTTTATTATTTTTATTTTTTTTTTGGTGGTACTGGGGTTCCTGGAAGCCCTTCTACCTCCGGGCTACACTCCCAGACCTATTTTTACAATTTTATTTGGAAACAGGGTCTCCTAAGCCAGCGCGCACGGCTGGCTTCGAACCTGCGCGATCCTCCTGTCTCTGCCTCCCAAGCGCGGGGATTACAAGCGTGCGCCACCACGCCCGGCCAACCCTATTTTATTTTTTAATTTGAAATGGCATTGCTAAGTTGCTGAGGCTGGCTTTGAACCTACAATCTTCCTGTCTTAGCCTCCCAAGGACTGGGGTTCCAGGCATGTGTGCCACTCCTGCCTTAGCCATTGTATGTTGTTAAGATGTGTGTCAGTAAGCTGGGCATGGTGGCACATGCTTGTAATCCCAGCATTTGAAAGGCAGAGACAGGAAGATCATGGTTTGTGGACAATCTCAGGTACTTATTGAGGCCTCTTGGAACTCAGTGAGACCCTATTTTAAAATAGGGCTGGGGGTGTAGCTCAAAGGTAGAATGCCCCTGGGCTCCATCCCCAGTATTGCAAAAAAAAAAAAAAATAGTGAGTCAGTTCCTGTCACTCATCTGCTGAAAATCCTTTTCAAAGGCCCTAATCCCTTCAAATGACAGCCAAATAACTTGCATGGTCCTACATGGTCTGGCCCCCATGCCTCCTCTCTGACTCACTTCCTGCCAGCTCCATTGCTCAGTGCTGCTTCTACTCCACACCTGGCTGCTTCTCAAACCCACCACGGCACTCCTGCTTCTGTTCCTTCTTACTAGCTTGTCTCTCTCCTGGGCCCACTCTTTCTACAGAACCTGCCATAACAACCTGTACCCTCACTTCCTTCAGTCTCTGTACCTTGTCGAAAGGCCTTCTCCCTGCTCATGTAATATAAAATAATGACTCTACCTCCCCATCCTACTCAGCACCCCGTAACCCCTTCACTTGGCCTTCCCTCCTCCATATTGCTTCTCATCATTTGACCTTTATTTATTCATGTGTGGCTTCCATCTGCCACTGGAATATAAGGCAGGATCTTCCATTCTCTGCTATATCCCCAACACCTAGCCATCACCTCATGTGTAGCAGATGCTCAGTAAATATTGAATGAATTGGTGTTTTTTTTTTTTAATATATCCTGAGAGTCCACACGTCTGGCACTGAAAGCCAACTCCCTCTGACCCTGTAATCTGTCTCTAGCTGACCTTTTAGATGCCATGTTTAGCCTGATTCCACCAAAGGAGGCTGCCTTCCTATCTTAGCTGTCACCCTGACATTGGCCTGCCATCCTCCTGATGCCTGTGCCTTGATCCTTCTTGCCAGATGCAATGAATCTTCCTGCCTACCATCATTACTTGAGAGTCCCAGGACAGTAGCCAGGTACCTCCTGGCTCATGGACTCCCAGGCCTGGAACTTGTCAAGCAGACCACCACCTGTGCCACAGCAACCAAAAGTACTCTCTGAGTTTCTCACAAGACCTGAGATGTGGAGGGTAGAGTTGGTGGAGATTATGCAATTTGTACTCCCTGCTTCTCCTCAGATAGAGGAAAGCCTGGAAGGAAGTATCTCCACATCCAGGTCCTATGTTGGGCTAAGTTAAAATGCAGAGAAGCTTTGTTAGTGGAAAGCCCCAAAATGGGAGAGGGCCAGATGGCTGAGAGCTTAGGATTTAGGAGCTCGTGGGGTACTGACAGGGCAGGGTAGGTGCACCCTGTCACAAAACCAGGGACCTACCCAGGTGAGATGACATATGCCTGTAATTCTAACTATCGGGGAGGTTGAGACAGGAGGATCATAGATTTGAGGCCAGTGTGTAGTAACTTAGACACCCTGTTTCAAAATAAACAACAAACCAGAGCTGAAGATGTAGCTTAGTGGTAGAACACCCTTGGGTTCAATCCCTAGGACCACACATACAAACACACAAAAATCAGGGGCCC
Organism: Muscardinus avellanarius; assembly: GCF_963383645.1. Lineage (NCBI taxonomy): Eukaryota > Metazoa > Chordata > Mammalia > Rodentia > Gliridae > Muscardinus > Muscardinus avellanarius. The sequence continues at coordinate 108,326,183 of NC_137792.1, forward strand.
AACCAGAGGGAGTAGACTGCCTTGAATGACCAGGGACTCTGTGGCCCACACTGTAGGCAGAGAGGAGATGAGCAGATGTGGTGTAAGAAGCAGAGAAAGAACTTATATCTCAAGGGTGCAGACCACTGTGTTAGACACTGTGTGCATTGTTTCCTAGCAACCCCACATAACACTCATGGTTATTCCCATTTTACAAGTGGGCCAATTGAAACTCACACTTGAAATGACATTCACAGTGTCACAGCTAGGAAATGGTAAAGTTAGCAAATGACTCTGGCTTCTGGTCTGTGGTTCTTTCTACCAAGTATGTATCAAGTACTTACTGTGTCATCTACTTTTCCATCTGTTGTCTAATTTGCTCATATCAACAGACCTCCAGAGTAGATGTGTCATCCCTATTTTATCACAGTAAATAGGCTTAGAATGAGTTAAAAAACTTTCCCAGCTAGTGAGAGGTGATCTTGGTTGTAAATCAACTCCTGTCATGTTCCAAGGTACATCACCTTTGCAATATAGTCCTCAATAAGTGTTAGGTTGAAAGAATGAATAAAAGAACAAAGATAGTCAGCTCACAGGAGCCCTGGAAGAAGACACCTGCCCTAAGGACAGATTAGTCTAAGTGTGGACTAAGTGTGGCTATCTAGACTGCAAGCAAGGAAGGATAGTTGATGTGTGTGGGTGGTGGGATGAAGCTCGACTCAATTTCCCACAAGCTCTACAGAGTTTCCCAGGATAGATGGTACCAGGTTGGCAGCAGAGTAGGCTTCAGGAGCCAGCAATTTGGGTGCTACTACAAGGCCCGTCTTGATCAATATTCTCACTGTCATAATCCAAAATGACAAACCACACAACTTAGAGGAAAGAAGATTTACTTGCTCACAGTTTTGGAAGGTTTTAGAAGTTTAGTCCATGCCAGGCTGGGTCTGTGGAGCTCAGGGCATGGCAGTGGGAAATGGAGAAAGGAAAACATTAGACTTCACTTTCACGCTGTGGAGGCTGGAAGCAAAGAGAGAAAGCAGGTAGAGGAAGAACCACATACTTCCCAAGGCCACGCCTCCTTAGCAACCAAGCCCCACTTCCAACACTGCCACCTTGTTTCCATGAGGGGTAGGGAAACATTACAGATCCAAACCATTACAAGGCCCTATGGTCAGAAAGGCCCTATACTTGGCTAAATAAATTGCTGTTACTGTCTTGAAATTCTTAATTTTTGAACAGGAGCCTTCCTTATTAATTTTGCACTGAGCCGTGCAAATGACAAAGCTGGTTCTACTGGGAATCCTAAGTTTTTGAACAATAGCCTCCCGCTCTACTTCCTGGTGTCTGCTTTCCCCTCCAAGTCTATCTCATACATAGTTCCTAAGTAGCCTCCCTCAAGCACAGCTCTAGTGCTGCTGTTCCTCTGCTCAAGAACATCCCATGTTTACCTTTTGCTTATTGTTCATTCTAAACAGCTCAGCTTGCAGAGCCCTCAAAGCCCCACTCTATCTGTTTTCTCAGGACTCCTTTTCATAGACCCCCTCCTTCTTCCTCCAGCACACCCACAGGCCTCCTGAGCCCGTCTGGGTCCTCCCCTGAGCCTTGTATAAACCTTCATTGCTAATGGACAGGGGATGGAGTCATGATACTTTGGTCTGTCTTTCCATCAACATGTGAGCTCCACACGGGCATGGATTTTTCTCTTTTCAGTCCACTTCTGTATCCAGAGCACCCAGAAAAGGGCTCAGAACTCTGTAGGTATTTAATTTTTTGAAATTTTTTTGCAGTACTGGGAATGGAACCCAGGGGCATTCTACCTTCAAGCTACACCCCCGTCCTATTATTTAATTCCTTATTTTGAAACAGGGTCTCACTGAGTTGTGGAGGGCCTGGCTAAGTAGCTGAGGCTGGGCACGAACCTGGATTCTCCTGTCTTGGCCTCCCAAATGCTGGAATTACAAGCATGCGCCACCACGCCTGGCTGTATTTAATAAGCAATGGCTGAATAAATGAATTAATTCAAGTCTCTCCACAGTCTCCAGGCCTGACCTTTATACACTTTAGCCAAATGGAGCAAGTACTTCTTCCCCATGTACATTCTAGGTTGTTCTCCTATCCTAGGATGCCCCCATTTTTGATATTCATGTTTTCAAATATGAACCATTTCACCATGCAGGACAAAATACCATTTTCTTCATGAATACTCCCCTGAACACCAGGCTGATTGTGACCTCACCCTCTTGGCTTTTCACAGTTATTGGCACCTTTCTTAAGACACCTCTCAATTTTTGTGATATAGCAAGAAGACTTGAGATCCAATCTTATTTCTGTTACATACTAGCTCCGTGATCTTTGAACTGAGCCCCGACTATAAATTAGACTTACACCTTCCTTTACTATGAATAAAATGTAACAACTTGAGCCGGGCGTGGTGATGCACCCTTGTAATCCCAGTATTCAAGTGCCTGAGACAGGAGGATTGCGGTTTGCGGACAGCCTCAGATACTTAGTGAGCCCCTCTGAAACTTAGTGAGACTGTTTCAAAATAAAGAATTAAAAAAAAAAATAGGGTAGCCAGGTGTGGTGGCACACGCTTGTAATCCCTGCGCTTGGGAGGCAGAGACAGGAGGATTGCGCAGGTTCGAAGCCAGCCACGCGCGCTGGCTTAGGAGACCCTGTTTCCAAATAAAAAAATATAAAAATAGGTCTGAGAGTGTAGCCCGGAGGTAGACGGGCTTCCAGGAACCCCAGTACCACCAAAATAAAAAGTATAAAAAAATAGGGTAGGGGATGTAGCTCAGAGGTCAAATGCCCCTGGATTCCATCCCCAGACCCGCAAAAAAAAGTAACAGCTTAGTCCCAAGAATATATGCAGCAACATTATTATTATTATTATTATTATTATTAATGACATAATAATAATAGTGAAATGTGTTATGGGACTTTCTTAATTCAACAACATCCCTTTAACCTAAATAAGACCTTCTGAAAATGCCTGAAGCAGTAGATAACAGTGGACCCTACATATACTATGTTTTATCCTATACATACATATCTATGATAAAAGTTTTATTGTTCTTTTGTTTTTATTGGTACTGGAGATTGAACCCAGGAACATTCTACTTCCACAGTGTCTCACTAAGATGCTGGCCTCCAACCTTCAATTCTCCAGTCTCAGCCTTCCAAGTACTGGAATTACAGACATGTGCCATTACCGTGCCTGGCTATGATAAAGTTATTATTTTTTTGTGGGGGGGGTATTGGGGATGAAACCCAGGAGCGTTCTACCTCTAAGTTCTACCCCAGACCTATTTCTCATTCTTTGTTTTGAAATAGGGTCTCACTAAGTTGCAGAGGGTCTCACTAAGTTGCTGAAGCTGGTCTTGCAAACCCACGATCCTCCTGTCTCAGCCTTCCAAGTACTGGGATTACAAGCATGTGCCACCATACCTGGCTGATAAAGCTTAATTTACAAATTAGGTGCCTAAAAGAGTGACAATTAATAATAATAATAATAATAATAATAATAACAATAATAATTTCCAACAAAATAATATAATAAAGTTATTTGAAACATTAATTATTTGCTTCTGGAATTTTCCATTTAGTATTTTTAGACTGGGTAACAGAAACCCTGGAACCTGAAACCATTTATATGGGGGACTACTGGAAAGCAGGTCCTGCCTCCTCAGGGCCTAGGCCCCCACCCCAGGCAGCAGCAGCTCAGCTCCAGAGCCCACTCCAACTTAGCCCCACCAAGAGGGACTGCATTTGTTCCACATTACCAGTGATTTGTTTTGAAACACCAATTGTTTGTAATCAGAGGGGCCAGGTAGAAATATATGCTTCTTTTTCTCTAAACAAGCCCTCTGCTGGGCTTGCCCAAGGGACACTTTTTTCTTTCTTTTTCTTGGCTCCAGGATGGTATGGTTATACTGTGTTCTCAATGAGGTCTAAAGAAAAGCAAATAAGGGCTAATTCAGAACCAGCTGTCTTGCCCCAGCACCTTCCCCTTCCCTGCCTCTCTGCCTTCCTTTCCAGCATTCTGGCCTTAGCTTGGTGATGACAGAGAACACCCCAGGAAGACTAATGAGAGGGGCCATGAAACTCTCCTCTAACTCTCTAAACACAATGAATTTGATTTAAACCTAATTTTAACTGGAACATGAGTGGAAACCATTATTATCCTTGACTGAGGGTAAGGATTAGGGGAGGGATGCTCAGAAAATCTTCGCAGTACCAGGAATATTGGAACTGAGTCTATAGGTAGCAGGTACAATGGAGGCAGATCTTTGTGTGTATGTTTGTATGGTATTGGGTACTGAACTCAGTAGCCCTCTACCACTGAGCAACATCACCAGCCTTTTAATTTTTTATTTCTTATTTTGAGACTGGATCTTGCTAAGTTGCCCAGTCCAGCCTCAAACTTGTGATCTCCCTGCCTCAGCTTCCCGAGTCACTAGAATTAAAGGTATGTGCCACCATGCCCAACAAAAATAGAGGCAATTTTCTAGACAATTATGAATCCCCAAATCACCCTGACCTTAGGTGGAGTGGGGACCACAGGCACCAAATGTTTTAGTCAGCTTTTCTTATTGCTATTAACAAATACCTGACAAAAACAATTTAGAAGAGGAACAGTTTCTTGGGGCTCACAATGTCAGAGACTCGGTCCATAGTTGGCCAGCTCGAAGGCAGACACTGAGGCAGCCAGGCAAGGCAAAGAGACACTGCTCTCACAGCATGGTGGCCAGAAGCAGGGAGGGAGAAAGAGTGAGCAGTCAGAGACATATATGTTCCCCAAGGTCATACTCTCAGTCACCTCCTCTAGATATGCCCCACCTCTGAATCTCACTGTACTGGGGACATGCTTTCAACATATGAGCTTTGTGGAGGACATTCCAAACCTAAATTATAACATCAAATCATCTTTTTTTTTGGTGGTACTGGGGGTGGAACCCAGAGGCTTTCTACCTCCGGGCTATACTCCCAGACCTGTTTTATACTTTATTTGGAAACAGGGTCTCAACTAGTCGCTGAGAGCCTCACTCAGTAGCTGAGGCTGGCTTTGAACCTGTGCGATCCTCCTGTCTCAGCCTCCCAAGCGCGGGGATTACAAGCATGAGCCACCATGCCCGGCTCAACATCAAACCATCTTTGTAGGGATGACTTGCTCTGCTATTCTTTACCTCCTTACCTCCCATCTACCCTTGATCCCTCAACACGGGATGCTGGCAATGTCACCATGGAGGGGCAAAGCTCTCTTCTTTCCATTGGTGAGGAGAAGGTGAGAGAGACCCACAATCCAGTTGCATTTAGCTCAGCATGGACTTGCCTGAGATTTCCTTTTTCTGGATAGTTCTAGGTTGGGGTTGGTACAAGAGCAATTTACACAAGATCTGGAAGGCAGATGCATGCAGCACCAGCCATTGGGCCCCACAGGTTGACCTAACGGTTCTGCTGAATCTTGCCTGCTGGCTCCCCTCACTAAAAAGGGGCAGCAGCCCATACCTTAGCCCAGCTAGTTCCCCAACATGTCCTTGAGTTTCCATAGGCTACAAGTACGCACAACAAGGTAGGTAGGGATGCCAGCCTCTTCTACAGCCTAGTCACCTGGTCCAGGTGGCTGTGAGAAGACAGATGTGGTTCATTGCTTGTCCATCTCCAGATCCAGCTTTTCTTCCCAATTTGCAAACCCTGCTCATTTACAGCAGCTTTGGTTCCACCTGCCAGATCAAGTGACTGCCTCCCATAGGCTTCTTCATCAGCTTCTGAGATGACAGAAATTCTAATGCTCACAATAGATCCCTCATTCCATGTCACACGCTGTGGCTCTACTTCCCCAATCTCTAACATATACAGGGCTCAGTAAATTTTTTATTAGCATTATGATATTGGGAGTACTGAGGGCTGAAACCAGTATTTTTTGGTTATGTATATTCCCAGGGGACAGCAGGAACCTATGAGGTCTATCTGTGGTGTTACTAAATGGAAAGGAATTGAATGAAGACTTGGACAGATGAACGGTTCTTTTGGTGACCCTTTGTGAGCTAAGTCCTGGAGAGGGCAGGATGGATATGCAAATGCAATTGGATACAGTTAATGCTTGGTGGCCCAAGTGGATAGGGGACTCTACCAAGTAAACAACAATGATATTAAGAATAGCTAGTATATATATTGAACTCATTGCATGGATTCTTTTGTTTTATCCTCATTCTAGTTTCTAAGGTAATGGGACCCTTTCCTAAGGGATTAGGTAGTTTGTCTAAGTTCACATGGAATGGAATTTCAGTACAAGTGATTAGGCTCCCAAGCACACATGGGGTGAGAATTGCTGTTCCAGGCAGGGGCTTCCCTCCTGAGAGAGCACACAAAGGCATTAAGAGCATTGAAGAGTCACAAGCAAACTTCTCCCCAGCGCTGCCAAGTGTTGGGAAAGCTCAGAGGCTGGATAGAGAGAGCTGAGGGAAAAGGGCCAGAGCTTAGGGAGGCTTCCTGATGGAATCATGGGCCTTAAGCTTGGCTTTGAGAGCTAAAGAGGACCAAGCCAAATTTCACAGGCTAGAAACCTAGGCTTTGTCTTTGATGGCCTTTCTCTTTCACCCTCTCTCCACCATCTGTCATTGAGTTCTCTGGAGGCTTCATGTCTTTAATCACCCTCACTCTTTGATGTCCACTTCTTCCAGCCCTGTGGGACTTCAGATACCACCCTCCTACACACACACACACACACACACACACACACACACACACAAACACACACACACACAGATTTCTAGCTTGGTCTCTTTGGTGTCTCTTCCTCCCTGGCCTTTTGGCCTCCAGTTCTGCCTGTTTGAACCCACGCTGGCTCCCAGAGGTGTATTTTTTGAACTTAGCTCTGATGATGTGATGCCTCCAACCAAGATCCTACCACATCCCACCATCCAGAAGGGTCACATGGAAAACAATAATCATATTAAGAATGACCCATAGCTATCTTTCATATGTGTCTTATTTTTCTCTTCCCCTATTTTCTCACCCTTTCTGTGTCTAGATTTTCTCTTTCTTTGGTCTGTTATCCATGGTCATTTATCCCTTTCTCTCCAAGAATGTGTGTGTGTGTGTGTGTGTGTGTGTGTGTGTGTGTGTGTATGAGAGAGAGAGAGAGAGAGAGAGAGAGAGAGAGGACAGAGAGAGGACAGAGAGAGAGATTGAGAGAGAGAGAATCCAGACCTATTTCTTGACCTATCCGAATGCTGATATACCTGATGTTCACCTAAGGCTGAGTTCCAGGGCTGTGCTGCCAGGGAGCTGAAAGGATAGAAGAGACCAGGGCAGGCAGCAGGCTGGGAGTTCTGGGTGTGTCTTTGATCTCAGGGCATCCTCGAAAAGGCAGCTCCAGGAGCTTGTGGCCTGCCCGGGAGCTGCAGCCTTATCCTGCCTGTGTGCAGATGGCAATGGCCCAGATTTAAAACCCAGCTGTGCAAATTAGCCCAAGGCCTGTAAGAAATTAGACTGGATCTAAAAGAGATCAGGCTGTGGAAAAAGAAAAAAATGTTAAAAGAAAAAAAATTCCTGCTCCCACCTCTGGGTCATAGATCACAGAGAGAATCCTCGATCCAGGAGGAACTTCAAGGGGCCATCTGTCTTGGCCACATCTCAGAACAGGTCAGGCCCAGACAATGGCTGTTTTTCTATCTTTCAAGAACACAGGCCAGAGATTTTTCAGTGTCTTCCTCCAAAACCTTATTCTTAGAATGAACTCCTGTACTGTGGAAAAGTTTGAGAGAAATCCCAGACCACTGGAGTCATTCATACCGGGACCCAAATATGCATTCTGAACTCAAATATGTCCCCAACCCCAGAGTCTCCCACATTACAGGTCACCAAATGCTTGGACCAAAGCCTGGAAATCTTCCTGTCTTCCTCTTAGTGCCCCCACACTGTCCAAACCACTATCAGTCTGGGCAGCTCCACTCAACTGCATTCACAATCTGAATCCACATACAACAGCATCCCTCACAACCACAGTCCAAGCCACTATCATGTCCATCTGGAAAACTGTGCATCTTCTTGTGGGTCTCCCTGTCTCTACTCCTGTCCCCTACCCACTCCATTCTTCAAAGCAGATGGAAAAATATTTTCAAAGGCAAATCAGATCATGTCACTTCTACTTCAAACCCTCTTTTGGATCCTTATCACACAAACTCTAGGACTTCACATGGCTGACAAATCCCTACAACATCTCACCACATCTCTCTCTCTCTCTCTCTTCTTATCCTGCTCCCCTCTGGTTACAACATCCCCTTACTTTCCTTGAGTACACTGAGCCCATTCCCCCAAGAGCTATGTCCTCACTGTCCCATCTGCTTACTGTGTTCGTCCCCTAGATCTAAACAGAGCATGTTTCTTCCCTTCCTACTGTCAGTACATTTATATGGTGTTGTAAAAAAAAAGACACATATTTGAAAGGCAAATTTTACTTTTTGCAAAAAGGGATCTTGCCACCAGTGAATCAGGCACACAGGAGCAACATGGCAGGAAATTGCTGGCTGTTGTATTTTCAGAGGGATGTGGGAGGGGCTTCTGTTCCTCACAATCTTTATGCCATTGGCTGAAAGGGATGCCAGAGGAGAAGTTGGTGCTCACAATTTCTTTTTCTTTTATCTTTTCTTTTCTTTCTTCCTTTTTTTTTTTTTGCAGTGCTCAGGATAGAACCCAGGGACATTTTACCTCCCAGCTCCACCCCCAGTCCTATGTTTTATTCTTTCTTTCTTTTTGTGGTACTGGGGGTGGACCCCAGAGGCTTTCTACCTCCAGGCTATACTCCCAGCCCTATTTTATATTTTATTTGGAAACAGGGTCTCACTAAGTTGCTGAGAGCCTCACTAAGTAGCTGAGGCTGGCTTGGAACCTGAGCAATCCTCCTGTCTCAGCCTCCCAAGCGCCAGGATTACAAGTGTGAGCCACCACACCTGGCTTATTTATTTTGAAACAGGGTCTCACTGAGTTGCAAAGGGCCTCACTAAGTAGTTGTTCTTGAACCACAACTGTTCTTGAACTCCTGTCTCAGCCTCCCAAATGCTGGGATTATAAACCTGTGCCACCATGCCCGGTTTGGCGTTCACAAATTTTAGGAAATGCTATCTTTACAAAAATACAAGTGCACATAAGGTTACACAATGGCAAATTTATGAAATGTAGCTCAAGTAAAGTTATTCCTTTGATAGAAAAGATCGCATTTTATTTTTACAATACCGATTTGTACTTAAAGGTCACCTCCTTCAAGAGCCCTTCTCTGACCATGCTAGCTAGCCTGACTCCTGCCTCACCTCCACTGGGGCAGGATAGAAGAAATAAAATATTAGGTAGAAAGGAGATGAATTGGGAAGGAAAGACAGTTTTAATGTCTGGAAAGTTTAAAATTTCTTACTCCATCCTGTAGGAAGCTTCATTGAGCCACATCCTTCATCATAATAGCCCCTCTCCCCACCAAAGATGCTTAGTAAACAAAAGGTCCAAGATGACCACAAACGTTGGACACCAGCTACCAGCACCCCTGAAGATTAAGAGAAAGTCCAGAGCTCCTCTGTGGGACTCCACTCATCCCTCATTGGGGTTCTATAAAAGAACTAAAAAAGCTGCAAAGACTCTCTTGTTTAGATGCTCTCTGCATCTTAAGATGGCTTGCCTTTCCCCTCAAATTCCTCGCTTTCTTAAATAAAAAATCTGTCTTTTCTCTGACCAGTGCATGCTGAAATTCTTTTCTGCCAGTCAGCCAAGAACCCTACAGAACTGTCATGTTTGCCCATGACATCCACCTCACAACACTCTCTAGTTTATAACCTTTCTTTGTTTTTCTTAGAACATTTTGAATTGCTTGACATTTTATTTCATTGCCCAACATGTTGTTGATACCCCGTGGTGGTTAAATGCATGTATGAAATCCCATTGCTTATAGACTGTATGCCTTTGGGCCAGTAACTTAACTCTTCTTAATTTTAGTTCCTTAATCTCTAAGATAAGAAGAATTACATCTATCCTGTGAGCTCTTATAAGGAAGAAATAAGATAATGGATGTAACAGATTAAAATATAATGGGTTAAAATAGCCATCAAAGCTTTCCCTAATTTTTCTAATTCTTCTTTCAGTTTTCAGTGGAAACAGAGAGCAGCTACTCAATCTTTCTAAGTTCAATAAACCCAATCCCATTAATTTTTTTGTATTGCTAGACATTGGTGGTATAGGATGCAGAAGCACCAAGATGAGAGCTTCTTAGAATCTACACAAGACAAGGGTGGCCCAAAGAGATTTTAAATAAACTCTCTTATGTATGCTATAAGTGCTAAAGAAAACCATAGGCAAAGAACTAACAAAACTGGAAAACAATGTGTATATACAGTGAAAAGTGATAAAGAGAAATTATAAAAATGAACTAAATAAAATTTTGGTATGGTTGAGCCTGATGGTGCATGCCTATAATCCCAGTACTTGAGAGGCTGAGATAGGAGGATCACAGGTTCAAGGCCAGCCTCAACAACTTAGTGATAACCTGCCTCAAAATAAAAATAAAATAGGGTTGGGGGATATAACTTAGAGGTAGAATGCCTTTGATTTCAATCCCCAGTACCAAAAAAATTCTGGAACCAAAAATTATAATAACTGGAATGAGCATAATACACAGATATCCTCCTTCCTCTACTAAGGGGACATAGGACAGGTGACCAGGACCTCTGCATTTGAAATGCAAATCTCATGAGATTTCAGGAAGAGGCATTTTATTGTCAGTAAGAGCACAGGATTTGGGTCAGATCTAGGTTCCAATCCTAGTTCTACTGGTAATTTTGGGAAGGATATTACACTTTCTAGACTCAGTAAAGGTGATGTTAGTAGTCTGCCAGGAGAACAAAATGAGAAGTAATGCAACGCACTTAGGCCAGTGATTGGTGTATGGTTAGGGCTGTTTAAATGGTAGATATTATTACAAGTACTATCATGATCTCATCCATCCCTGTCTCTAGTCAACTCTGCATTCCAACCATTCTCCAGAGCTCTGGCTCAAACTCTTTAAACCATCCATCCCATTCTCCTTCCATGAAAACCATCTCAGCTTCAGACCAGCTACAGAACATGAAGATTTTTGCCATGCACAGAGCAAAAGAGCACTAGTTTTCCCTATAGCCAATGTTATTGAGGCTGGAGACATAGCCGCTACTCTTTGGCACCTATGGGCAAGAAGCAAAGACCAAAATGACAGTAGCAGTATAGATAAATCCAAATATCAATCCTTCCACAGAAGCACTGAAAAAAACGAAGCAAATGTCAGTATTGACTTGGTAAGAGCTCTGGGAAATTGATAAAGTTATATAGCAATCAAGCAAACATTGAATCAAGAAAAAGACCACTAAAATGTTCCTGGCATTCGAGGAAATCTCTGTCAAAACAGCAGTTGAATAAAAGGTAAAGAAAATAAGACTTCAGTGGCCACACATGACAAGAAAGGCAGTCTTTAAAAAAATAATATGCAAATGTAGCTAAACAAATAGATGATTGCAACCTTTAACAACCAAGAATAGCACACCATGGGAACTGGAGGAAATCTGAATTCCAGAGTTATAACATAATACAAATGTCCAGCTATCAACAAAAATATTAAAAACGTAGAAAGTATGTTCAGACACTGGACTTGCTAGCAAAGACTTTAAATCAACTCCTTTTGTTTTTTGGAGATAGTCTCACTATGTTGCAGTGTGGGCTTGAACTTGCAATCCTCCTGTCTCAGCCTCATGAATAACTGAGATTCTAGGTGTGTGCCACCATGCCTAGATTCTAAATCAACTCTTTTAATTACACTCAAAGACCTAAAGGATGCCATAAACAAAAACCAAAGGAAATGGGGAAAATGTATAAACATAATTAGAATGTTAACAAAGAAATAGAAATTTTAAGAGGAACTAAATAGAAATTCAAAAAGAAAATAACTTAAAAATTCACTAAAGAGGTACCAACAAAAGATTTGAGTAGTCAGAAGAAACAATTATGTAAGTTAAGACAAGACTGTTGAAATTATAGAGTCTGAGGAGCAGAAAGAAAAAAAAGTGAAGATGAACAGTGAATAGTAACCTAGATAAAACATCTAGGAATACTACTGTCAAAAAGTACAACATATATATTACAGGAGCCTCAGAATGAGAGGGAGAGAGAGAGAAAGAATGAGAGAGAGACAGAGAGAGAGAAAGAGAGTGAGAGGAGAGAGAAAGAGAAAGAGAAAAAGAAAGAGGAGAAAGAGAAAGAGAGAGAAAGAGAAAGAGGAAGAGAAAGAGAAAGAGAAAGAGAGTGAGAGGAGAGAAAGATTTTTTTTTTTTGCAGTACTGAGGATGGAATCCAAGGGCACTCTACTTCCACGCTACACCCCTAGCCCTATTTTTTATTCTTTATTTTGAAACATGGTCTCACTAAGTTGCAGAGGACCTCACTAAGTAGCTAAGGCTGGCCATAAACCTGTGATCCTCTGTCTCAGCCTTTCAAGTACTGGGATTACAAGCCTGCACCACCCGTACAGTTTAGGAAAGAATATTTGAAGAAATAATGCTTGGAAATGACTTGAACTTGATGAAAGACCCATGTATACACATTCAATAACTTTCAAGAGCTTCAAACTATAAAAAGAAAGCAGAATCTTGAAGGCAGCAAGAAAGAAACAACTTATACAAATCATCTTAGTAATATTACTAGTTGATTATGATGCATATCAGAAGGCAGTAGGATAACATATTTAAAGAGAATGCTATAAACACCTATGCACCTATGAATTAAATAATGTCTTAAGACAGATATATTTCTAGGAACCCACAAATTATAAAAACTGAAGAAAGAAAAAAATCTTAATAACAATGAAAGAGAATCAGAATTTTTTGGCAGTATTTGGGGATGTAACCCAGGGGCATTCTACCTCTGAGCTACACCACCATCCCTCTTTTTTATTCTTTATTTTGAAACAGGGTCTCACTGAGTTGCAAAGAGCCTCACTAAGTGGTTGAGACTGGCCGCAAACTACGATCCTCCAGTCTCAGCCTCCCAAATGCTGGGATTACAAGCTTGTGTCACCATGCCTGGCTCAGAAAAAAAAAGAATTCCAACAAATAAGATTTAGGAACAGATAGATGGCTTCTTCGCTCATAAATTCAATCAAACATTTAACAAAGCTCTTCAGTTTCATGCAATCCCCCTATTGACTATCAAGTACCTCAGCCGAGAGCCAAACAGAATGGGAGAAGATTTGTGCCACCTACTCCTCCGATAGAGGACTAATATCTAGAATATACAGAGATCTCAAGAAACTCAACACTAAGAAAACAAAGCATCCAATAACAAAATGGGAAAATGAACTAAATAGATACTTCACAATAAATGCATGAAAAATGCTCAGCATCACTGGCAATCAGAGAGATGCAAATCAAAACTACCCTGAAATTCCACCTAACTCCAACTAGAATGGCAATCATTCAAAACACAAACAACAACAGATACTGGCGAGGATGTGGAGAAGTGGGAACTCTAGGACATTGTTGGTGGGATTGCAAATTAGTGCAACCACTTTGGAAAACAGTATGGAGAATCCTCAGAAGAATGGGAACAAATCTACCATTTGATCCAGCAATACCACTTCTGGGTATCTACCCACAAGAAAGGAAACCAAACTACCAAACTAATGCATGTGCATCTGTGTTCATAGCTGCACAATTCACCATAGCCAAACTATGGAACCAGCCAAGATGTCCATCAACAGATGAATGGATTACAAAACTGTGGGATATGTACACAATGGAATTTTACTCAGCCATCAAAAAAAAAAAAAACTCGATTACATCATTTTCAGGGAAATGGATGGAACTGGAGGACATTATGCTAAGTGAGATTAGTCAGTCACAAAAAATAAGAAATCAGATGCTTTCCCTAATATGTGAGAGCTAGGGAGAAATGGGTCATAGGAGGAACTCTAGATGAAAACGGAAATCCTATAGAGGAGCAAACAAGACAACCTAAAGGAGGAGAAAGGAGAGGGGAAGAGGAAAATCAATAAAACACACAATGTACTTAAACATATCGAAGTCAACCACTAAGCCAATCAAGGGAGGGAGGGACTGGGAGAGAATGGGGTGGGAATTGGGTAGGGGCTAAATCGGTGATGTGTACATGTATGTCTCTACCATCTTTAATCCCATCAAGATGTATGAATACAATGTAACAATAAAAAATTGTTAAAATATTTAAAGATTTTTTGTGGTACTGGGGGTGGAACCCAGGAGCTTTTCTACCTCCGGGCTATACTCCCAGACCTTTTTTATACTTTATTTGAAAACAGGGTCTTACTAAGTTGCTGAGAGCCTCACTCAGTAGCTAAGGCTGGCTTTGAACCTGTGCGATCCTTCTGTCTCAGCCTCCCAAGTGCTGGGATTAAAAGCGTGCGCCACCACACTGGCTTAAAGAAGTTTTAGCATCAACATTTCTAATACTCTTTTGAAAACTGAACAGGAGGGAACACTACCTAACTCATACTATGAAGGAAACATTATTCTGATACCAAACCCATATAGAAACATAATAGGAATACACACACACACACACACACACACACACACACACTCATGTGTGCATGCACATGCATACATACACACACAAAAGAGTTGCAAGTTCATGTGCATGTGTGTTTTACATGTATATATGCAGAACACTCCACAGCATACAGGTAACTGAAATCCAATAATATATAAAGACATGACCAAGAGGACTTATCTGAGGAATGTGAGGGTGGTAGCATAAGAAAACCAGTCGGTATAATACACCACCTTAAATAAAAATAGTAGAAACATTTCAATTGATGCAGAAAATAACTTGATAAAATCCAATATCTTTTCATAATTAAAAAAGAAATCTATGAAGATAAGGGAGCTTTCTCAACATCATAAAAGTTATCTAAGAAAAACTGCAGCTAACAGCATTCTCAAAGATGACATACTGAGAGCTTTTCCCCTAAAATCAATATTAAGTTATAGATAACTATTTCACTGCTATGCTATACTGGACACAATGTTTTAGCCATAGCCATTAGGCAAGAAAAAGAAATAAAATGCATTCAAACTGGAAAGAATGAATACAAATATCTCTATTCATAGGTGACATGATCCTATTGTATATAGAAAATTCTAAAGAATCTACAAAAACGTGAATAGAGCTAGTAAAAAAAAGTCGGCAAAGTTGCAGTGTACACATTCAATGCGCAAAAATTGGTTGTATTTCTATATACCAAGAAAGAACAATCTGAAATGGATAAAATACCCAGAAATCAACCAAGAAGCTGAAAGACTTGCATTGAAAATTATAAAACATTGCTGAATGATATTTTAAAAATTTAAATTCATGAATAGGAACACTAAATATTGATGAGATGTCAATACTTCCTGATTCAGTCTGTTTGAATTGCTATAATTAAATACCACAGACTGGGTAGTTTATAAACAATAGAAATTTATTTTGCACAGTTCTGGAGGCTGGAAAGTCCGAGATCAAGTTGACAGTAAATTCAGTGTCTAGTGAGGGCTGCTCACTGCTTTCAGGACAGCACCTTGTACCTTATATGGTGGAAAAGGTGAACTCACCTCCTTCAAATACCCCCCACTCCGCCTTTTTGCAGTACTGGGGATTGAACCCAGGGGCATTCTACCTCTGAGGTATACCCCCAGCCCTATTTTTTATTCTTTATTTTGAGACAGGTTCTCACAAATTTGCAGAGGTTCTCAATAAGTAGCTGAGGCTGGCCACAAACTTGCAATCCTCCTGTCTTAGCCTCCCAAGTACTGGGATTATAAGCATGTGCCACTATGCTCACTATTCTTTATTTTGAGACAGAGTCTCAGTAAGTTGTGGAGGGCCTCACAAGTTGCTGAGGCTGGCCATGAACCAGTGATCCCCCTGTCTCAGCCTCCCAAATCCTGGGATGACAAGCGTGCACCACCCCACCCGGCTCCAATCACATTTACAAGGCACTCATCTTATATGTGAGCTTGAAGCCCTCATGGCCTAATTACCTCCTAAAAGCCCCACTTCTTAATAGTGTTACAATGAGTATTAAATTTCAACAAGAATTTTGGAGAGGACACAAACATTCAAATTATAGTACTACCTAAAGCAATCTACAGATTCAATATGATCGTATCAAATTCCAATGTCTTTGCTGCAAAAATGAAAAAGCCAATCCTCAATTTTTTGGTGTGGTACTGGGGACTGAATCCAGTGACATTCTACCTCTGAGCTACACCCTCATCCTTATGCTGTATTTTTTTTTTTTTTTTGCAGGTCTGGGAATGGAACCCGGGGCATTTGACCTCCGAGCTACAGCCCCTGCCCTGCTTTTTATTCTTTATTTTGAAACATGGTCTCACTATGTTGCGG
Source organism: Muscardinus avellanarius (assembly GCF_963383645.1). NCBI lineage: Eukaryota > Metazoa > Chordata > Mammalia > Rodentia > Gliridae > Muscardinus > Muscardinus avellanarius. The sequence continues at coordinate 108,342,596 of NC_137792.1, forward strand.
AGGGCCTCACTAAGTAGCTGAGGCTGTCCTTGAACAACGATCCTCAGGTCTCAGCCTCCTAAATGCTGGGATTACAAGCGTGCGCCACCCCGCCTGGCGCATGCCTGGCACACGCTATGTTTTTAATTTTAAAATAGGGTCTGGTTAAGTTTCTGAGACTGTTCTCTAAACTGTAATCCTCCTTTTTCCACCTCCCAAATACTATGATTACATATGTGCACCAGTCCTCAAATTTATATGGAGCTGTGAAGGAGCCCAAATAACCAAAACATTATTGAAAAAAATAAGAGCAAATTTGGAGCACTCACACATCCTAATTTCAGAATTTAACAACAGTAATCTATGGCCTGCAGCAGCTCAGACTGGGCAAGGACTCTGGACACCCAGGCCCCTCCCACTCACCCAAGATGGTTCTCTCAGAGTAGCCTGCCACTGTCTTTTCATTTTTTCACTCTCTTATTAGGTTGTCTCTGGCAGCAGCCTGGCATTCATCTGGAAACATCCAGTCTTCCACATGTTTATGAAGAAGGAATGATATAGCCACAGAGAGACTCAGAAATGTTGGCTGTAGTTTGGACTTGGCCAAGAAATGGGGATTGGTAAGGGTCATTTCTCTGTCCCTCTCACACCCCAAAGGCTGAAGTCATGGGCCAAGAGAATGCCATAGCTAGATAGGCCCTTAAACACCAAAGTCCATCTAAGCCCATTTATACATAAGAAATCAATACATGAAGATGGGAAGGGAGGAACCTGAAGTCACATAACAGTTGATCTCAGTGCATCATAGGACCACTGGACTGGTACATCTTAAGTATACCCCACCCTTCCTATCAAAACTCCAGTCCAATGAAGATATACTGTCAACAGCATCCTTAAGGACAGGTCATTGTCAGTCTGCAATTTAACCACCTTAAAAAATAGTACACCCACTGGGTGTGGTGGCACACACTTGTAATCCCAGTATTTGGGAGTCTGAGACAGGAGGATCACAGTTTTGTGGCCAGCCTCAGCTATTTAGTGAGGCCCTCTGCAACTTAGTGAGAACTTGTTTCAAGATAAAGAATAAATAATAGGGCTGGAGGTATAGCTCAGCTCAGAGGTAGAATGTCCTGGGTTTCATTTCCAGTGCTGGAAAAAAAAAAGAAAGAAAGAAAGGAAAGTAAAGGGTACTCTTTTACTAGACAAATATGTATTTCTGTCTTTTTTTTTTGGTGGTACTGGGGTTCCTGGAAACCCTTCTACCTCCGGGTTACACTCCCAGACCTATTTTTTAAAATATTTTTATTTGGAAACAGGGTCTCTTAAGCCAGTGCAGCTGGCTTTGAACCTGCGCGATCCTCCTGTCTCTGCCTCCCAAGCGCGGGGATTACAAGCGTGTGCCACCACGCCCAGCTGTGTTTCTGTCTTTCTAAAGATAAGTGGGTTTGTTGAAAAAGGGCAGGTTCAGCAAACCCTGAATGATGATAGTGAAGCATAGCTTATGGTATTACTATAGGGAGACTCAGGGAAGTCTTGCCTCTAACCAGTCCTCATCCTGCTCTCCTTTGGTACTTTTTATTTTGCCTGTGGCTGGGGTTTTGTTCAAGTAAAGAAGTAAAAGTAAAAGGTGTCCATTTCTAGGAGCTGCCTCAAAACATACTTTCTGAGCATCACTAACCTCTAAATGTAGCCGAATGGCTTTCCTCCCCAATCCCCCTTTGGGCAGAGAACAAAAATAGAAAATTTTCAGGGTCCTTTAGGGTGTTTGCAGGGCCTGCATCCAGGGTGGCCTAGATTCAGACTAAACTCACAGTCCTCCAGTCAGGCTGGTAGAAAAAGAGGTTCTAGAGCCCTTGGGGCTCTGGAAATGGTCAGCACCTCCAGGACTCACATTTGCTTGGGGGAAAGGCCCCATTCAATCTCCTACCCCATCTCTTGCAGTCTGATTGTCCCCCTTTCCCTTCCTCCAATTCTCCCCTCCCCAATGCCTTTTATAACAAGTTCCATTTTCTATTGTAGTGTAAACTCCTCCATCATTTTACAGGTGTGAAAACTGGGATCCCAAGACAGGTTAGGCTCTTGCAGACACTTGGGTCTTCTGAGCCTTGTGGGAGCTGGAAAGCAAACCATTTTCCTTCACTCCCACCCTCTCCTAAGTTCTCAGCCCAACTTGCCAACTTCAGACATTCCTGGTCTTACCTGACTCTGGCGTGCTGGGCTGGGGGAAAATCTAGGGAAATCTGAAAGCCTTGGGCCCCAGGGAGGACAAGGTATCATCAGGTCTATCGATGCTCACAGCCAGTATCATGCCTGTGCATGCGCATGTGTCTGTAGCTTCACATGCCCGCTTCCATCCATTTGCCTGCCCACCATGAGATCCACCCTAGCTCAGCCCAGCCTGCTTGAGCCACAATAGCCCCTGGAGCACACCACAAATGCCAAGCCTGCCTCTGTGGCTGGCACAAGATTGAGGTGGGGGTGTGATAGAGAGATTTGCCCTTGGCCCACTCCTCTTTCTCTGTCCTGCTCTCTCTCCCCCATCTCCTTTCTCTGCTCATGGAACTTGCTTATAAATCCTGAAAAACCCAAACCCCCATAAATTCTCAATTCATTCTGCAGATATTTCCTGTGTTGGGGTTTTCAGCAGCATCTGCTGGTTTGAAGTTCCCTCTTTATTTGTCCTGGGGGCACCATTACTCTCAACTTTAGCAGTTTTCCTGCTCTGTAGTCCTTGCCAGACTCCATCGGAGGAAGAGAAAATTGGTAAAAGAATAATTATTATTATTGTTATAAATATATATTTCATTTTGGTTTCTTTTTTCCCCTTTTAGGCCCTGATGAGAATCCCAGGCAGGGTCTGGCAAGGGGGTGGCTTCTTCATGGACCTTGGGGCAGTGGGTTTGCCCTGTCAGATCCTGGCACTTTGCCCTCCCGATAAAGGCATCTGCCAAAAGGCGATTCCCTGCTCTTCTGCCCAGTCATACCTGGTTCTCTCGCAGCTTTATTCCCACCAAAAATTCCTGGCTCAAATTCCCAAGTCTCCAGGAAGCTGCCTCAAGCAAAGAAAAAAGCATGCAGTGCGTTTGAGGCATTTTCAAATACTTGGGCATGATTATTTCTCATCATATCTATATAAGGCAGGCATATTTAATTCCATTGTACAGAGGAGGAGACTGAGACTCAGAGAGAAGTTAGTGGTTCAGGGTAATCCAACTGGCTGGTGGAAGAGCTGGGATTCTTTTTCTTTTTTGGTCCTAGGGATCAAACCTAGGTCCTTACACATGCTAGCCAAGTACTCCATCACTGAGCTACACCTTGGCCCCAGAGCTGAGACTTAAATCCAGACCTGTCTGGCCCTCAAGCCAACCCTCATTTCACTTGACTACACACTCCCTCCCCCCAGTTACTTAAGTACTTCTTTTATGACCTACAGAATCTCATACTTGGAACCCAGTTGCTTGGCTGACTGTCTACTTATCTCTATAGTCCATATGTCTATAATAGGTTCTCATAATTTTAAAGCCTTACAGAGTTCAAGGACCTCATACTACGGAATGGAAAGCAGAGGCTCAGAGAGGTCATGCAGGTGGCACATAACTTATTAGTGGTTTTTTTCATGATCCATAAGCCCCTTGAAAACCATGTTTCCTTTACATTTCTTATTCAAATCCTCACCACATGTGCGCACGCACACACACATGTGTACTTGGCACGGTATTCAACAGAGATAAACAAAAACTATTACTTGTTAAGCAACGGTGACTACTGGGATTTAAACCATAACAGGCAAGTCCCTTTTCTACTTCATCTCAGTGAACCTTCTTCTCCTTCTCTATAGACTGACGATATGGGAGTCTTTCTGCATCCTTCCTTTCAATCCGAATGATGCAGCTACTCCAATCATGCCCTTTCCATTCCCCTTGCTAGTCATGGGTTCAGGGATAAATATGCAACCAAATGTTAGACAATGAAACATGAGGAGATGTCTACCTGAGGTCCTCTGGGAAAGAATTCATTTCTTCTAAGAAGACAAAAGTGGGCTTGTGTCTTCCTCCAGGTGATACAAATGCCTTTACACTGTTTCAGCCATCAGTAAGACTAAGGGGAACTAGCCTTAAGATGAAGTGAGTTTTGTTTGCGGTGCTAGGATTTGAACCCAGGAGCATTCTACCTCTGAGCTACACCACCATCCCTATATTTTTTATTCTTTATTTTTGGAACAGGGTGTCACAGGTTTAGGGCCTCACTAAGTAGCTGCGGTCTTCCCATCTTAGCCTCCCAAGTACCGGGATTACAAGCATGCGCCACCACACTTAGCTTGAGATGCAGTTTTGCTAGAAGATGACAGAATGGAGACATGGAAAGATCAAGTTACCTGAAGACACTGTTGAGCCATTCATTTTTGCCATACCTGAGCTCACTTTACTTTTAGAATCCTCTTATTTGAGATAATATATTTCCTAATTGGTTAGACCTTTAGGCTCAAGGTTTCTCTTATTGCAGGTGCAGCTGCATCATAATGGACACAAGTGTCTATTTTATATAGACTTTAGAGTAAAAAAAGATAATAACTATAAAGGAGTTGGAACTTGGTACATATTGCCTTCCAGACCTTAGAACTTAAACTGTGAGGCTGGGCATGGTGGTGCATGCTTGTAATCACAGAATTTAGTAGGCTGAGATAGGAGATTCACAGGCTCAAGGGTACTCTCAGCAACTTCGTAAGATTCCGTCTCAAAAAAAAAAAAAAAAGAGCTAGGAGTGTAGCTCGGAGATAGAATGCCTCTGGGTTCAATCCTCACTATCAAAAGGCCAGGCATGGTGATGCACACTTGTAATCCCAGTACTTGGGAGGCTGAGACAGGAGAATCACAGGTTCATGACCAGACTCAGCAAGTAGTGAGGAGACTCGCAGCAACTTGTGGAGACCCTGTTGAAAATAAATAAATAAATAAATAAATAAATAAATAAATAAATAAAAAGCCGGGCATGGTGGTGTACACTTGTGATCCTAGTATTTGGTGGGAGGCCGAGACAGGAGGATGCAAGTTTGTGGCCAGCCTCAGCTACTTAGTGAGGCCCTCTGCAACTTACTGAGATACTGTTTCAAAATAAAAAATAATAAAAAATAGGGCTAGAGGTGGAGCTTGGAGTAGAATGCTCCTAGGTTCAATCCCTAGTACCACAAAAAAAAAAAAGAAAAAAGAAAATAGGCCTGGGCATGTAGAAAATAGAATGCCCCTGGGTTCAATACCCAGCACCACACATACACACACACATACACACGCGCATGCACGTGCGCACACACACAAACACACACACACACACACACACGAAAGAAAGAGAAAAAAAAAGGAAAGAAAGAAATAAAGAAAGATTAAAATGTGAGTGAGGCATGGTGAAACACCTATAATCCCAACCACTTGAGAGGCTAAGGCAGGAGGATTGGGAGTTTGAAGCCAGACCGGGCAATTTAGAAGGACCATGTTCAAAATAACATGCAGATACTACTCTTGATCTTAGCCAACAGACTGAGATGATACTGGGAAACAAAAAGCACTTCAAATAAATGAGGAAAATTTACAGTAGAATTGTGGAAGGGGATTTGGAAAGAGAAGTAGGGGAGGGGACAAAAGGAAACTTTATTTAGGAAACAGTTCAAATTATGGTATGTACATATATGAAGTTATCAATACCAATATCAATAATATTTACAAGGAGGGAGAGGGAGTGGGGTGGGTCCAGAGGAAAACGCATCAAGTGTTATGTGCATGTGTATTTCTATTACTGAACCTCATTATGATGTAGGCTTACAATGTAACAATAAAGTGTATTTATTTTTGTTTATTTTTTGTGGTACTGGGATTAAACCCAGGGGCATTCAACCTCCAAGCTGCACCCCCAGCCCTATTTTATTCTTTTAGTTTGAAACAGGGCCTCATTAAGTTTCAGAGGGCCTCACAAGTTGCTGAGGTTGTCCTTGAACCTGTGATCCTCCTGTCTCAGACTCCTAAGTACTGGGATTATAAGCATGCACCCCTATACCAAGCTTAAAAGTATATTTAATAATAGAATATAGCCAGGTACAGTGGCATACACCTGTAGTCCCAGTACTTGGGAGACTGAGGCAGGAGGATTTTAGATTTAGGGCAGCCTCAGAAACTTAGCAAGGCACTCACCAACTTACTGAGACCCTGCTTTAAAATAAAAAAAATGGGGCTGGGGGTGTAGTTCAGAGGTAGAACATCCCCATATTCAATTCCTTGTAACCAGAAATTAACAAACAAATGAGATAATAATAATATAATCCAGTAAAAACAAAAAATAAAAAGAATGGGGAATATAATTTAGTAGTAGAGCACTCCTGCGTTCAGTCCCCAATACCTCACACACACGAAATTAAAATGTGTTTGCTTATTTATTTACTACCAATATCAGACCATCTTGTGACTGTTCTTTTTAGGAAGGAGCAAGGTAGCAGATGCACATCTCCCTACACACCTTTTTTGTTAGTACCTTGCTGGGGTTGGTTGAGGTGGAGGGAGAGAGGTTTGAATTTGCTCTATAACACTCAAAGGTTGATGTCCTTCTGAGGAATTGGATTTTTGAATGTAATGTGGCTATTTTGACATTCCAGCTATGTCTTAAAAGAGAGAGGAAGCTTGGTGTTATGGCAGACACCTGTGATCTCAGCACTTGGGATGCTGAAACGAGAAGATTGTAGGTTTGAGGCCTGCCTCAGTAATATAGCAAGACTCTTGGCAACCTAGTGAGATCCTGTTTCAAAATATAAAGGGGTGGCGGTGTAGCTCAGATGTAGAGTGCCTGAGTTCAGTTGTCAGCAACACACACACACACACACACACACACACACACGGGGGGGGGTGGAAGAAACCAAGAAATTAGCAAGTCTTCTGCAACTTAGAAACTTACTCATCAGAACCCAGTGCATCTATAAGTTTTCAAAACCAGCCTCACAAGAAAAGGTTTATGGAAACTGGAACATCTATGCCTAGAGAAGAGACAGCTGAAGCCAGAGTAGAGTCCTTCTTCAGTGTCTCCATCTCAGAGAATAGCAGTGACTTCCATTCAGCAGCCAGGAGACATCGTTGATACCTTCCTCTCTTAAGCATCAGCCTCTCCTGTATATGACCCCACGTGATGTTAGGAGAACTCTATGAACTTGTAATGCCTGAAAGTGAGTGCTTGGTAGGGGCTGGTACATATTCAGTGTTCAATAGGTGGGAACTACTGTTGTTAACACATAGCATGTCAGCCTCAGGATGGGCACCAAGCTACTCCTGAGGTTCCCTCCAACATATTCGTATCAACTGACATTTTCTCAAGGAAAATGAAGAAGGAGGAGAAAAAGGGAAGTATGGCAATGTACAAAACTATGGGCAACAAAAAAATGATTCATTGGAATTTGTTTCAGTTTCATCCTAGTGAACAAGCCGAGGTGGTTGGAGGATCATGAAAGCCTGTCTCTGGAAGGAATGGCTCTTCACTACAGACATCCTGCCACAATTCAGGAGGCACTGATGTCTGAGGTCACTGATGGCACTATTTCCTGGTATCTTACCCCAGCTCCCTGCCCATCTTAGCCACGTGGTCTCCCTAACCCAGGAGTTTGTCTTCGGTCCCATTCTAGCACAAGTGCCAACTTCCCTCAACTTACTTTTTCATTTTCAATTCTCAGCAGCTATGGTAAGTGAGACAGCCAGCTGGTGGCTGATGGGTGGAGTCATGAAGATTGATATCCCCCTAGCAGGAGGATGTCTTGAGAAACTCTCAACAAACCTAGTGAAATTCTGCTTCAGAATAAAAATAAAAATGTCTGGGGGTGTAGCTCAGAGGTAGAAAGCCTCTGAGTTCAATCCCTAGTACCCCAAATAAAAGAATATCTCAGGTAGCCTTTCTTTGTGCTATTTCATAAGTTTCTGGCCCCTCACAGTTGCACAAACTGCTCCAGGTAAAGGTTCCCAAGTCAGATTTCTCTCCTGAGGACAGCTTATCATGGGAATGGAGAAAGCAGATTTCTGATGCAATTCAGAAGAAAAATGTTGGAGACAGAGCCTTCAGAACAGAGATGATAGCTGCACACATATCTGGTAAATCACTGTTGATCTAAGTAGTGAAGATCTGGCAGAACAGAGAAAAACCAGATTCAATTCAGCAGAGATGAACCATACATTCATTTCAATCCAAACTCTCTTAGTTTGTGATATCCCCATGGTCCTGTCAGGACAAACCAGGGTCATCATCAGTCTCTCTCACCTTCCAACCATTTGACAATCTGCACCTCTCACCCAATAGTACATTATGCAAAGTTAACCTTCAACAATGTTCTGTTGGTGTTATAATTGACATCTAGATTAGCCGTAAGAAAGGATTTCCTGACATTAACAGGAAAATGTTCAGCATTACCTAGAGTAGTTATTTAATGTCATAGTATGAAGAACTAAAATGCTCCCCTTTCAATCTTTTCGAGTTGACTCACAAAATCAATTCATAAAGATAATATCGTTAAAGGAAAAGTGCCTTTATTCCCCAAATGCATGTTTCTCCCCCCATTCGTCATTGGCCATCTGTCTGCTTAATGTTCACTATTTAAGAACGATTCTCCTCTATGTCCCTGGTGGCCCCGCTTTGTAGCTTTCTCCACTCCTCCCCTCTCAGCAGCCAATCCTTCGTGGATCTAGGAATTATTCCAGTAAGAGGAGTTGAGATGACACCTAAGGAATGACTTTCTGGCTTTAGAAAGATGCAAAACACTGGGGAGAAAAAATAATGCGATAAATTTCAGGGCATCCAATCTAACCTCGGATCCAAAGTCTGTATCTTCTCTGCAGCATTTCCACTGAGTGCTCAGCTTGACCCATTTGGCACACCACCAGTTGTGGGGAGCTTGTCCTCTTTCAAGGCAGCCGGGTTTATGACAAGATAGTTTGGACTCTGAGAAAGTTCAAATTCTATCCCCCTAGAGCTAGTAGCTCTTATTGAAGTCCCCTAAGGCCACACAGAACATGCCTTCCCCCTACACAGAACATATGTCCCTCAGAAATCAAATAGTCATAGTTCCTTCAACCTGGCTCATGGGACTTGGGTTCCAAACCCCCTTAACCTTCTCATATCCCCGTGGCCAATGTGCCTTCAATGTATGGTCTTTCCAGACTGAATACACCTTTCAGAAGGCAAAGAAGAGCAAGGCTCCTATCTACTTTATTTGAACTCTTTACCTCTATTGATATATCCCAAGGTCCAAGTAGCTTTCCGGGTGTACAGAACTTCTCTTACACTTTAGAAGGAGTTTCTTTGCCAGAGAGGTCAGCTCAGTGCATTAAGGTCATGGAGCCTTCTCTGAGCCTGGCTTAGTAATCATATGAACCCGGGCAAGAGTCCAGCTTTCTGAGCCTGCTTCTCTACGTCATATGGTTGTCATGGGAAGTAAAGGAGATAATGGAAGGAAAATGCCTGACACATGGCAAGAGTTCAGCACACATTAGCTCTCTTTCCCCTTCCTTACGTCTCAGCCCCAGGGCCTGGCTAACAGCTGGGGGCATTTCTAGGCCTGTGTGCGAAGGGGGAGCCAATGGGTGGCGTAGCAGGACAGTAACCAGATGGCTCAGATATCCGGGGACAAGCCTAATTTAAAATATTCTACTCTGTGATCAGATTAGACAATCTGGCTTGGTATTTTAGTCTGAAAAATATGATCACCAGAGTTGATGATGACATAGCAGCAGGCCCGAGATAGCAGAGCTTGCTTCCTTATCAGAAAACAATATGCCTGCCCTCTGAGCTGAAATCAAGCAGTGATCTTACAGAGAGCAGGCAATGGAGGTATAAAATCACAGCTCTATAACTCTAGCAAATATTGGCTAGATTCTCCTGGCAGTTTCCATGTGTACTCTCTGGGGATGGGGGGGGGTTCAAAAATGAGTCGGAGTGTGAGAATCAAGGGAGGATCCAGGCTGGGATTAGCCTTGTTTGATCATAAATTTGCTGTGTGTCTTCAAGCAAATCACAGCTTCTCTGGGTCTGTGTTCCCATATGTGACAAGGAAGGTTTGAATTAGGTATCCTCTAAAGGTCTTTGCAGTTGGAAAGTTCTGCACTTTTCAGTCTGGGCCTGTGGATGCATCTCAGTCTTTGTGCATCTTTGTTTTCCTCAGAACTATAGCTGTCTTTCTGACCTCCTCCTCCTCCTTTTCCTCCTCTTTTTCCTCCTCGTTCTTCCTCTCTTCTCTCTCTCTCCTTCAGCTATGTCCAGCTTCTTCTCCCAGTCAGATAGTCTGCCCTGCCTTTCATCATTGCACAGGAAGCTGCTCTTCCATAAACAGCCCCTTATTCTAGCTCTAGGGGACCCTCTGCCTCAGTGGCCCCACCTGTACTCAGAGTAACAATCTGGCCAACTTCTGTCCTGAAGAAAGGGGGGTGCTGGGCAAGCCTACCATGGTCCTCTGCTGCCACCTGTCGTTAGTCAGGAGTGACACCACTCTGGGGGTTGCCTGGACTCACAGGGGCCACAAAGACTGCTCCCACCAACAGGAATCCATTACATGCAGTGTCCTGCCAGGCCTGATTTAAAGCTCATCCTGTAATCTGTCTTGCGCCCCCTCTGGGCCTGTCTCCGGTTTCCTTGCCTGAGAAATGGATGGAAATCGTCTTCAGCTCTGGCAGAGATTGGTGAGGAATGGGGGCTCAAGGGATACCTGTTTTGCATCCTGCTGCCCCTGCCCTTGGTGACCTGGGGTTCATCCTTCCTCCTTGCTGGAGCCTGTAGTCTTGAAATGGATGATGTGGGGAAACGTGGTTTAGAGGGAAGGAGTGAGGCAGATTCCTGTCTATCGGGCAAGCAGTGTGGGGCTGAGAAGCTGGAACAAGACATACTCACCGTTTCTACAAACCTTTAGCCAAAGCCACACCTCCATCTCAGCAGCAAAGCCTACTCATTTATCCATCCAGGCACTGATATGCTTGCTCACTCATTCTACCAAGCTGCTTGCAGCCAGAATCTGGAGCCTAGTGTTTTCTGCTCAGCTCGCCACTTGGGGCAAGCTGGGACAAGCTCGTGCCTCTCTCTCTCTCTCTCTCTCTCTCTCTCTCTCTCTCTCTCTCTCTCTCTCTCTCTCAGCCCCTCCTCTGTGACATGAAGAGTCTGGGACAGGCCAGAGAAAGCTGAAACCCCCTTTCTTATTCTATCATTTGAAGATGATGTTTCTCCACTTACAAGTTCCCTGCCAGGGTGATCAGCAATTCCATGGCTCACTCAGAGACCAGGTATAACCTGCCTCATATCCTGCCCCTCCTCCAGAGTTCCTCCATCCACTGCTTGACTTCTGGATGGCTTTTGCAGCACCATCATCCCCAGTCAGCCCTTGCTGATACCCCTGCCTCCCCCAGAGGAGTGAGCTGGGTGCCGAATACCAGCTCACTCAGCAAGCAGAGAGGATTAGACGTTTGTCCATCCCTGCCCACTTGGGTGCATGACGATCAGCAGTTCTTGGCACCAAAAAGTCCTTTTAGACTTCCTTCTGGCAATGCCAGCTCTAAGGTCCCTGGAGACTTGAACTGAGGCCAGAATGAATGGTCTGGCACTGGGCCGCCAGATCCAGAATCCCAGACTCCTCCCTCTTATAGGTTTTCAACTGGCATTTGAAGACAAGGTTCTCACGGGGATACTGCGGAGCCTGGCCATGCTGCTCGATATCTGCTCCCAGAAACACTTAGCTGAGCAAGATGTCATGCATAGAACTGCAGCCAGGTAGCAGCTGCCCAGAAGGAACTGCTCCTCATCTCCCCTCCCCTGCAAGCCTCCCACCCCCAGCCGCCCATGAGGGAGGTCCTGCCCACATCTGCCGCTGGCCATCACATCTGCAATGGATTACAGGGCTGGCCCCAGCTCAGGCTCATCCCAGATGTGGATTCCCCTGGAATGTGCCTTCTCTCTAATTGTCCAGCCTCTGAAGGGTCCTGCCCCCTTCATCTGCCCCTGCGGCACCCCAGGCCTTCCTCCTTTCCCACAACTTGTGCCGGAACAGCCACAGCCAGGACCAGGGCCAGCCTGGTGGGGGGCTGCACTCTCCTTCAGCCTGGTTGGTGGGGCTGGGGAGTGGGAGGTCTAAGCCCATCCCCCCCACCCAGGGGCCAGGCTCTGGGGGGCAGAGGGAGAAACTCTGGAAAACTCACTAGAGGTGAAAAAAATTGGCTCCGAAGTGCAGGCTCCCCTAATCCCTGGCCCTTCCTGGGAATGCCATTAACCTCCCTATCCCCACTGATGGAAAGAACAGGTCTTCTGTGGGCCAGGCCAGCTCCTCCTAGGCTCCCAAATGACAGCCTCACTGGGCGAAAGTGGCTCTCCTGAGTCCCAACCAACATCTTCATGCTCTGGTAGTTGCAACAACATCCTCCGTAGCCATTCACAGGATCTGGTCTCTATAGGTTTAGGTGGTCCTTTGAAGGATCTCTAGAGAAAACTTTAAGGCATAGATCTTAGCCTGGACTTTGGTTTTGACACCTAACTCTGCCACAGCCTGGCTGTGTGGTCCTGGGCAAGTGACTTCACCTATCTGGGCCTCAAAATCCATCTGGGCACAGGAGTATACACCTATAATCCCTGAGACTCAAGGCAGTCCCAAAGCCCAGAACTTGATTTCAGTGTAGACAGAGAAATATCCAGAAAAGGACCTTTAGTTAAGGTTTCAGGAGTAAGGAATGCATTTCTTGTTATGCGAAGGATATGGAGGAAGGAGAATTGTAAGTTGGAGGTCAGCTTGGGCAATTTAGCAAGACCCTTTCTCAAAGCAGAAAATAAAGAGTCTGGGGATGTATCTCAGTGGTGGAGTGCCCCTTGGTTCTATCACTAGTACTGGCAGGGGAATACAAGATGAAGATACTGTCACCATTATTTTTGGCTGAGAGTTATTGAGTGCTTACTATGAGGTGGGCTCTGTGTTGAGCACTTTACGTGTCTGACTTTATAAAATTCCCATGAGCACAGTGCTGTTATTACTTCTGTTTTACAGGTGGTGACACCGTTCAAAAGTTGCACAACATGCCCAAGCATACACAGCTAGTAAGTGGTCAGGATCTGAATCCAGGCTGGCTGACACCTGAGCCCACAGACAGGGATTCCAAAAATGAGACCTAATGTCATCTCTACTACTACTATTACTAACTACTACTACTAGTAGTAGTAGTAGTTATTATTATTAGTAGTAGTAATAGTAGTGGGGATTAAACCCAGGGTAGTTCTACCACTGAGTCACATCCCCAACCCTTTTTGTATCTTATTTTGAGATAGGGTCTCACTAAATTGCTGAGGCTGTCCTCAAACTTACAATTCTCCTGCTTCAGCCTCCTGAGTTGCTGGAATTACAGGTGTGTGCCACTGCACCTGGTTTGTATTATTATTATTGTTATTATTATTTTGTTATTATTATTAAAATAATAATCTGAACATCTCCTTGCTTAAGAACCAACAGCTCCCCAATATTTACAAGATGAATCTCAATTTCTCCAGCATGGCCTTAAGGTCTTCTAGAATCTAATTCCTAACCAATATTTTAGCCTTATGCCCCTGTCCCTTTTCCTTTAATTTTGAGACCACATTTAATTTCTTTTCATTTGCATTCAATGACCTGATTCTATATGTTGGCCTGCAATCAGCCTAAATCCCATTTCCTCCACCTACCGCTCTCCTACTCATTCTACAAGACTGAGGCCAGTTGTCAGCACCTGCTGAAGCCTCTCTAGACAGCTGATTCCTCTTCTGCACGCCCATATCAGTTTGTCTGGATATAAATTATTGAGCATTTTACACTGTATTCTTAGTGTGTGTGTGTGTGTGTGTGTGTGTGTGTGTGTGTGTGTGAGAGAGAGAGAGAGAGAGAGAGAGAGAGAGACTGGACCCAAGGCATTCTTCCTTGGAGCTATATAGCCCCAGCCCTTTTAATTTTGTAATTTTGAAACAGGTTCTCACTAAGTTGCTGAGGCTGGCCTTGAACCTGCGATCCTCCTATCTCAGCTTCCTAAGTACTGGAGGGATTATAGATGTGTGTCATTGTGTCTGGCATTTACACTGTATACTAGATGGCAAATTTCCTTTCACTCAGCCTCAGTGATGCCAGTGGATGGGTAGATGGCATTTAAATGTCCTCTTAGACTTGGCTTCCTATGACCTAGATGTCATTGCCTGAGTGAGCTCCAGACAGCTTTTGACCCCTGCCAACAGCTTGGGGAAACCATAGAGCAGAGGAGAAAAGAGATGGTTTGGGAAGGAGGGGTAAGACCCTGAGTCCTGAGAATACTTCTCCCTCTCTGCCAGCCAAGCCTCCTTCCTTGACCTTTCAAACCTTCTTGGAAATCCACCCAAAAATCTTACCTTCCCTCTAATAATACCAAAAACAGTTTATCCATTCCACAAAACCTCAACCCAGGGCAGCTGCCGCCACTAACCCTACCCTAGGACATATTAGCTGATGAAGTTTTCTCTCTCTTTTTTTTCTTTTCTTTTCTTTTGTGGTACTAGGATTAAACCTAGAGGACTCTACCTCTGAGCTACACCCTAGCTATTTTTATTTTTAAATTTGAAACAAGGTCTTGCTAAGTTGCAGAGCGCCTTGCTAAGCCTCTGAGCCTGGCCTCAAATCTGCAATCCTCCTGTCTCAGCCTCTCAGGTACTGGGATTATACGTATGCACCACCATGGCCAACATTTAGTTTGTTCTTTAGCTAAGCAGTTCCTCTGTCAGGGATCTGTGCTCAGTCAACTATTTGTCTATCTCTGTCCATACTTCTGTTAGGATTGCTGTCTACCATGAAGATGCAAACCAGAGAAAGAACCAGAGCATGTCAGAGCTGGAGTGGGGGGGTTTGAGTCTCACCCAGAGCACTGTTGCCCCTCTGTCTTTCTGTGGTATACCTGAAGGCTTGGCTGAAATCACTGATGTGACTGTGAGTAGAGCTCTCTTCATAGCCCCACCAAATCTCATATTCCCAGCACTTAGCTCCTTGCCTCAGAGTCACCCCTGACCTGCTTTAGTGGGAGAGGCTGAGAAGCCCCAGTCCAGTCAGGGCACTCTGGTACCCTTTCGAAAGCCTGTCCTTCAGGATACCCACTTGTGTGGCCTGAACTTCCTTCCTTCTGGGCAACTGGATCTCTCGAGGTGAGGTTCAATAGGACAGATGTAAGGAGCCCCATCTTTCCTTCTCCAATCTGTATACCTGTCCCCTCCTAGGAGTGCAGTGATAGATGCAAGGCCTAGGCCAGCCCAAGGCCCACCTCTACTCTCCCCTATCTATGGGCTCTGTAGCACATCTTGGCAGAACACATGGCCTTGTCCCCATTCAACATGATGCAGGTTGTGTCATTTTTTTTCTCTCTCTCTCTCATTTTTTTTTTTTGGTACTCAGGATGGAACCCAGGGGCATTCTACCTCTGAGCTATATCCTCAGTACTCCCTCCCCACTTTCAGTATTGGAGGTTGAATTCAGAGGTGTTCTATCTCTGAGCTATGAGCTATACCCCCAGCCCTGTTTTATTTTTTGGTCTTTGAAACAGGGCCTCACTAAGTTGCTGAGGTATTTCGCTAAGTTGTCTGCAATCCTCTTGTCTCAGCCTCTCAAATACAGGGTTACAGGTATGTGCCACTATGCCTGTATGACTACAATGCACCAATAAAAAAGAAAAAAAATAAAAACATGTTTGAAACAGGTATCACTAAGTTGTTGAGGGTCTAAGTAAGTCCCTGAGGCTGGCCTCGAACCTGCAATCCTCTTCCAGGTACGCGCCACTACACCTGGCTGAATGTGTCATTTATTCGCTTCTGTGTCCTATCTCCCTTCCTAAAATAACTGACAGATCAACTGACTGTTGATCATGTAGCTGGCCATGACTGGATGACAGACAGATGGACTGTCTGGCTGTCTATTGACTGACACTGTCACGCCGGCTAATGGAGACTGACAGTTGATGGACAGGCTGACTGACAGACAGATGAGGTGACTAACTCTGGCAAGATCCCAGAGAGCCCAAAAATATCGGCACAGCAAGCAGAGGGGCAACATACACTGGGAATTCCTCAGCAAGTCTTTTGTCAGGACACCTCCTGCAGCCTGTCACCAATGAGGAAGGGAGGGAAGTGGTGGAGGGGTGGGGGCACGGACAGGCTAATAGGACCCAGATGTGTTGCTGCCCTGCCTCAATGAGGGCACTATGGCAGGGACCTGACCTGGCTCCTGCTAACCAGGACACTCCTGGTGGGCACCTTGCAGAAAAGCTCAAAGGAGCCAAGAAGGCTGGGCACATGGGGCACCTCCCCTGAGTTTGCTCAGCCTCACTAGGTTTGCAGGAAGGGAAGTTTTATCCTTCTCCCTGTCATAGCCTCCATCCAGTTGACATTTAAAAGTAATAGAGCCAGTCTGGCGTTTTTGCAAAGGAGCGGGACCCTCAGTAGGCTCACCGGATTTCAAGCTGGTTCCTATTAAGTTCTTTGCAATTGGAAGGCACTCCATTTCACAGGCAAGCCCTCATCGTTTTGCTGACAAGTGGAAGTGTGTTTGGGGGGCTGCTTGCCCATGTTTTTCAGGGTTGGTTATTTCATCCCCTCTGTCTATCACTACACTCCTGGAAGGAGGGCAGATATACAGATTGGACAAGGAAAGATGGGGCTCCTTTCATCCCTCCTATTGAGCCTCACCTAGAGAGATCCAGTTGCCCAGAGGGAAGGAGTTTCAGGCCCCACAAGTGGGTGAGTTTCTGAAAGCCCATCAACCTCTGCCCTCTTGCAAAGAGGAACAGGCTGGGTCTACAGGAGGAGCCCCTGGCATCTGGGAGTGCAAGGGAGGGAAGAAATCCTGCTTTCAGACTACTGGGTCAGTCACACATAATTGTAGTCATAACAAACACATTTGAAGCTCCCAGGCCTGTGCAAAATAATGTGATTAATAAGGGAAGACATAAAGCAAATTAACACACCAGACAAGCAAATTGTTTTCAGGGCCATGGAGCCAATGAAAGGCCAGGCCACCGTGTTGGCCACCATGTACCACACTCCATGACTTCCTTACCCACTTTTGATCTTTCACATTTATCTTCCCCTTGCAAAGGCCAGCTGTCACCCACAGTCTAGGCAGAAAGAGGAGCAATAAAGGAGAGGTAATAAATGAGAGGATGAGGCCATAGACACTTTGCAGTGAGGGACAATGGAAAGGGCCTGCCTAGGAGTTAGGGGACATGAGTTTTAGTCCTGGCCCTGCTGTGGCTTAGCAGCATACATTTCCCCATATTCACATTTACAGCAGCACAATTCACAATAGCCATATTATGGGACCAATCTAGGTGTCTGTCAATAGTGAATGGATAACAAAGATGTGTATATATATATATATATATATATATATATATATATATATATGCATACCGGAATTCTACTCAGCCATAAAGAATGAAATTGTCAATTTCAGGAAAATAGATGAAACTAAATAATACTATTCTAAGTGAGTACACTCAGTCTCAGAAAGTCAAGGGCCATAGGTTTTCTCACATGTGTGGAAGCTAGAACAAAAATAAGGAACAAAAAGGACTTCAGTCAAATGAGGAGAGAAAATAGTAAAATAGTGGAAGTGAATTGGGAGAGGGAAGTGAGAAGGGGACAAACAAGGATTGAGGAAGAAAATACTTAAGGTAAGATGACATCCATACAGTGTTTCACTACCAATCTCACTAACAGGTATAGGGAAGGAAAAAGGGAGGCAGGTATACAGAGGGAAATAGACCAAGTGCTGTGTGCATGTATGTTTGTATCGCTTTGAACCTCACTATGGTGTATAATTACATCGTACCAATAAAAGTATAAAAGTAATTAACACATGTTTTGAGGTACTCAATACAAAGAAGATCTTTCTGGAAGTCTGAGCTGCCTGAGGGGGAAATAGTGAACTTCTACACTGGAAGCATGCTATCAGCGCTTGGGCAGATCCCATCCAGTGGGATGTTATTGAAATAGCTTGGACATAAACTTGGCAAGTGAGAGAAGCTTTCTTCACATTCAGGTTCTCTGGCTCTGTGACCTTAGGCAAATCACTTCAGATGTTTGAAACTTGAATTCCCTATCTGAAAAGAGACAATGAGAATCCCCATCCTACCTCCCTCACAATGGTACTGAGAGACCCTAAAGGGATGATGTGTACCCCAGTGCTATGGGAAGGACTAGAGAGCCATAAGGGTCAATTCTGGGAGTCATCATTTCCCAGCCCAAACAGCATAGTTGGTGTTACACTGCTGGGAGGAATCGGGAACCTCTCAATCCAATGTTTTCGCATCTTCCAACTTTCCCCAGCCCCTTAAGCCCAGTTTAGAGTCGACTTCATCTTTTTATCCCTAACCTTACCAGCCTTCTGACTGCTCAGTCCTCCAAGCTGCTCAAAAGGTAGCATTTGCAGAATCTACAATTTCCACAATTCCGTTACCTGTTCTTTCTCTAATCTCATCTTGAACTATTCCAAAATGGTTTCATGGTTGCTTGCCTCCTTCCTTATCTGGCTGGCATTTAATTCTTCACCACACCCTTTGTTCCAAAAGGTATTCAAAGCTGGAAGCCAGACATTGAGCTGCATGGGACCTGGAACTGGATCTTATGCATCTTAGGTAGAGTAGGGATTTTATCAGTCTGGGTAGGAGATAATACACATTAAAGATGGCACTAGACTACTCCCTCATATTTGAACTCTAAGTATAGCTCACTGCATCACTCAGAATCTCTCTCTCTCACCATGGTACTAGGGATTGAACACAGGGGCATTCGGCCTCTTAGTTACACACCCCAGCCCTTTAATTTTTACTTTTTGGGGGTTTGAACTGAGAGGAATTTTACCTCCAAGCTACACCTCTAGTCCTTTACTTTTGTATGGAAACAGGGTCTTGCTAGGTTGGTGAGCATGTCGTTAAGTAGCTGAGGCTGGTTTCTAACCTACGATCCTCCCACCTCAGTGTCTTAAGTGCTGAGATTATTGATGTGTGTCATCATATCCAGCTTCTTAAAATTTTTTTGAAACAGGGTTTCACTAAGTTTCTGAGACTGACCTCGCATCTGCAATACTACTGTCTTAGCTTTCCAAGTATTGGAATTCTAAACATGCATCCCTGTGCCCAGCTCGGTTTGAGATTAAATCCTTGAACAAGAGAGATAGATGAGATGTAGCCCAAACTTCACATTAACTGCAAACTACTACACACTGTCACCTCTGGATACTTGCCCTGTGCCAGCAGCCTCTTGGCCCTGCTCTGGCCATCATTTTAATCTTTTGCTGTGGGTGGGAGATTGGCCTGGCTATGTTTAGGTCATAAGAATGTGTCTGTAGCTGCCAGGGAGCTGGAAGGAAAAGACATCTCCCTTTGGCTTCTGCACTGCTCCTCATTTACTTTAAGAGTACCCCCCCAAACAAGCAGTGTGTTCAGAAACTACTCACTTACCACTTCCCCTACCTGCCTAATGCTATAGCAATCATTCAGTAGTTGTGAGCTGGGTTTGATTTTGGTTTTAAAAGAAAAAAAAGAACATACCTCTAGCAACAAAGGAAAAAAAGCAGTTCCCAGAATCCTCTCAGCTTCTAGCCTATACCACTCTTATTTCCCACACTGCCATTGGCAACACCTCCAACTTGTTTCCCATTGAAACCTGGTTCCAATCTTAAAGAAGGTTTTTATGAGTCCCAGCGCAACTAAGAATCCCTGCTCAGCCTTAGTCTATGCCCACCCACCTCTGTTCAGGCCTCACACGCCACCTTACCTGTCATGGTCTGGAGTGTAGGTTGGAAAATAATTTCCAAGATAAAGGGTAGAGCTATATACACACAGGTTTATTTAGGAAAACAAGAAATACACATACAAGGTTAAATGTGGACATTTTTAGAGCAAGAGAAATCCCCCTTGGGAAACTTATGTGAGGGGTAGGTAGGAGGAGGTACATGAGGATGACATCAGTCTAGTAGTCATAAGATGATTCATGGTGCTTTGGTCATCTCTTGGGTCTTGATGGGGTCTTTAAGGACATGTCTGGCTTGTTGGGATCTGTGGTCAGAATGCTCCATTCACAAGGCTCCCTGAAAGCTCCTCTTGGCCACCTCCCAAGGTTAAACAAGTCACCATATTACTGACCTTCAACTCTCCAAGCTTATGTTATTCTTTGCTTATTTTGCTTTGCGTCTGATGCATTTACTTATTTTCTAACATGGGATCTCTCAACCATGAGTCTTGACTCCACCCCCAGCAATACCATTGCAGGCTACCTTAAGGAATATGCCCCTACACTCACACAGAACCTAGAGAGTCCCCAACCCAACAGCATGACTCCATCCTATTCCTAAGTAAGCTTCTCGCCTAGAATAGCAATAATACTCTGCTTCACTCTCACAGAAATGACTAGAGCAGCTCAGCAATCTGCATGGATGGATGGATGGATGGATGGATGGATGGATGGATGGATGAATGAATGGATGGATAAATGGATGGATGGATGGATGATGGATGGGGGCTATTGGGTAGGTGGCCCAAGAGTAGTCACCCAACTTGGGTCTGATGTTGTTCATCAGATGATTAATATGGTTTTGACTCTATCTGTACCTTTTCCTGCAGTTTTATTTGCCTGGGGAACTAAGATTTGAACTTTCTGGGAATCTATTCCAGAGGACATTCTTAGAGAAGCTGCACTGAGCCTGTGGTGTCCAGCATTCATCTTTTGTCCATCCTGGGGCTCCTCCAGATAGTCTGGGGTTTTCTCTTTATTTATAGTAAGGTTGAGGGATTCCTAAACCCTACTGGCTATAGTCTAGCTGCCAGCCATTCCATATTGTCTCCCAACAGCTACCTCTACATCAACAACAAGGACTGAAGTTTGGGCTTACAGCATAAGTTTAACAGCCCCAGCCTACCTCTAATAACTGGTAAGATTCTCAATTCCAGCATTCATAGTACCAAGTAATTTTATTCCAGAAAAAATTCCACCATAATGTGGCTTACTACAAAGATTTGTGCTTCCCTGCCATAGTAGATTGTTAAGAACTAAATGCTCAGCCAAAGACTACATTTCCCAGTGTTCTTGTATCAAAATTATGACTGGTTAGTACAAACAATAAAGGTGTCACTTTTAGGCTGAATGTGCCTTTCTCGAATTCTGGCTTCCCCTTTCCTTGCAGCCTTGAAAAATTTGTTGAAGATGGCAGCTTTACAAGATGGATAAAGCTGGGTTTCTGAATGACACCAGGGAATAGAGCACTCCATCCTTGCAGAGCACATTGGACTACCATAAACTAGCATTAAACTTTTTTGAGGCAGGGTCTTGCTAAATTGCTGAGGCTAGCCCTGAAATCTCAATCCTCCTGTCTCAGTCTCCTGAGTAGCAAGAATTAAAGGCATGTACCACTCTAGTGTCTACCTGGCTCATCCAGTCAATTCTACCACATCCCCCAGGGAATACAAAAGTCCTCATTTCTCAAGAAATAAGCTGATGACATCTCAAAATTATATGTCAATGTCTGATTTCCTAAGGAAAATCTTAGGACTGAACCAGTCTAGAAAATTCTCAGTGCACAGAGATCCAGTTTCTTAGTGATGCATCAATTTTCGAACATGATCATCCTCCAGGGACTTGAATTCTGGGACCACTCCTGTCTTTGCCACAGCCCTGTTCTGATGGGAGGGCACCACTACTGCCTGCACTGTGTATGCTATGTCTGCATCTCCAGGCTCAATCTACTAATACTTTAGGGGTCACAAAGGCTCATCTGCACTCAGTTCTTCAGTAAGCTTCATCTTGGGTGCAGCTAGACTCTGGATGGACTCCATCTCCCGATCCCCCAACCTGTTATATCTAATTCCTTGTTAGAAGGAGTTGGTAAGTACAGTCCTTTACTGGGGGAAAAAGTCTTACTATTACATGATCAATCACATGCACAGGGCCCAAAACAATGTGAAGAATAGGACTTTACTCCCAGCTCCAGCTGCCTATTGCAATCTGGAGAGCCTTCCCTCCCTCTCCCTCCCCTCTCTTGGATTAGCTCCTCTATCCAAATCAATGGCCTGGGAAGGCCTTTGTTCTCCCTTTTCAGGGCCACCCACAGAGCTGCCCTCTCTTGGTATCTCCAGGAGCCTCTCCTCTGAGACTCCTTCTCTACTTTTCTCCCCACCCAGCCTCCCTGGCCTTTTAAACTCTCCTGCCCCCTCAAGAGCCCATCTATTTTCTCCCTTAGCATGAGGCTTGGGGTGTCAGTTATACTATTCAATCTAGTTTGTCTATCCGTAGATGGAGCTACAAAGGACCCTTGCAGGTAGAAAAGGAAATCATCCTTATGCTGGTCCAGCTTCAGGGTCAAGCACTTACAAGACAATTAGGCCTTTCACGCTGACAAGAGTGACCTCCTCTTAGCATGCCCCATGTGTAATGCTGCTAAAAGAATCTCTTATTGATTTGCTCCCCTTTTGGTTGCATCACAAAAGATTCCCCTTTGTTATCCCAGGCTGGTATATTCTGGGCCCCAAGAAGGATACAAGAGGGGGAAAAAAACAAACCCCTGTTAGCCACATTAGGCAGCTCTATTCATAGGATAACACTATGAATTTCTTCTTTACTTCAAAAACTGTACTGCATTTCTATCATTTATGCCATTCATTTATTCATTCAAAAATCACTGTACCAAGCTCTAAGCAAGGTGCTGGGGGTACAGAGACACGTAAGATGTAGTTCCCACTCTGGTTGCTTGTAGATCTTTGGGGAGATACACACAATAGAAATGGACAAGTGCAATATGTTGCAATCAGTGCTATGAAAGAAGGAAGCCATGGGGAATGAGGGTAGGGGGAATGGTATTACCTGGTACATAGTCAGAGACGACCTTCTAGAGGAGAGGAGACCAGGGCTGAAGTTTACAGAGCTGAGAGGCAATCTAGGCAGACGCAACCTGGACCAAAATCCTGGGAAAGTGAGAGCATCATGCCTCAGGCAGGCAACTTTGAAGATGGGTGTTGTTGAAACAAAAAATGCAAGACAGGATGTGAAAAGAGCTGAGACTCAGAAGCAGGAGAAGGAGAACTGTGAAATCAAACTAAGGAAGTTGACATGTCACCTAACTCCTGTAGACCAAGGGTTACTGGTGAAATATTAAACTTTTTTACATAATTTTATTGGTGCATTATAGTCTTACATCATAATGTAGTTCATAATGATAGTGACATTCATACACACAACACTTGGTGAGCTTCCTCTCCCCCCCCTCCACTGCTCCCTTCCCACTCCGCCTCATCCTCATATAGGGTACTGAAATTGGCATTGGTATTCTCATAATGTCCATAAAAGTGTTTCCTTCATTGTTTCTCCTTGTGCCCTGATCACTATCCCCTAGACCACCTACCTGCAGGCTGCACTGGAGGTTCTCCTCCATTATCTAAAGCCCAGCTCCATCATCTAAACTCCTTATCTTCCAAATATGAGAAAAAACATGACCCCTCACGTTCTGTAACTGGCTAACCTCACTCAACATTATATTCTCCAATCCTTCCATTTTCCTGCAAATTATATTATTTTGTTCTTCTTTATTACTGAATAGAATTTCTAGGAATAAATGTAACCAAGGGGGACTTCTGGGAAGATGGCAAACGAGAAAAGCAGCATTTACGAGTCCTGCTAAAACTCGATCTCTATTGCACCAAAATCAGCACTTTTCATAGCCAGAAAACACTAGCAAAAGAGAAATAAAAAATGTAAACACAAGGGACAGAGAAAAAAGACTAGAAGAACAACCAGAGACCAGAAATCAAGCCTGCAATGCGGCAGCAGAGCCACGCCGGCACCATCTTTCCTCACAGCACCAGGCTCCAGAGAGGAAAGGTAAACAAGGAGCTGAAGTGAGCAGCTGTGGATCATTCGGTGTAATTCAGCAGTTCTTTCAGCGCACTGAACATCTAAAACTCCCAGTGGCCAAGCACATTACACCTTCCAGGGACTCAGAACGGAGCTCAAAACCAGAAAAGAAATATGTCAGCCTCACAGCCGAGGGCATAGGAGTGGTACCATATTGACAGCAGTGGCAGCGAGTTCACCATACCTTGCGACAGCTCCTGATCAGCACACACAATAACCGTGAGTCAAATTGCGGCCCCTAAAGGAGAAATCCCTGTACTGCACTCCAAGGGACTTGCACAGCTTTGATAATCTCCTTGGGTCTGAGATTTTGCAGTCCAACCCAGTGAAGGAGTAGCGGTTGCAGAGATACCACACACTAGTCACAGCTCCCTGTGGGAAAACGCCCAGCCCAGCACCCCGCACGGTCTCATGCAACCTTGATTAACTCCCTGGGTCTGGGACTTTGAGATACAACCCAGTAAAGGAGTAGTGGCGGCTGAGATTACCACAGACTCGAGATATAGAGCAACCTAAGTGAAGTCGTAGTGACCCAGGGAAGGCACAAAATTCTGAAAACATGGGAAAAAGGAACAATAGAGCAATGAATGCCCACAACCCCATATTATCAGAACCTGATAACACAGAAATTCAGAGATCTCCAGAAGATCAAATCAGGAATATAACTGTAGAAATAATACAGGAGCTTCGAAACGAATTTAGAGAGAGTCTAAAAGAAATAAAGGATGTGATCATTGAGGTAAAGGCCTCAATTCAAAGTATAAACAATTGATTAGACCACAAGGAGAATAGAATATCACTCCTAGAAGATGATCACGCCAAAAATGAATGCTTAGTTTATAACTTAAAAAAATCTGACAGCAGGAATTTGACACTGAAGAAATATGGGCCCATTTTAAGAGAGCTAACCTAAGAATAATTGGAATAGAGGAAGGAAAAGAAGGTGAAACTAAAGGGATCAATAATCTCTTCAAGGAAGTATTAGCAGAAAATTTTCCAAACATAGAGCAAGAGGTCGATACACAGGTCCAGGAAACTTATAGAACTCCCTTTAGACAGGATCAGAGAAGTGGATCCCCACGCCACATAATTATCAAAATGACCAATATGGAAGCCAAGCAGAGAATCTTAAAGGCAACAAAAATAAAAGGCCAAGTGACATTCAGAGGCAAACGAATTAGAATCACTCCAGACTTCCCAAACCAAGTCATGAAAGCCAGAGAGCTTGGAGTAACATATTCCAAACTCTGAAAGAAAACAACTTCCAGCCAAAAATTTCCTACCCAGAAAAACTTTCTATCAAATTAGATGGGGAAATAAGAAGCTTCCATGACAAACAGAAACTCAAGGAATTTAGGTCTTCAAAACCAGCGCTAGAGAAAATACTCAAAGAGATTAACTATAAAGAAGAAATAGGTAATATACACCAGAACCAGAGAAACGAGATTTTTCCATCCAGCAGACAACTAAGATTGGTTATATTTGGACATTCATTATTTATTTTAGTCTTTTGTATTGTTTGCTTTTATTGTTGCTAATTTTTAGGATTTCTATTTGGAATATTAATATACCTTCAGATATAGCATTTGGAAATATTTTATTTTTGTGGGTCTGGGAATGAAACCCAGGGGCATTTGACCTCCGAGCTACACCCCCTGCCCTATTTTTTATTCTTTATTTTGAAATCAGGTCTCACCGAATCTCAGAGGGCCTTACTAAGTAGCTGAGGCTGTCCGCGAACCATGATCCTCCCAGTCTCAGCCTCCAGAATGCTGGGATTACAAGCATGCGCCACCACGCCTGGCTGCATTTGGAAATATTTTATCCCATTCTATCAGTAACTTTTAACTCTGTTTACATTGTCTTTGGATGTACAATATTTTTTTTATTTTTAGGAAGTTTGTTTGTTTATTCTTTTGTTGCCTGTGCCTTTGAAATCATATCCAAGAAATCACTGCCAATTTCAGTGTTGTAAAGTTTTATGACCCAGGTTTTCTTCTAAAAGTTTATAGTCTTAAGATTTACATTTAGGTCTTTTATCTATTTTGAGTTAATATTTGTATATGGTTTTAGGTAAGGGTCCAATTTTATTCTTTTTCATGTAGTTATTATTTTTCAACAATATTTAGTGAAAAGATTATCATTTCCTTCACCAAATGTTCTTGGAAACCTTGTCAAAAATAACTTGACCATATATGGAAGAATTTATTTCTAGGCTTTTTATTTTACTCCACTGGTTTATATATCTGCCTTTATAGCAGAACAACACTGTTTCAATTATTGTAGCTTTATAAGGTTTGAAATCAGAAAATGTACATCTTCTAGCTTTGTTCTTTTTCGAGATTGTTTTGGGTATTTAGAGTTCATAGTTCATGTTAGGATAGATTTTTTCTGAAAAATAAATAAATAAATATATGATAGTTTCACCTTAAAAAAAAAAAGAAAAAAAATCCTCTGGTAAGAAAAAAAACAAAAATAAATATTGAAATGTTAAAAAAATGTAACCAAGGAGGTAAAAGACCTCTACAGTAAAAACTATAAAATACTAAAGAAAGAAACTGAAGCTCTTAGAAGATGTTAAGATCTCTTTTGCTCCTGGATAGGTAGAATAAATATTGTGAAAATGGCCATTCTGTCAAAAATGATCTACAGAGTCAATGCATTATTCACAGAGCTAGAAAAATCAGTCCCAAATTTAATATGGAGAAACAAAAGACATAGAATAGCCAAAGCAATTTTCAGAAATAAGAACCATGCAAGAGGCATCACAATTCCTGACTTTAAATTATACTACAGAGCTATGGTAATAAAAATGGCATGGTATTGGCCCCCAAACAGACGCATAGACCAATGGAACAGAACAGAAGATACAAAAACAAATCCACACACTTACAGCCAATTGATTTTCGACAAAAGTGCCAAACATACATTGGAGAAAATACAGCCTTTGAACAGTGTTGGGAAAACTGGCTATCCTTTATAGAAAAATGTAACTAAATCCTTATCCCTCTTTCTGCACAGGAGTCAACTGGAGATGGATCAAAGACTTGAAAATTAGACCAGAAACTTTGAAGCTATTAGTGGAGGGCTTAACCCCAACACTCCAAGATATAGGCACAGGTAGAAACTTCCTAAATATAGCTCCCAAAGCTAGGAAATTAAAACAAGAATGAATAAATGGTATGGCATTAAACTAAAAAGTTTCTGCTCATCCAAAGAAACCATCAAGAGTCTAAAGAGAGAGCCTATAGAATGGGAAAAGATCTTTGCCAGTTATCACTTGGATAGAGGACTAATATCTAGAATATACAAAGTACTTAAAAGACTTAACACTAAAAAGAAGCAGATAACCCAATCAAGAAATGGGCAATTGAACTAAATAGACACTTCACAAAAAAAGAGATACGAATGGCGAATAAATACATGGAAAAATGTTCAACATCATTAGCAATCAGAGAAAAGTAAATCAAAACTACACTGAGATACTATCTAATACTAATTAGAATGACAGTCATCAAGAATGCAAACAACAGTAAATTCTGGCAAGGATTTGGGGAAATGGGAACTCCTCTACAGTGCTGGTTGGATTGTAAATTAGTGCATCTGCTATGGAGATCAGTGTGGAGATTCCTCAGAAAGTTGGGAATGAATCCACCATATGACCTGGCTACACCACTCTGGATATTTTTCCAAAGGGACTTAAATCAGAGAACTATAGCAATATATTTATATCCATGTGCATAGCAGCACATAAATCCCAATACCCAAATTATGGAATGAACCTATTTTTCTATCAACAGATGAATGGATTACAAATTTATGGGATATCCCCACAATGAAATTCTACTCAGCAATAAAGAAGAACAAAATAATATCATTTGCAGGAAAATAATAGAACCAGGAGAACAATATGTTAAGTAAAATTAGCCAGTCACAGAATGTGAAGGGTCATACATTTTCTCTCATATGAGGAAGCTAGGGAGTAGTTGGGATACAAGAGGGGCTCCAGATCTTGGAGGAGAAATCTCAGTGGACCCAGGGAGGTGGTCTAGGGGAAAGGGAAGGGCAAGAGTAAAGATCATTGAAGAAATAACTAACATTGGCTTTGTGTATATATGTGAAAATACCAATGTCAGTCTCTTTACTCTGTATGCGGAAGGGTGGGGGAGAATGAGGAGGGAGCCAGAGGAAAGCCTACAAAGTGCTGTGCGCATGTATGTCACTATCACTATTATTTACTTTATGAAAGAAGACTATAAATCACCAGTAAAAGTATATAAAATAATATTGTTAATCTATATGACTTTCTCTTTTTGTGGTGCTAGGTATTGAACCCAGGGGCATTCTGTCTCCAAACTATACCCCCAGCCCTTTTAAAAATTTCTTATTTGGAAATAGGGTCTCACTAAGTTGCTGAGCTGGCCTAAAAACTGTGATTCTCCTATCTCAGCTTCCAAAGGACTGGATTTACAGGCCTGTGCCACCATACCTGGCATATGCCTTCCTCTTAATTTTTTTTAATCTACTGGTCTTTTTATTTCGGAAAGTTATATTCAAGTCTCCCACTTTGTAGAATTGTATATTTCTCTTTGTAATTATTGTTTTATGTATTTTGAAACTACTTCCTTAGGTGTGTATGATTTTCTCCTTCTGTTATATATTCCTGGTGAATTGTTACTTTAATCAATATGAAATTTCCTTCTTTGTCCCCTCAGTGTATTTCATCTACTTATAATGATGCTTACTTTCTTTTTTGTTGGTATTGTCTGGAATAAAATTTCCTATCCTCTTATATTTTCAACCTTCCTTTGTTATTTTGGTTTAGTTTTTTTTTTTCTATACTCACATTAGAACCAATGTGATTTGGTAGATAAATTTTATCTCTTCACATATATATTTTTATTACTGATATATTTGGACTTATGTCTGTCTTATTTTGTGTTTTTATTTACTTTGATTTCTCTTTGTTCATTCTGGAATGAAGAAGCAATTTTCTTTTCTTATGCTTTCTCTACTGTTTTGAAGTCCTAAATATTAGAAAAGCAGGGAATGAAGGCTCAGAGAGGTGAAGTATTCAAGGTTATATACCCAAGTGTGACCTTAGTGCCTTGGTGCTTTAGATGACTTTCCCAAGACTAAAACCCCATTTCAATTGACTTCAAAGTCAGCTGTCCCAGAATTGAATGAGGCAGGATATAAATAAATAAACTGAAAATCTAGGCTTTTTCTAATTTGGATAATAACTAACTTTCTTGAGAGCTTACTATGTTTCAGGCACTGTTCAACAGGCTTCTTATTTTCTTTCTGTTTTTGTGGTACTGGAGATTGAATTCAGGGGCATTCTACCTCCAAGCTGCACCTCCAGTCTTTTTTATTATTTTATTTTGAAATAAAATTGCTCAAAGTTCTTGAGGCTGTCCTCAACCTGGAATCCTCTTGCCTCAGCCTTCCACTTACTGGGATTACACGTGTACATCACCATGCCCAGCTAAACTTCTCATATTCTACACCTCACTATCAGTGGTTTGAACATAAAAATGCACTGATGAGTTATGCTAAAGACTACCCCCTACCCCGTACTGAAGTTATTAATTTCCTCTGCATTGGACAAAGCTTCCCAAACACAAGATAATCTACTAGTCTCCAATCAGGAAGTCATTCATTCTTTCATTTAATCACTATCACCAAACACCTATTCTACACTGTGTATTTGTTTCTACAGTTCGTAACTTATATTTTAGTAGGGAAGGCAGATAATAAACAAGAAAACAAAAATATATTTTAATATTTGGGGGCATGATAAGTTCATAAGAAAATAGAGTGGAATGCTTTATAGTACCTGGAAGACTTGGGCTACTTTAGTTAGGTTGATCAGGTGTGGCTATCTATAGGAGGAGTTTTGTCTATATCTACGGTGATGGAGGCCACAAATCATTCAGGGGTGTTAAAAGGAAATTTCAGCTGTGCCAGTTGAGGTTTGGGCATAGATAGTAGATGTGAGTCTGACTGTCTGTAGTTGAAGGTGATCAGAGATGCCTTCTTCAAGGAAGTGGTATTGAATCTGGGAAGCCAGAGAACAACAACAACAACAACAATAATAATAAAGCAAAGGATGTGGCAAGGGTAGTAGATATTCCAGGCAGAGAGAACAGACCTTGAAGAAAATTTTGGTGTCTTTAAAGTAAAAATAAAAAAGCAGCCGGGTGTGGTGGCGCACACTTGTAATCCCAGCATTTGAGAGGCTGAGATAGGAGGATCGCGGTTCATGGCCAGCCTCAGCTGCTTAGTGAGGCCCTTTGCAACTCAGTGAGACCCGGTTTCAAAATAAAGAATAAAAATTATGGTAGGGGGTGTAGCTCGGGGGTTGAATTTCCCTAGGTTCCATTCCCAGACCTGCAAAAAAAAAAAAAAAAAAAAGTAAAAAAAGAAGGCCAATATGGCTGAGGGAAAGTAGTTAGGTAGAGAGAGTGGTGGGAGATAAAGTTAGAGAGATGGCAACTAGTGACATTAAGTAGGCCATGGTTAGGAGTTAATTTTGTTCTAAATATAAAAGAGGTCATTATATTATTTTGCTGTTATTGCTATTTGTTTTTATTGTTCTGGTTTGCTTTGAATCATGGTAATTTTCAAACATGTAACAAATCAGAATCATATAATAAACGTCCATAACCTCCATGTACCGATTACCTAGCATCAGCAATTAATGTAATCAGTCTTGTTTCATGTATACCCTCCACTCCCCCCATACACACTGAATTATTAAGCATAACTCAGATAGCATATCCTTTAACCCATAAATACTTTATTATATGGAACCAATAGATGATGTCACTTTATTTTTAAACATTACCGCAATACACTGCAGGGATTTATGCATGGGAGTGGTATGTATGATTTGTATTTCAAAGATCACTCTGGCAACTTATGAAGAACAGATGATAGGTATTCAAGGGTGGTAGTGAAGAGACTGTTTAGGCTTCTGCAGTGGTTCAAGAGACAGATGGTGACGGTTTGGACCGATAGTTGCACTGGAGATGGAAACAAGCCAGGCTACTGTAGATAGGAAGGTAATAGTAGTCCAGGAAGCCAAGAAATATTGTAATTACAAAGTTCTTACAGAGCTCCTGCTCCAAGACCACAGTCACCTTTGTCAGCATTATCCAAATACTTTGAGGAAAGAGAATCGCCCCAGGAAGCTCTACCCAAGGGTGGCTAAGGATGATCATTCTGCAGGTCACATAAAACATCTGGGCCAAGGTATAGATGATATGCTGACTAAATGTTTCTGAATTTCAGAGTTTCAAAGTACATGCATAATTTTGGTCATAGAACATTCCTATTACTAAGATATAGAGGATATAATTATTAATCTGGCAGTCCGGGGTCCTGCCTAATGATGACACTGCTGCAAACTTGCTGAGATCACTGCTCCTGAAGCCTCAACCCAGGGTGGAGACCCCAGTATCTCCATCCAACAACATTATGACAACAGAGATCCCTCACTGTAGTCAAGGAGGGAACGAAAAAACATAAACTGGGAAAGTGAGTTTGAATATATGATTTTATCTGGGGACTGAACCAGGCCATGGATATAACCTGGAAGGTGGGAGGATGACATGAAATGCATCATATGTTTGACGCTGAGAAAATCAACAACAGGTTGGGAAGTAGTGCACTGTATGATAAAAGTGGTTCAGGATGGAGGCCGCAAATCATCAGGGGTGTTAGAAGGCAATTTCAGCTGTGCCAGTTGAGGTTTAGGCAGACATGGGACCAGCTGATGTTAGAAATTCTACCAAGCGGGAGGAGATACTGTGAGATGCTCCTCTACTCATTTGCCTCTTTTGTGGTTTCAGATGAAGATGCTTTTCTATTGACATCTTCAGCTTCCTGAATATATCCATGCTGCTCTGAATGTGACCAGTTGAAAGGGGCTGAAAAATTACGGGACAGTCTTGTGTGGCCATGATATCCAGGCCTTGATTTATACAAGGAGTGTCCTAACTTACTATTTGGAAAGGTAGGGGTAAATCATCCCCATTTTCCCAACAGATTTCTGTCAATAGTATCTCAGAGAATATGTTCTTCTGGCCCTGGAAGAGACTATTCCTATTTATTTTCTTTTGTTCAGGGGGAATACTAGATATTGAAGCCAGGAGCATTCTACTTCTGAGATATACATCCAGCCAGTTTTGATTTTTATTTTGAAGCAATATCTCATTAAGTTTCTGAGTATCTTTCTAAGTTGTTGAGGCTGGCCTCAAACATGTGTGCCTTCTGTCTCAGTTGCCAAGTACTGGGATTACAGGTGTGTTCCACTGTACCTGGCTGACTATATTCTATATCATATAGAACCAGGCCCTAGAAATGAAAAAGATGACCCTATTCCTGGGAACAGTATGCTGGGAGGAGGGAGTTTTTTGAGCTGATTCTCTAAGAATATCTCCTCAGCAGCCATATAGTTGGCCAGCATTTCAGCTACTTGCATATTTGGCTGTCCAGCTGTCTGAGAGGCCCATATTAAGTGCTGACAACAGTAGATCAAGATGAAAGCCACTGCCCTACAGCAGGGAAGGCAGGAAATGAGTGACCACAAAAGTCAGCAATTTATCAAAGTCAGCAGAAGTCAGGGCCCCAAAGGGCCCTCTACCAAATGGAGGGTTTCCCTTATTATAGGCTTTTAGCAGGGTTCTGGATGATAATGATGGTAAATATGATGGTGATGGTGATGGTGATGGTGGTGGTGACGATGATGATGATATAAATGGCTATTACTTATTGAGCACTTAATGTGTGCCAGTAACTATGCAAAGTGATTTAATATATACATGCATATATTATCTCATTTAGTCACCATAGCCACCCTGTAAATAAGAGGATTCGTATCCTTATATTACTGTCGAGAAAACCAAAACACAGATAGGTTAAGCAATTTCTCCAAGATTACCAGCTACGAGACTGAGCTCAAATTCAAATACATGTAGTTTGACATAGTAGATTGAGCCCCAATTTTCTGCTACGTTCCCCATAGAAGATGTTATTTCATGATGTAACAAGTCTGGGACCGAACATCAATAAGGTCTGTTGGACTAGGTCTGTATGGACAAAATTGTATGACATTGTAGAATATACTATGGCCTGGACTTTCAAGCAAATATAAATGTGAAAATGAGGTTATCATGAAAATAGGATAGAGAAAAGAGTAGAATCCAAGTATTCAACTCCCATAGCACAGATTTAATGATGTCTCTCCCATCATGCATGTTTGACTGTGGGTAGTAGATGATTGAGTTGACTCACCTAAATACATGTGCTCTTTTTGGTTGTGGGAAGCACCCAAGTAATAGTCCTAGCCATGCTGGAAAATCGTTATGGCATCCAATTCACATTTTACTCCTATCCACTGGATACTTAATTGATTTCCCACTTCTAATACCTGAGACAGATAAGGAATCCAGCATAGGAACCCAGTTGAACATTTCTAAAACCGTATGCCAAGAGAATTATATCACACTACAGAGATCTTGGTCAAGACCATAGAATTTCAAGTCATAGAGGCCAACATGCCTTACCTTGGCTCTTAGTGACAGATCATTGTTGACAAAAATTGGTTTACTGCAGATAATTTTTTCAGGAATCTAATATAATGGGCTATAATAACCACTCAGAGGAAGGCTTCCTGACTGTGCATATCTAAAAGCCAATGGATGTTTTGTCCTCTCTTAAAGAAATTCTTCAGCTTTGATTTCAGAGTGTAAATGTCAAATCATTATATACCTGCATTACCAGTTGAGGAGGCTCTATCTTCCCTATAACTATTCTTATGGAAGTTTGTGTGTAGATGTGAGTAATCATTCCATGTGATTGATAGTCTTTAACCCTCACTTCCACCCCATAGATTCTCAAATAGGCCAGGTTAGAAGCCCACAACCTATCTTCTGCTAGTAAACCCCATAATATCACATGTACTTTCAGTGACTTTGGTAGGTACATGAGCCAATTTATCTGCCTCTAAAGAACGGAGATACTAACTTTCCAAATCCATAAAATTACCTGGAAGAAAACAAGAGTTGGAATATTTGTATCTGCACTGAGATTTCATCTATCCATACACAGATGTACCAGGGCCCATATGTCAATAGGACCGCACAGTAGTCATAAATGGTATTTACTAGCCAGGTGTGGTGGCACACACTTGTAATTCCAGCATTTGGGAGGCTGAGAGAGGAGGATGGCAGTTCATGGCTAGCCTCAGCTACTTATTTGTGAGGGCCTCTGCAATTCAGTGAGGACCTGTTTCAAAATAAAGAATAAAAAAACAGGCTGGGGGCATAACTCAGAAGTAGAATGGCCCTGGGTTCAATCCCCAGCACCACAAAAAATGAATAAAAAATAGAGCTAGGGGTGTCACTCAAAAGTAGAATGTCCCTGGGTTCCATCCCCAGTGTGGCAAAAAATGTTATTTACCAGTTGTTTCTGGTTTTCCTACTTCAGACAGATGGTACTACTCTTCCCTACCCCTTTTGATGTTAGGCATGGCCATGTGACTTGCTTTGGCCAACAAAAAAGAAGCACTTCTGGGTGGAAATTTTAAGGATCAGTTTCTTTCCCTAATGCAGCAATCGTGGAAACAGGCTGAGATGGAGACCATGTCATCATGGATCTCTGATGGTTTTGATGAGCAGAGCTTCAGCTGACCAGCAGTCAACAAGCAGTATGAGCAAGAAATAAACATTTATTGATTTAAGCACTAGATTTTTGGATGGTTTGTTATGACAGCATACCTTAACCGTGTTTACTGAAACGGATTTAAAAAAATCTCTCTTTCAGAAATGAGAGGCTCAGGAGCTCAGGAAAAAGATACAGGTAACAGCTTAGGATTTCAGCCTCTCTTGCTATCCCCATTATTCACTGACCTCAGATCTATGGGTAAAGGAAAAGAATGAGAAAACCTAACTTTGGCAGAATTAACTGCAGCACAATAACTATAAGCAATCATTTCCTGTTTTAATTAACTTCAGATTCTTGGCATTACCCCAGCCAACTCAAAGGGCTATTCACAAAGCTGGACCTGTGAGACATTTGGGAATATGGGAGGGTGGCAACTGTAAAATAGCCTTCCAGCTGTCTTTGAGGACCTTGTTCCCTCAAACCAGCCTGAATTACTCATGGAACATGTGGCAAGCAGCCAGTAATGTTGACCTTTGTACTTTAGCTCTTATTTTCTTCCTTTCAGCTCCACCCAATTTTCTGTCATGACTATGATTCCCATTTACAGTCTTGTCCTTATTTTTTGGACTTGATGATTACATTTGTCTTCCCTGGGTCATTTTGACCCTTGGCATTTACTTGTTGGTTCTTATCACTCTTGGGGACCATGAACTGACAGCAACCATAACAATATCTTCCATTGTTGAGCACCTATTATGTGCCAGGCACTGTAATAAGCATTGATTCACTGTACTAATTCTCAAAACAGCCTTGAGAAGTAGGTATTATTAGAATCTCTATTTTATGTATGAGAAAACATGAGGCTCAGAGAGATTAAGTCAGCTAGTGAATGGCATTCCAGGATTCTAATTGTAGGCATAGCGTACCTAACAGTTATATACACAGCTAGCTCTAGCCTTGGGACTTAAACTATAGTGCTTTCCAACTACTGCCTGGCTTTCTATAGTAGTCCATCCTAGCCCACATTAACAAATCAAACACTTTGCACAGACTGAATAATCAATGACGCCCATTGGCTTTTTCAAATAACTCATAGGTAGACTTCCCCAGCCCTCCTAGATCAAGGGACAATAATGAAGCTGCATCACATTTCCATTTACCATAAAACTCATTTCACAAGGCTTCCAGTCTCCGAAAGCCCAAAATTGTCTCTAGCCACATCACCTCTGAGCCAACCTAATTATATATCTTGAAGACCAAACTCTTTTCCTGAGCCTGGGCCTGTGGATCAGCTCCCCAAGCAATCCAATTTACTTTTGAAGCCTTTGTGCTTGGCGAGATTATAGAGGCTTGAAACCCATCTCTATTTTTCCAGGCTGTTTTGTTATCTATACAACTGAGATGAGTTTCTCTGTAGTAGCAGGAGAGCCATCCTATTCCAAGAGGCTCCTGACTACTGGCTAGTACAGGGTACTTTCACTTTTATGCTTAGTTTCCTAGGAAGCTGGCTTCAACCAAGATAAGCTCCATAGGATGGAAATATAAACTGCTCACCTGCAAGGTTGCTTCAGAAGCTTTACCTCAAGGAAACACTGGATAATTCATAGCCACAAAATCAAAATATTACAGTCTGAAGCAGATTTCCCTCAGAGTACATCAGTAGAGTGGATCCTCTTTCTTAGAGACTTCAATTGCAGATCATCATCTGTGGCATGTTCCTTCTTCCTGAATACTGTGGCCCCCAAAACACAAGTAGAGCTAAGTTACAAAATAAGGGCTTGTTTCCAGACAGATGTCTATACTATGGCCCACAGACTTCTAGTATATCACCCAAAGACTAGAATAATGGTAGGAAATTGTATTGCTCTTTCAGAAGATAATAGTTCATCACATCTAAGGTAGCTTTCAGATATCACAATCATTTCACATCTCTTATAGGCTACTGAGGTTTATTCTGGATGCTAGCTGTGCCTTCTCAGAATGTCTGGGGGGCACAAATTAGACTTACATCTAACAAGACAAGCCTAATAGGAGTTTATGAGTCTAGGAGGCCACTAGAGCTATTGGAGTCTCATTGAGAAGGCTGAAACCCTTTATAACAGGAGATGCCTACCTTGTGATCTGTGCATCTGACCCCCCTCCAAGGGCCACAGGGCATCATGGTGGGGGTGAATATCCCCATATGGTGACACAATTTGTTCTCTTTTCCAGATTTTCATCTACCCCAGTTACTGCTGTCTTGTCAAGAAGGAATATCAGCCAGGCACGGTGGCACAAACTTTTAATCCCAGTACTTAGGAGGCTGAGAGAGGAGGATAACAGGTTGAGGGCCAGTCTCAGAATCTTAGAGAGATCCTCAACAACCTAAAATGTGGTAGAATGTTTCTGGGTTCAATGCACAGTACCAAAAAATAAATAACTCTCAATTTTATCTCGTAAATTTGTAGGTTTGTAGGTCTTCAAAATAATCTTTGTCTACATTAGACTACCACTCACCAACCATAAATCAGAGAATAGACTGAGTCAAACAGCAGGACTGTAGAAGGATACCTCCTGGTGTAGACATCCACCTACTTCCCCCAATACAAAGCTGATCTCTATGAACTCTTTGTCCTAAAGAATATCCTGATATTCTAATTACAGTTTCCACCCTCTGCTTCCTCAAACCACAGAGTACCACTATAGCCACAGACCACCCAGAAAAAAACTTAAAAGAAACTCCATATGATTTAGCAGGAAATTATGCTAGGCATATGGCAACAGGCATCAAAGATCAGTCAAAGCTCAGTTTATAGGAAGCAGAAATTTCATTAGAAAGATTAAAAGAATGTTCCCCTGTAACACTGGATCAGATATGACTTTTGGAGAAGTATCCATTATGCAATTCCCTCATCTGGGCACATCCTTTGGCTCTAGGTCATACCTACTACACTTCCAGAGATGGTAATCCAAATGATGTATGAGGAGTTAGGTTGTAGTAGTTGAAGATGGGAACCAAAGCAAACTTTTCCTAACCCTCTGGGAGAGCTCATGCTCTATGGAGAAACCCAGAGAGGTCTCAATCATTCTTGATCATTCTTAAGAAACCCAAAAAATGAAGGACAGTTTGACTAGAAAAATATTATCTAGAGATTTTGAAACCCCCAGCATGCTCCATGGTCTACATATCTGGCATTCTAGAAATTAGGACAATGTGATTATTTTTTTTTCTTCTTTCCTTTTTTTCTGGTACTGGGGATTAAACCCAGGAGTTTTCTACCTCCATCCATTTTTATTTTTTTGGTGTTTTGACACAAAGTCTTAATAGGTTGCTGAGAGTCTCACTAAGTTGCTGAGGCTGGCCTCGAACCAGCCATTTTTCTGTCTTAGCCTCCCAAGTACTGTGATTACAGGCTTTCATCACCAGCCCAGCTGCTATTTTCTTATTCTTCATCCCCTATCCTGAAGTTCTTCCTCTAAATTGGTCTAGAGATGGAGTCTGAGTATCACAAGGACCACTCAAAACTTGAATTCATCCAACTCCAGTAACTTATCCACATTAAAAGATTGCAGAATACTCACAGGAGGCAAATCTGGGAGTATGTTAAGATATCATGGAGGAAGTCCATCAAACTTGGTTTCAAGAGGACACTGGAGGTACAATTCTGCTTTGTGGTTGAAGTGTTTAATCTTTTCACATTTAATGTTATTTTGCTACTTTCATGTCTTTTTGCTATTTTTCTATATGTCATATATTTTTTTGTTCCTGTACTTCCATAACTATCTTGTTTTGTATTAAATGACTATTTTAGAGTATACTGTTAAAGTTCCTT
Organism: Muscardinus avellanarius; assembly: GCF_963383645.1. Taxonomy (NCBI): domain Eukaryota; kingdom Metazoa; phylum Chordata; class Mammalia; order Rodentia; family Gliridae; genus Muscardinus; species Muscardinus avellanarius. Next base: position 108,380,974 of record NC_137792.1, read on the forward strand.
TATTGTTCTTTGACTATATTTTTAGTCTCTCTCTCTCTCTCTCTCTCTCTCTCTCTCTCTCTCTCTCTCTCTCTCTCCTTCTCCTCCTCCTCCTTTTTTCTACTGGTTCTGGGGATTGAATCAGAGCATTCCACCTCCAAACTATACCTCATCCTCTTTTATTTTATTTTATTTTATTTTTGGCATTAAGTTGCTGATCCTGATATTGAACCTCTGATCCTCCTGTTTCAGCCTTTCAAGCACTGGGGTTACAAGCGTACATTATCATGCCCAGTGTTTTCCTTTTTATTTTATTTTCAGACAGGTTCTTGCTAAATTGTCGAGGATGGCTTCAAACTCACAATTATCCTTCTTCATCCTTCTGATCATCTGGGATTACAGGCGTGGACCAGTGTACAGAACTTACTCATTTTTTCTCTTTTCTTTTTTTGTGGTACTGGGATGGAACCCAGAGGCATTCTATTTCTGAGTGACACCCCAGCCCTATTTTTTATTCTTTATTTTTGAAACAGGGTCTCACTGAGTTACAAAAAGCCTCACTAAGTAGTAGATGAAGCTGTCTCTGAACCATAATCCTCCTGTTTCAGCCTCCCAAATGCTGGGATTACAACTGTGCACCACCACGTCTACCTCATTTTTTAATGATTGTTCTGAGGATTAAAATATGCATATTCATTTAAAACAATCTAGTTCAGATTAAAATTAAATTCCAAGCCAGTCGTAGGTGGCACAGACCTATAATCCTACTACCTGGGAGGCTGAAACAGGAGGATCACAGATTATTAGCAAGACCCTGTTTCAAAATTAAAAATAAGAAAAGCTAGGGGACATAGCTCAGAGGTGGAATATCCCTGGGTTAAATCTTCAGTACCTCTGGGCGTGGTGATGCATGCTTGTAATCCCCGCGCTTGGGAGGCTGAGAGAGGAGGATTGCATGGGTTCGAAGCCAGCCTCAGCTACTCAGTGAGGCTTTCAGCAACTTAGTGAGACCCTGTTTCCAAATAAAATATAAAAAAGGTCTGGGAGTATAGCCCGGAGGTAGAAAGCCTCTGGGTTCCACCCCCAGTACCACAAACAAACAAACAAACAAACAAATAAATAAATAAATAAATAAATCTTCAGTACCCCCAAAGCCCTAACTTAATTTGAATAGTATATAGAAATTTTATGATCCAACAGAACTGCCTTCTATCCCATTCTTTCATGCTATTTTTGTCAAACCTCTTTATACATCATAACCTTACTATCATAGTTTTATAATTATTGTTTTATGCATTACTATTTTTTTTGTGTGGCACTGGGAGTGGAACCCAGGGGCTTTCTACCTCCGGTAGAAAAGCCCTTTATTTGGAAACAGGGTCTCACTAAGTTGCTGAGAGCCTCACTAAGTAGCTGAGGCTGGCTTTGAACCTGTGCGATCCTCCTGTCTCAGCCTCCCAAGCGCTGGGATTACAAGCGTGCGCCACCACACCTGGCTACTTTTGTTTTTTGAGATGGGGTCTTGTTATGTTTCCAAGGCTGGTCTCCAATTCATGGACTCCAGCAATCCTCCCACCTCATCTTCCTCCTAAGTAGATGAGATTAGAGGGATACACCACCATGTCCTGCTGCATTCATCCTTCAAATCAGTTATTTATAATTAGGTTATCTATGTAATTGCCATAACTTTTTGTTTCTGTGTGTGGATCCAAGTAACCATCGAGTTTGCTTTGTTTTCAACTTGAAGAATTTCCTTTAGAATTTCTTATAGTGCAGTTCTGCTGGCAATGAATTGTATCAAACATTGTTTGTCCGGGAATATCTTTCATCTGGGTGGGGTAATTTTGCTGGATATAAAATTCTTGGTTGACAATTTCTTCCTTTCTTCGTTTTTATTTTGTTACTTTATTTATTTATTATTTATAGTATTAAGGATTGTACCCAGTGGCATTCTCCCTCTGAACTATGCCCCCAGCCATTTTTATTTTCTATTTTGAATCAGGGTATGGCTAAGTTCCTGAGGCTGGCCTTAAACCTGCTATCCTTCTGTCACAGCTTCCCAAGAACTGGGATTATATTCATGTGCCATCACACCCAGTATGACAGTCTTTTACTTTCTTTTATTTAGGTTCATGCTTCATTTTAATAATTTTAGTTATGAAGTCAACCTACCTGTAAGTAATTCTTTTTTATTAGTGCATTATAATCATACATGTTGATGAATTTCAGGTGATAGAAGCATACATACACACAGTACTTTTTGAGCATTCCCCTAGTTCCCACCCTGCTCCCTCTCCCTCCCTACCTTCCTGTGCTCAACACATTGATCAGCTTTGATAAATTTGTACATAATGACCATTGATGTGTTTCTTTCTTCAAGTCTTCCTCCTTCCATTTCCCCCAGTTAGGTCTCCTCTTTCGTTCCACTAAGGTTTCCCTCCTTTGATCTGGAGTGCCTCCTGTGTCCCAGTTTCTCTCTAGCTTCCACATATGATGAAGAACATCCAACCTAGAATATACAAAGGACTCAAGAAACTCACAGCAGAAAAATAACCCATCAAAAATGGACAAGTGAACTAAATAGACACAAAAGAAGACATACAAATGGCCAATAAATTTATGAAAAATGTTAAATATCATTAGCAATCAGAGAGATACAAATCAAAACTACCTTGAGATTTCAATTAACTTCAATTAAAATGACAACCATTAAAAACACAAACAATAAATGCTAGCAAGGATGTGGAGAAGTAGAAACTGATACACTGTTGGTGGGATTGCAAATTAGTGCAACCACTTTGGAAATCACTGTGGAGAATCCTCAGAAGAATGAGGATGAACCTACCATATGACCCAGTAATACCATTCCTGATATCCTACCTTAAAGAATTGAAACCAGTCTTTTACTTTCAATGCATTGAATATACCATCAAACTATCTTTTGGCTTTCTTTGTCTCTGATGATGTCAGGGACCCCATGTATGTGTTTAGTCATTTTTCTCTTATTGCTGTAAATATTTCCCCTTTGTCTTTCATCAATTTGCCCACCATATGCTTACGTGTGAATCTGTGAGTTTCTCATACTTGTATTACATTGAGTTTCTTGGATATATAGATTGGTCTTATCATAAAATTTGAACAATTTTCATTTCTTCAAAAAAGTTCTTTTGTGGTACTGAGGATGAAATCCAGGAGCATTGTACCTCCAAGATACACCCCAGAACTATTTTTTATTCTTTATTTAGAAACAGGGTCTCACTGAGTTGCAAAGGGCCTCACTAAGTAGCTGAGGCTGGCTGTGAACTGTGATCCTCCTGTCTCAGCCTCCCAAATGCTGGGATTAAAGCCTATGCCACCACACCCGGCTCTTCAAATATTTTTATATCTTATCTCTTCCTTCCCTACTTCAGAGGAATACTTCATATCTTCACACATATGCAATTATGCATATGTTGGCATGCTTAATGTTGTTGCCTAAATCTCTTATGCTCTATTAATTTTTCTCCATTTTGTTTTTCTCCTCAAACTGAATAATCTCAACTGGCCTATGTCAAAGTTTACTAATACTTTCTTTGGCCAGTTAAAATATGTTGTTCTGCCCTTCTAGTGAATTTTTCTTTTTTTTAACTAAAAGGAAGTTCTGTACAGCTTTAACACATCGTTATTACAAAATCAGTAGGGAACAGAAAGAGAAGAAAAAAAGCAGCGTGCTGCCAGGCACGCTGGAGAGCCCGAAAATGAACTCTTCTGAATCTTTCATTTCATTTATCTTACCTTTCCACTCTAGAATTTCTCTTTGGTGTTTAAAAATATTTCTATGCCTTCACTGACACTCTCAATTTAGTGAGATAATGCAATTCTTTTTTTTTTTCTTTTTTGGTGGTACTGGGGGTGGAACCCAGAGGCTTTCTACCTCCGGGCTATACTCCCAGACCTATTTTATACTTTATTTGGAAACAGGGTCTCACTGAGTTGCTGAGAGCCTCACTAAGTAGCTGAGGCTGGCTTTGAACCTGGGAAATCCTCCTGTCTCAGCCTCTCAAGCAGTGGGATTACAAACATGGGCCACCACACCCAGTGAGATAATGTAATTCTATTTTCCTTTAATTCTTTAGATATGGCTTCTCTTAATTTTTTTGAATATATTTATTATACCTTAGTGTCTTTGTCTCGTAAATCCAATGTTTGGGTTTGTTAAAAATAGTTTCTCACTTAACATGATGCTTTCCAGGGCTTTCCAGGGGGGGGGGGAGAAAACGGGGGCGGGGGGGAGAGGGCACCAAATATAGTGTAAATGTATACTATTTATGTTCAATAAAAAAAAATTGTTAAAAAAAATAGTTTCTAATGACTACTATTTTTTCTGTGTATACACCACATGTTCCTGTGCTTTTTGCATATCTAAATTTTCTTTTGGTGGTACTGGGGGTGGAACCCAGAGGCTTTTTTCCTCCGGGCTATACTCCCAGACCTATTTTTAAAATAATTTATTTGGAAACAGGGTCTCACTAAGTTGCTGAGAGCCTCACTAAGTAGCTGAGGCTGGCTTCGAACCTGTGCGATCCTCCTGTCTCAGCCTCCCAAGAGTGGGGATTACAAGAAGCGTCACCACGCCTGGCACATGTCTATAATTTTTGAACATTGGAATATAATATATTGTAATCACTCTGGTATCAGATCCCCTCCCAAAGTTTGTTATTGTTGCTATTGTTGTTGAATTTTTTTTATATTGCTGTTGCTCTCACTTTTTATGTAATGAACTTCCTGCGTTCTACAGATTATGTGTTCCCTGTGTTCTATAGCCATTGATTTCTCTGATATAGTTTTCACTTTTATTTTTAAGCCAAATTCCTAGAGATAATACTTGAGTCAGTATAATTTCATGGTCAGCCAATGATCAGTCAGATTTCTTTAAATGCCTTGAGCAAGTGGATCTTTCACTATTTGACAAGAGGACCTGTGCATGAAGACACACCTTCAAATTTGAGGCAGCTTATGAGTCAGCCTTAGCATTTATTTTCTGCTTGCCAAGACCAACCAGAGTTGAGTAAATGAGATCTTTTTCTGCTTTCTCCTGAATGTATACAGAGCTTTCTAACCCCCAAGAATATGTTGATCCTTTTCAAAGTTCCCCGTGGACATCTAATTTAAAAGGTCTTCCTTTAAAGGTTGTGACCAAAGCCCTGTTTGCTCCAATTGAAATCATAGCCGTAGGCAACTGCAACATTACTAGAAAAAAAATATATATATATTATACACACACACACACACACACACACACACACACACACATATATATATATATATATATGTATAATTGGTAACATTATGAGGATAGGACTTTGTTCACAGAGCTGAGCTCAGTCAAATCAAATAGTTGCAATACTCTGGGAATAGAGTTTTTTAGGGAGCTGCTACTTCAGTGAAAATATTGACTGTGCTTTAGGCATGGGGCATTTAAGGGAGCTCCAAATGGGATTAGTTCTTTCCTTCAACTGTGAAGCTTTTAGCTTTCCATGACTACTGTACCACTGAGCTAGAGAGGGAGGGGAATGGGAATAACCCAAATTTAAACCATACCTCACTTCATGGTTCTTACCAAGATTTAGAAGTTTTTCTTAAATGCCTTTTAGTCATTCTATGCCTTTGCTTCATTTCAAAGATCTTAGTCAATATTTATGGTTTTAACAGCATTTTCATTGCTTTTGTGGGAGAGTAGGTTCATTGAGTCCTCACACAGCTAGTTTGGAATTTGAGCTGTTATGTCACATCTTTTTAAATCAATCCATAATGTTTCTTACTATGCACGCACCCTGGTTAATCTGCTGTTATTTTGATAAACAATAATTTATTAAATGTTTATCATTCATAATTCATGATTACAAGTAGCAAACAAATAACCTTATTTATTCCTCTTTGTGCACATATGTGCATAGAATAGAATTCCAAGGTCAAAGAATACACAGTTTACATTTTAATAGGCACTGATAAATTGCTCTCCAAAATGGCTATACTAATTTTATGTAAAAATCATATTTGATATATGACTTACCTACACACTTTCCAACAACCAGTATTATCAATCCTTTCATTCTGTACCAGAAAAATGTATGTGTGCCAATCTGATGCACAAATAAATGGTTACATTGTTTTAATTCTTAATTTCCCTGATTACCAGAGATAATGAGAAATGTTTCAATTTTATTAGGAATTTATTTCCTTTCTTGTAAACCTTTCCCCAACTTGTATCTTACGTATTGTTTTGTTTGTTTGTTTGTTTGTTTGTTTGTTTTTTGCGGGTCTGGGGATGGAATCCAGGGGCATTCAATCTCCAAGCCGTACCCTCTGCCCTATTTTTTTATTCTTTATTTTGAAACCGGGTCTCACTGAGTTGCAGAGGGCCTCACTAAGTAGCTGAGGCTGTCCGCAAACTGCTATCCTCCTGTCTCAGCCTCCTGAATGCTGGGATTACAAGCATGAGCCACCACGCCCGGCAGTTTCACTTTATTTTAATGAAGTCATATTTATCAGTCTTTTCTTTTAGGACTTCTGTACATTGTCTTTTGGAAAAAGGCTGTCTCTATCTCAAGATTAAAAATAAATTTTCTTTTTTTTTTTTTTTTGGTGGTACTGGGGTTCCTGGAAGCCCTTCTTCCTCCGGGCTACACTCCCAGACCTATTTTATATTTTTGAAATAGGGTCTCTTACGCCAGGGCGGCTGGCTTCGAACCTGCGCGATCCTCCTGTCTCCGCCTCCCAAGCTCGGGGATTACAAGCGTGCGCCACCACGCCCGGCTTTAAATTTTCTTTTTTTATTGCGGGTCTGGGGATGGAACCCAGAGGCATTTGACCTCCAAGCTACACCCCCTGCCCTACTTTTTATTCTTTATTTTGAAACAGGGTCTCACTGAGTTGCAGAGGGCCTCATTAAGAGGCTGAGCCTGTCCGTGAACTGCAATCCTCCAGTGTCAGCCTCCTGAATGCTGGGATTACAACTATGCGTCACCACGCCTGGCTAAATTTTCTTTATTATCTTTTTTTGTGTGTGTGTGGGTCTGGGGATAGAACCCAGGGGCATTTGACCTCTGACCTACACCCCCTGCCCTATTTTTTATTCTTTATTTTGAAACCGGGTCTCACTGAGTTGCAGAGGGCCTCACTAAGTAGCTGAGGCTGTCCGCGAACCGCGATCCTCCAGGTCTCAGCCTCCCAAATGCTGGGATTACAAGCGTGCGCCACCACTCCCGGCTCTTTATTATCTTTTAATCATTTATTGTTTAGTCTTTTTACGTTTAGTCTCTTATTCCACGAGAATTTATTTGTCATATGGTATGAGTTAGAAGTTTAACCTAATTATTTCCCAAATGGATAAACAATTGACTCAAAATTTTTCCTTGGGCAGAACAACCTTTGGCAAAAATTTGAATTGCTTCTTTTATCATATAAAAATGTGCAGAGATACATGGATGTATTTCTGGATGTTCTCTTTCACTTTTATCTGTTTAGCAATTCCTACACTGATTCCACACAATTTTAATTAACACAGCTCTTTAGTAGACTATAATATTTCTTCTAAGTAGTGCTTTTAGTCACACATTAAGACATTTGAAATTTAATATTGTTATTATTCATCTTTTATAGTTTGCATGTTCCTGTTTGATTTCTTCTTTAATCCAAGAATTAGTTTTTAAATATACATGCATTGGTACACTATAGTTATATATCATAGTGAGGTTCTGAATGATACAAAACACACATGCTTGGCACTTGGTGTGTTTCTATCCAGATCCCACCTTACTCTCCCTCTCCTTGTACATGCTAGTGAGATTGGTAGTGATACCTTCATATACAGACATAGCTTTTTTTTGCTTTGCTTTTATTTTTAAACCAAATTCCTAGAGATCATACTGGAGTCAGTATAATTTCATGGTCAGCTGATGATCAGTCAAATGTCTTTAAATTCCTTGAGCAAGACAACCTGCGCCAGAAGCTATCCTCAAACATACAATCTTCCTGTCTTAGCCTCCCAAGTAGTAGGATTACATGTGTCCACCACTGTGTCCAGCTTATTTTTTTAAATTTTGAAACAGAGTCTTACAACAGTACTGGCCTTGAACCTACAATCCTCCTATCTCAGACTCATATGTACTAGGATTATAGGTGTGTGCCATGATGCCTAATGGACAGAGTTTTTAATTTAAAAAATTTTACATATTTTTGTTGTACAACATGATGTTTTGAAATATGTAGACATTGTGGAATGGCTAAATCAAACCAATTACCATATGCATTCCCTCACATGCTTGTCATTTTTTAATGATAAAAATACATTTTCAAGTATACAATACATTGTTAGCAACTATATGTGTTTGATTTTATGCCAGTTCTATGCTGTTTTGATTATTATAGCTTTGCAATGTTTCAAAATGAGATAGCATGATGCTTCTGGTTTTGTTCTTTTTTCTCAAGATTTCTTTGGCCATTTGATATTTTATGTGAGTCTATATTAGTTTTGGATTGTTTTCCTATTTGTGTGTGTGTGTGTGTGTGTGTGTGTGTGTGTGTGTTGTACAATGAATTGAACCCAGAAGCATTTTACCTCTGAGCAACACTCCCAGCCCTATTTTATTATTTATTTATTTGTTTATTTATTTATTTATTTATTTTGTGGTACTAGGGATGGAACTCAGGGGCATTCTACCTCTGAGATACATCCCAAGCCCTATATTTTTTGCTATTTTGAAACAGGGTCTCACTAAGTTGTGGAAGGCCTCACTAAGTACCCGAGGCTGTCTGTGAACTGTGATCCTCCTGTTTCAGCCTTCTACATGCTGGGATTACAAGTGTGTGCCACCAAGCTTGGCTTTATTTTTTATTTTGAAAGAGGGTCTCACTAAGTTGCTGAGAGACCTCACAAAGTTTCTGAGGCTGGCTTCAAACCTGTAATCCTCCTGTCTCATCCTCCCAAATACTGGGATTGCAGGCATGCACCACCATGTCCAGTGTGGAATTTTGATAGAAGTTATAGTAAATCAATGGGTGTAGGGCATTTTAACAACATTAATTCTTCTAACATCGATATAGAATATATTTCCATTTATTTGTGTCTTGTTAAATTTCTTTCTGTAATGTTTTGTAATTTTAATTGAATAGATTTTTTACTTCTCTTATAGTTAGATAGGAGTAAGAAGCTCTTGTTTGCTATTGCACATATAGGTAATGTTAACCCACTGTATATATAGTTCACAAAAGTAGAAGAAATAATATGATATGCTCTTGCCATAAATAAGTGATAAGTGATTGAGGAGATAGATATATTTAACTTCATTTATCTTTTGTGTGCATACATTGAAACATCTTTTGGTGTTTCATTATTATATAATTTATATGTTTTTATGTTTTACTTTAAAATAGAAATAAATTCATTCCACAGTATTTTTGGAGTTACTGTCTGGACCGTGGGTCTTTTGACTCTGGGTCTACTTGAGACTGGGTCCATGTTGCTGGCCTGGAGGGTAAGTCTGTGACTGATCTGGAGCCTGAGTCCACAGGGGCAGTCCAGGAACACCAGTCCATGGGGACCAGTGCAAAAGTAGGGTCTATTGGGACTGGACCAGACCCTGAGAATGCAAGAGTCTGGGGCTGTAGGGGCTGCCCCAGAAAGTGAGTTTGCCAGTGCCAACTTGCTACCTGAGGCCATAGAATTACGCTCAATGTTGGGATCTGTTTTAATCAGCTTTCTCATTGCTATAATCTAAAACAACTGACCACAATAACTTAGAGGAAGGAAGATTTATTTGCTTATAGTTATGGAGATTTCAGTGTTTCAGTTCATGTCAGTTGGGTCTGTGGAGCTAGGGCAAAATTGCAGGATGCAAAAAGAGGGAGAGAACAAGGACTCTGCTCTCACATAAAGGCAAGAAGCAAGAGAACCAAACAAGTGAATTCAAAGACACAGCACAGTACTGAAGGCCACACTCACATTGGTGCATTATATTCCTACATCATATTGGGGTAAAAAACTTGTGTGGACATACATGTACACATCACTGATTTAGCCCCTACCCAATTCCCACCCCATTCCCTCCCCGTCCCTCCTTCCCTTGCTTGGCTTAGTGGCTGACTAAGTACATTGTTTAAGTATTTTTTAAGTACATTGTGTGTTTTAGAGAATTTCCTTCTTCCCCCCTCCCATCCCCTCATTTAGGTTGTCTTGTTTTATCCTCTATAGGATTTCCTTTTTCAACTAGAGTGCCTCCTATGACCCATTTCTTCTTAGCTTTCACATATTAAGGAAAGCATCTGATTTCTTATTTTTTGTGACTCACTAATCTCACTTAGCATAATGCCCTCCAGTTCCATCCATTTCTCTGAAAATGATGTGATTGAGTTTTTCTTTGATGGCTGAGTAAAATTCCATATCCCACAATTTTGTAATCCATTCATCTGTTGATGGACATCTTTGCTGTTTCCATAGTTTGGCTGTGGTGAATTGTACAGCTATTAACATAGATACACATGCATTAGTTTGGTAGTTTGGTTTCCTTTCTTTTGGGTAGATACCCAGAAGTGGTATTGCTACCCAAAAGAATTGAAGTGCCTTTTTATTTCTATACTATACCCAAGTGCTGTAAACTCTCACGTGGTTTTCTTAGCTTTCATAAAAATAACTTTGTGTGCATGGATAGTTGTCCAAATTGATCTTCGTATAAGATAGTATATGCTGGAAAGCATTAATTCTGTCATCTTGCTGATGAAAGTCTTCTTAAATTTTTGTTTCCCTGAGAAAGACTATTTTTCCTTCATTTAAAACATTTTCAGTGCTTATTAATTATCCATCATAGTGAGTTTTACTGTGACATAATTTGTTTTATTCCCCATGCCTCCTCTTATATTTTTCTCTTCCCTCCCCCTGGTCCTCTTCCTCTTCCCTAACATTCTTCCTTCTGTTTCCACGAGATCTACCATTTTCTTTTTTTTCTCTCTAGCTTCCACATATGAGAGAAAATGTATGACACTTATCTGTCCTTCAATTTTAAAGGATAATTTCACAAGGTACAGAATTTTACATTGGTGTGTTTTTTCTCAATGCTTCCACTATTTCACTCCACTCTCTTCTTGCTTACATGGTTTCTGAGATGTCAGATGTAATTCTGATCTTTGCTCCTATATAAAAAGGTATTTTAAAAAACCCAGCTGGCTCCTTGCAAGATTCTCTTTCTGTCTCCCTCTCCCTCTCCCTCTCCATCTCCCTCTCCCTCTCCTCCTCCTTCTTATTTTTATTTTTATTTTTATTCTTATTCTTATTCTCTCTCTTTCCTTCTCTTCTCTTCTCTTCTCTTCTCTTCTCTTCTCTTCTCTTCTCTTCTCTTCCCTTCCCTTCCCTTCCCTTCCCCTCCCCTCCCCTCCCCTCCCCTCCTCTCTTCCCTTCTTCTTCTTCTTCTTCTTCTTCTTCTTCTTCTTCTTCTCTCTCTCTCTCTCTCTCTCTCTCTCTCTCTCTCTCTCTCTCTCTCTCTTCTCCCTCTCTCTGCTGGGGCTGGGGTGTGAATTTAGGGTAATACTACCACTAAGCCATACCCCAACCATTTTTATTATTAATTTTTGTGGTACTGGAGATGGAACCCAGGGGCATTCTACCTCTGAGCTACACCTCCAGCCCTATTTTTATTCTTTATTTTGAAACAGGGTCTCACTGAATTGCAAAGAGCCTCACTAAGTAGCTGAGGCTGTCCATGAACCCAGATCCTCCTGTCTCAGCTTCCCAAATGCTGAGATTACAAGCGTGGGCCAACATGCCCAGCTCCATTTTTAGTTTTTATTTTGAAACAAAGTCTCATTAAGTTGTTGAATCTGGCCCTAAACCTGCTATCTTCCTATCTCAGCCTCCCCAAGTATTGATTAAACCATGTGCTATCATGCTTGGTTTTCTTATCTTTGATTTTCTGAAGATTTGCTATGATATAAAGAGGTATAGGGATTTTTTTTTGGTTTGGTTGCTTTTGCATTTATCTGCTTGGTGATCTTTGCAATTACTTGATCTATAACATGGCATAGACATTAATTTGGGAAATTCTCATTTGTTATTGTTTCAAATTTTGTTTCTGTCTCTTTTCTCCTTTTGGTATTCCTATTTTGAATATATTGCTCCTTTTCTTGTCATCCCACAGTTATATTGGATATTCTGTTCTGTTTATCTTTCAGTCTTTTAAAAAAATCTACACGTGTCCATTCTCAAAGTTTCTATCATCATTCCCTTGAGCTCAGATATTTATTTTCCCTCAGCTATAGCCAGTCTTGTAATAAGCCCATCAAAAGTAAAATGGTCTTCATTTTTTTATGCGGGGCTGGGGATGTAACCCAGGGGCATTTGACCCCTCAGCCACATTCCCTGCCCTATTTTTATCCTTTATTTTGAAACAGGGTCTCACTGAGTTGCGGAGGACCTCATTAAGTAGCTGAGGCTGTCCACTAACCACGATCCTCCAGTTTCAGCCTCCCGAATGCTGGGATTACAAGTGTCTGCCACCACGCCCAGAAAAATGGTCTTCATTTCTGTTGGAATGCTTTACATCTCTACCACTTCCTGTGTGTGTGTGTGTGTGTGTGTGTGTGTGTGTGAGAGAGAGAGAGAGAGAGAGAGAGAGAGAGAGAGAGAGAGAGAGAAAGAGAGAGAGAGAGATTGGCAATTGATCTCAGAGGTATTCTATCTCTGAGTTACACCCTCAGCCCTATTTTTTTAATTATTTGTTTTGAAACAGAGTCTTGCTAGGTTTCTGTAATGGTTTAGATTTAGAATGTTCCCCTAACCCTCATAGAAGCAAGGTAGCAATGTTGGAAGCTGGGCTTGGTTGCTAAGAAGGGATCCCTGAAGGTTTGGCCTTTGGGATTATATATGGTTCTCTTCTCCCCTTATTTGCTCTCTGCTTCTGGCCACAATGATGTGAGAAAGGAATCTTGTACTCTCCGTCTCTCTGCTTCCCATTGCTATGCTCTGAGCTCTGCAGACCCAGTCTGACATGGATCGGACCTCTGAATTTTCCAAACTGTGAGTATAAAATATTCATTTTTCTAAACTGCATTATCAGTTGTTTTGAATTGCAAAAGTGAGAATGTTGAATGAACAGAAATTGGTACCAGGACTGTGGTCACTGCAGCATTCAAGTCTGACCACGTGGATTGTAAGTCTTTAGAACTTGTTGGTTAGAGGAAGTTTGAAGGATCATAATATGGCTAGAAAGGCAGATGGTAGATCAGAATATTTCAGAGGGTGAAGTTAATTTTTCAAGAAACCCCCCTAAGATTTAGAGATGCCAGAAATGTGAGATGATCATGAGGACAGGCTGCAAGCTGTGAGCCAGGGAGATAGGCTAGAAAAACCAGTATGACAATCATTTGAATCAACCAGACTATAGGGGTAGGGCTGCCAAGGCTCCTTGGAGATCACATTTCATCAGTCATGCGCCCTGAGTACCAGTAGTGGAGCTGCAGGATCAAATATTTGCCTTGCTGGATTTTTATTCTGTTTTGGTTCCATTACTTCTTTCTATGACTCTATTTCTCCTTTTTGGAATGCAATGGTTTACTCTGTGCTACTGTACGTTGGATTATGTAACTTGTTTTTTTTGGGGGGGTTCAAAGCCAAAAGTTTACCTTGAGCTTCAGAAAAGACCATGGGCGTTGGACTTTTGAGTGATGCTGCTACTTTTCAGATCAGGAACTCTTTAAGATGCACTAAATGCATTTTACATCGTAAGGGAGGTCTAGGGTGCCAGGGCAAAGTGTAATGATTTGAAGTTAGATGTACTCCTTGCCCTCATGGAAACAAGGCAGCAATGTTGGAAGTAGGGCTTTTTTGCTAAGGAGGGGCCTGGGGATGTGGCCTTGGGGATTATATATGATTATCTCCTCTCTTTGCTCTCTCTCTGCTTCTGGCCACCATGATGTAACAGTAAAACCTTTTACTCCTCTTCTTTCTGCTCCTTGCTGCCATGCCCTGTGCTCTGCAGACCCAGCCTGACATGGACTTAATCTCTAAATCTCCCAACCAGTCAGCAAATAAATATTCCTTCTTCTACGTTGTGTGATCAGTTGTTTTGGATTATAGCAGTGAGAATGTTGATTGAGATAGTTGCTGATGGCCTTACTATTGCTGAGCTGGTCTCAACTCTGCTATCCTCGGCCCCCCAGTAGCATTTCTTTTTTTGTTATACCTTAGAATTTCCATCTCCCTTCTGCATTATTCATCTATCTTTGTATGTAGTCTATTCTTTCTTCTAAAGCTCTTAGTATATTAAGCATACATTTTTCAAAATTCCTGGTCTGATAATTTCAACATTTTTAATATATCTGACACTGGTTTTGATATTTGTTCAGTCTCTTCAAATTGTGGGCTGTTTCTGTGTTTTTTTAGTACACCTTGTAGCTTTTCACTGAAAAGTTGACATGATGCTATAAGTAACTTTAGTAAACAGGTTTTCAGTAATGTAGTTTTAAGATGTTTGGAAAGGGAAAGCATTCTATAGCCATATTATTAGGTCTCAGTCTTTGAGTGAGCTTGTGCTCCTGAACTGTGACCCTCCCAATTGCTTATTGGTCAGTCCCATGTGATGGGTCAAGATAGCTCCAGGTAGGTTAGGTGTTGAAAAAATCCCAGTAGATTAGACTCTGGTAAAATGGTTTTCTCCTAATAGCAGACTTTGTTAAAAAGAACAGATAATTCTGGCATATTTTAAAATATTTAATTTTCCCTATCCATTTTGGAAGCACAGTGGGAATTTTCTCTGAGAACCAGGAAAAACTCCTAGAGTTAAAATTCATGAAAGCATGCCCTCTTCCTAGTTTTTAACTCTTATCTTGTCCACTCTGTAATTAACGAATTAAAGTCCAGGTTTTCCTACATTGGCACTGTTTCTTGTAGATTTCTGATTATAATTTTCTTCTTTGTTAATTTGAGATTCTGCCTGGCTCTTTCTACTTTTTTGAGGTAGTGGCTCCCCTTATCATTTTATTTCTCTAATTAATCTGAGAATATTTGTTGATGTTTTCACTTTGTTCAGCCATTTCCTCTAGTTAGGATGCACTTGCAATTTCTAAGGTCCTTAAATGCTAGCTTGAAAGTTCTGTATGTTTATTTTAAAAATAAAATTTCTAGTCAGGTTGATGGCTCACATATGTACTTGGGAAGCTGAGACAGGAGAATCACAGGTTTTAGACTGGCCTTAGCAACGGAACATGATCCCATTTCAAAATAAAAAATAAAAAAGGGCTGGGTGTGGGAGTTTATGCCTGTAATCCCAGTACTTGGGAGGCTGAGAGATGAGGGTTGAAAGTTCAAAGACAGCCTCAGTAATGTAGGGAGACTCCCAAGAACCTAGTGAGACCCTGTTTTAAAACAAAAAAGTTAAAAAGACTGGGGTGTGGTTCAGAGATAGAATGCTTTCAAACTTTTGAAGTAGAGGAATTTGAAGACTTGATGAACCTTTACCATTGATTTTTTTGTACTGGCAGTTAAACCCAGTACCACCAAAAAAGATAAAATTTTTGAAACAAAACAATTTTCATGTGCAGATTATTCCTTCGGCCTGTTGAAAATATAGGAGGGAGTCAAGGATTATACTTGAGACATGGCTTTTTAGAAATTTGTAGTGAGAACGTAAAAACCCCAAATTTATCTGTATCTCCGTTATGGCTCAGAGGTTTGCCACTGAAGGACTGAAGAACTTTATCCCATATCAACTAAACCAGATCCCCAAATTAGGGGTATAAGAACTATTATGAAAAAAATTAATCCAAGCCCCCCATCCCCAGAGTTTCTAATTTAGGAGATCTTGGTGAGACTAGAAGATTTGCCAGTCAGTTTTTATTATAATTTTGTTTTGATTTTTATTTATTATTTGACTCTCAGCCACTCTGATGCCTAGTAAAGTTTAGAAACTACTAGTTTAGATCTCTTAATGAGAATTTGGAGTCCAATTCCAGTGGTCAATATGCATTTATTCAGTGTGACCTGCAGGTGGTGCTGCTGTAGTATGCCAGTATAACCCACAATAGGAACTGAAGGGAAGCCAGATTTAGTGAGGAAAAGTAATAAAAATTCAGGTTCCTAGATAAAACCAGAATACAGCTAATCTTTTTTTAGGTGATGGAAAAAAGATTAATTCATACCTAAGAAAAATTATTTGTACCTTATATTACCTCTCAGTGGATCTGAAATGTCATTTTCCACCCTTCTAATTTGAATGAGGCTGTATGTAGAAACCCAACAGGTCTGTGTTCATGAATATTTGAGCTCCTTTCAAAACACCATCACCTTTAGCCATTCTAGATTTGCCATAACCTTAAATAGTCCTTCTTCCCTTTTAAAAAAAGAGGCCAGTTCTGACATAGAGGAATTTAAAGACTTGATGAAAAAAAAAAAATATATATATATATATATATATATATATATATATATATATATATTACTGATAATTGAACAACTCAGGGCCATTCTATCTCCAAGCTACACTCCCAGCTATATATAATTTTTATTTTGAAACAGGGTCTCACTATGTTTCTGAGACTAGTCTCAAAACTGTGATCCTCCTATCTTGGCCTCCCAAGTACAGGGATTATAGGTATGCAACACTCTACCCTGCTCTGCCATAGATTTCATATTTGAGTTTCTGGAGCCTGGGCTCTTGAATCAGAGTGAGTATGTTTCCATGTCAAAAATAGTCATCTAAGACACAAGAATCAGCTGAAGGACTAGAATTTCCATCTCCTATTCTGAAAAATGCCTCTCAAGTAGATTTAATTTAATTGGCAAAGCAGATTATTTGGCCACAAGCCTGGCCCAGAGATAATGTTGGCAGAACATATCATAGGTGAAGTTTGGGGTTTTGAATGCTCTAGAAGATGATAAATTTCTAGGTCTCAGGAGAGATTTGTCTAAGTGTAAGCAGGCACATAGCCAGGGAGTGGTTATTTGATTTTCTTAGCTCTTTGTTCCACGTTGTCCTCAGAAAGCAAATGCCCTTGGGTATTGATATAGATACTAAACCTGTGCACCCAAAAACAAATACTGATCCTCTTAGTTTTAGGTTTCTGGGAAGGAACTGATGTAGCTGAAGTGTGAACTAGTCATCTCTTATTATGGGGTTAGTTTTTTTTTTTTTTCCATTGAGGTTACTGAGCTAAGCACATGCTGTCATTTTCTAATATGTGCTATTATGATATGGGAAAGGTTAGAAAGTTCTCTAATGCATCCTGCCAGTACTAAGGCAGGCCTGGTCCTGGTCATATCTGGGCCCAGTAGGCCTAATTTCCCAGTTTTCCTGAACACTAGCAATATATTAGCTTTTGGGGAATCCCCACCTCCATTTTCTTTGATAGCCAAAACACTTTCTGACTCAGTGTGAAACTGAGATAAAATGAGGGTTATGGCTGAGTCCTCACCCTCTTTCCTGTCACTAGCAGCTATAATGTCATTGAGTTGTGAATTCAGGCCATGCAGCATGGTCTCTTTCTTGTAGTCTGCCCACTAAACTACTATCAACTAGGAATATTGCTCTTTCTTTCCAACCCATATTATTATGCTCAGGTTCTTCCTTGTATGCCTCAAATATGGTCTCCACTAGTCCCCTCTTGTCAGTGTGGCTAGGAGTTAAAGTCAAATGACCAATTTGCTCTTCAGTCTAACTTGTCTAGGACTATGACTGGTTCATTGATTTAGGTTAGTTTATCTCAGATAAGTAATTTTGGGGGGAATCATGGTCTGAGGGGAAGATTATTTCTCTATGGAAATGGATCAGTAGAATGTGATTGATGTGGATGGAACCACCATATATGATCCAGCTCTACCACTTCTAGATGTCTTCCCAAAGGAACTGAAATCAGAATATTATAGTGATACATTCATATCCATGTTTATAGCAGCACAATTTACAATAGCCGAATTATGGGACCAACTCAGATGTCCATATACAGATGGATGGATCACAAAATTATGATAAATACACACAATGGAATTCTACTCAGCAATCAACAGGAACAAAATTATGTGAGTTGCAGGAAAATGGATGGAACTAGAGAATATTGGGAGATCGGCCAGTCACAGAAATTGAAGAGCCATATGTTTTCACTCACATATGAAAGCTAGAGAGAAATTGGGAAGCAAAAGGGACTTCAGATAAATGAAGAGAGAGAGAATGGAAGGGGATTAAGAGAGGGAGGTGGAGGCAAGGAGACTTGATGAAGGCAACAGTTAAAATAATGCTATGTACATATCCAAAATGATCAATAACAATCTCAATAACATGTGCAGGGATGGAAGGAAGAAAAGAGTGGGATCTGAAGGGAAACACACCAAATCCTGTATGCATGTATGTTTCTATCACTCTGGACCTCATCATGATTATAATTACTTTGCATCAATGAAAGTATTCTTTGTAAAAAAGAATGTGATTGAATGATGGCTTACTGACCTGTAGCCTTACTAAAGGCAAAATAGAGTGGTATTTTCTTCTATAAAAAAGACATGAGTGTAAAGTGTAATATTTCCTCAGGAGTTTACCAGATGATCTTTCTACTACCTATTTGACTCCCCATACTATCCTTACCTAGGGTAAGAAATACATAAGAGGTGCCACTAAAACAGAATTGCCATGAAATTCTACAGCAACACAGAGAAAAACTGTTGTTGGAAGCCCCAAGAACATTGGCCTCATGAGCATACATGTGAGTGAATAAGTGTGTGTGTGTGTGTGTGTGTGTGTGAGAGAGAGAGAGAGAGAGACAGAGAGACAGAGAGACAGAGAGAGAGAGAGAGAGAGAGGGAGAGAGAGGGGGGGAGAGAGAGGATCACTGGGACTGTGAACACAAGGTGAGCTTCTCTGCCTTGGTGTCTGTCAGTTGGCTTTTGGGGAAAATGGAACTTCCCTACATGATTCCAAATTTTCCATAAAGTCTGATATGCCCATTTGGCCTTTTGTGGTGAATTGCATTGAATGAAGAGAAACAACTTAAAAAAGAATGTATCTACCTGGTGTGGTGGCACATGCTTGTAATCCCAGCATTCAGGAGGCTGAGGCAGGATGATCATGGTTTGCAGCCGGCCTAAGCTACTTAGTGAGGCCCTCTGCAACTCAGTGAGACCCTGTTTCAAAATAAAGAATGAAAAATAGAGTTGGGGTGTCGCTCGGAGGTTGAATGCCCCTGGGTTCCATTAACAGTACCGCAAAAAATAATAAATAAGAATGTATCTGATCTGCTTCTTTCTCACTCCCAAAGTCTACGCAAATGAAGCAGCAGCAAATCAGAAGAAATTGCAGTGCAGGACTTACAGGTAATGATAAGATGAAAACAAGGGAGACAGTGGCAATGAGAATGTGGAATTGAAGAGCAGTGCTCAGTGCACAACTCATTGTTATTTTGTGTGTGTCTATTTACAAAGTTTTGCAGTCATCACCACTATGGATTTTAGAACATTCTAATCACTTCCAAAAGAAGTCACATCCTCATCAGTGGTCATTTCCTACTCATCTATCCCCATCAGCACTGGCTACCACTATCAACTTTCTGTCCTGTCTGTATGGGTTTTCTTAAACTGGACACTTTATAAATAGAAACATATAATGCCGGGTGTGGTGGCGCACGCTTGTAATCCCCGCTCTTGGGAGGCGGAGACAGGAGGATCACGCAGGTTTGAAGTGAGGCTCTCAGCAACTTAGTGAGACCCTGTTTCCAAATAAAATATAAAATGGGTCTGGGAGTATACCCAAGAGGTAGTAAAAACCCCTGGGTTCCATCCCCAGCACCACAAAGAAAAGAAGCATATAATATGTATAATATGTGACCTTTTGCATTTGAATTCTTCTTTTGATGTGTTTTCAACTTTCATCCACATTGTAACATACATCAATACTTCTTTTTTACAGCTGAATAATATTCAGTGGTATTGATAGACCATATTTTTCTCATCCATTCATCTGTTGATGGAAATTTGGATTGTTTCAACTTTATATCTATTATGAATAATGTAATTACATACATGTTAGGGTACAAATCTTTATTATGGACAGGTTTTATTTCTCTTGGGGAGATAACTGAGAGTGGAATCATTGAATTACATCATATCTCTGCTTAACTTTTTGAGAAACTTGTTAAGAAACTTTCAGAGTGTCAGATATCTTATTTTCTAAACTTTCTATTATGAATATATACTGTTTTATGATCACAAATCAAGCAAGTCTCAGTAGATGAAAGAATCCACAAAAATTATATAACCCATCATGTACTAGTTGACTGAGAGAATCACTGCAGGTTCAGCCTGCCAACATATTCTTTTCTATATTTCATCTTGTCTGATCCCTTAGTTTCTATCTCACTGCTATTGTATCTAAACGAATGCAATTATGTCTGTAGCAAGGAATGCAGGGGCAAAGGTCCCCAGGAGAGAATATGGTTGCTAAACTTCAGAAATAACAGCAAGTAAGCCAATGTGTCTGGAGTATATCAAGCAAAAGTACAAGAGTGGTAGATAATGTCAGAGGGGAAATGGCACTGGTCAGAGAGGTCTTTATGACAAGGTATATTGAACAGATCTCTAGAAGAAAGCATTACAGGCAAAACAAACAGCCAATACAAAGGCCCTGTGGTGACAGCAAGCTTGGCTTGTTTGATGAAGAGCCAGGGTAACTAGTACAAATGAAAGAAAATAAGAAAGAGAAAGAGTGATTAGAAGGAGAGCAGAGTAATGAGGAGGTAGATATTATGACAACTTTGTTATGATTTAAATGTGTATTTCCAAATTTCAGATGTTAAAAATTTAATTCCCAATGCAATGGTTGACAGGTGGGACCTTTGAGAAGCTAGACCTTTGAGAGGTAATTAGCACTTCTCCGCTCCATCTCCACTGCCCCTTTGTGCAAAGGTTGAAGAACTATATTCTCATATACTCTGTGCTCTGTGAGCTGTGCCAGCCAAACCAATCTGTGCCCAGAGTGTAGTTATCCTCTAATCAATTATTAGAACTCTATAATGCCTCCTTTCCTGATTAATGCCATCATCATAGGAGAGGACTTGTTATTGTGGTAGTAAGTTCCCAAGAAAAGATGGGTTTGGTCCCCTTCTGGGATGGGATTCCCCACTGTTCCACATGTGCCCTCTATCTTTCCCATGTGATACCTTCTTCCATGTTATGATACAGCAGGAAGGTCTCCACAAAAGGCAGCCCCTTGCTCTTGGACTTCCCAGCCTGTAAGCCAAATAAATTTCTATTGCTTTGTGTGTGTGTGGGGGGGGGGTTTCTGGGAATTAAACTCAGGGGCATTCTACTTTTGAGATATACCCCCAGCTTTTTTCTTTTTCTTTTTATTTATTTATTTATTTTGTCTTGGATTTTTAAAAATTTATCTTTTGATTTGTTCTTTCAGAGTGTGTTGTTTAATTTCAACATATTTGATTTTTCTGAAATTCCTCCTGTTCTTAATCTTTAGTTTTATACCATTGTGGCTAAAAAAGATACTTGATATGATTCAGTAGTCTTTAATTTTGTAGACTTTTTTGTGTACTAACATGTAATCTATTCTGGGCAATGTCCTTACACCCTTGAGAAAAATGTGTATTTTGATGCTTATTTATTGGTGCATTGTTGTCATGGGATAGGAATTGGGGAAGGAGTAAATGAACCTTTTTATTTATTTATTTATTTATTTATTTATTTATTTATTTTTGCGGTACTGGGAAAGAAACCCAGGGGCATTCTACCTCAAAGCTACACCCCCAGTCCTATTTTTTTATTCTTTCTTTCTTTATTTTTGGTGGTACTGGGGTTCCTGGAAACCCTTCTACCTCCGGGCTACACACCCAGACCTATTTTTATATTTCTGTTTGGAAACAGGGTCTCTTAAGCCAGCAAGGCTGGTTTCGAACCTGCCCGATACTCCTGTCTCCGCCTCCCAAGCGTGGGGATTACAAGCATGCACCACCATGCCCGGCTTTATCCTTTATTTTTAAACAGGGTCTCACTGAGTTGCAAAGGGCCTCACTAAGTAGCTGAGGCTCACCACGAATCTGTGATCTTCCTGTCTCAGCCTCCGAAATGCTAGGTTTACAAGCATGTGCCACCATGCCCAGTTTTTTATTTTTAACTTTGAAACAGAGTCTCACTAAGTTGCTGAAGAGCTTCCTAGATTGCTGGTGCTGGCCTTGAACCTGTGATTCTCCTGTTTCAGCTTCCCAAGTATTAGGATTACAAGTATGTGCCACTGCGCATAGCTAGGAGCTTTATTTTATCCAATGATATATCTTCAAGAACCTAGGACACTGTTGGCACATGGCAATTAATATATGCTTGCTGAACAGATGAATGAAAGAAAACGAAGCCTTTTCCCCTTGATTTATTTAGTGCTCTAAAGACAGGTGAAATTTTCCCTTTGATTTCTCTAGTACTTTAAAGACAAGTGAAGTGTGTCTGTGTGTGCATGTGTGTGTGTGTGTGTGTGTGTGTGTGTGTGTGTGTGTCTGTGTGTGTCTGTGTGTGTTTGTCTATGTGTGTGTGTGGTGCTGGGGATTGAAACCAGGACCTCATGCATGTTATGCAAGTACTCTAAAACTGACTTACATTTCCATACATCAGCTAAACTTTTTGAGGGAGAATGTTCAAAAAGTGAAGGAAGCTAAAAGTAAAACAAGGACACAAAATACAAAATGTATCACAGAGCTTTCTCCAAAGGCATTGCTCACTGAAAAAGTTAGCAAGCCTGCATCTACATAAAACCCAGAGCCAATCTTACACTTAATGGTCAAAGACTAAGAGCTTCCCAATACGACTAAGAACAAGGTATGAGTGTTCATCCATGCCAACTCTATTCAAAACTGTACTTAAAGTTCCATTCAGGGAAATTAGGCAAAAAAGAGCAAAAGACATCTTCATTACAATGAAAGATGTACCTCAGTGTGTTGGTATATGCCTGTAATCCCAGTACTTGGATGCTGTGGTTCAAGGAAGATCGCAGGCTGATGACCAGCCTCAACAACTTAGGCTACAGCAACTTAGTTAGACCCTGTTACAAAGTAAAACAAAATAGGGCTGGGGGTATACCTCTGAGGTAAAATACCACTGGGTTCAATCCCTAGTACCACAAAATGAATGAAATATGTAAAACTACTTGTGCTTACAGATGACATGATATTGTACATAGAAAATCCTAAAGAGTCCACTACCTACCTATCAAAGCCAATAAATGAGTTCAGCATGATTGCAGGGAACTTCCAGGGTAATGAGGTGTGGTAGATAGGGTTTCCTGCCCCTCTCAGAGCTGCCGAAGTAGCCCTCATGCGTCTCAGGTACCATTTCCATGGAATGAAATAGTCCAGACACATAAAGACTCTTTCTGCCTTTCTGTAAGCATGTCCCTCCCCAGCCCCCTCGCCTCTTTGTGCAAAGGTTGAAGGATTATATTCTCATATCCTGTGTGCCCTATGAGCTGTGCCAGCCAAGCCAACCAGCAGCCAGAGTGTAGTTATCTCAGAATGAGGAATCAGGACTCTGTAATGCATTATTCCCTAAGCTTTTGTATTCTCCCTCCCTCTCTCTGGTTTTGTTTTTCACTTGGTTTCCTAGCAAATTGCCTTTTGAGAAATTCCAATGTTGTCTCGTCTTAACCAAGGAGAATAGGATTTGTCTACATCTCGGTCGCTGAAGGGCTAGCTTGGAGGTCAGGGGTCCCTTGAGGCTAGGTGTGGGGGTGGCTGCAGCCAGCACAGCTGGAGATGCAAGGAAGGGTTGAAGCTGTGCAGATGTGGTTTTTGGATGATGGCTTAAGATACTGGAATGATAGGCTTTTGGCTAAGGACTGAGTGCATCTCACTAGGGAAGAATGTGGTTGCCTGGAGACTTGCCGATCTGATCAAGATGACTTTAACTGGAAAGGGGGAGCATAAAACATGCCCACATCAGACTGTAAGGCCAGATACTATAGAGAGCAGCAGGCATGTCAGCGACAAAAAAATAATAGTGAGAGACACCCAGTGATTTGCCGGAGCAAATGACTGAGAAGGAAATTGGGGATGGTGCTTCCAGCCTCGATTGTCAATGTGCCAGTGTGAAGAATAAGAGCACAAAACAAAGCAAACAGATTTTTTTTAACACAATGAAGTAAAAAAAATCAAAATCAAGATATCACTAATGCTTAGAGGAAAGAGGTTCAGAACTGCAATATACCTATAAGCAGTTCAAAAGACACAAATCTGATGGAAGGATTCGAGTTCCCCATCCATAAAAAGGTGTCCTTTTTGTCCCCCTGCATCAATTTTGTGGCATCCTGAGGGTCAGATTGAAAACACAGGATCAGGGGAATGAGTACCAGGGGAAAGGATTCTGAACTCCATTAACTGCGGAAAATCATTATTTGGTCTTTCATTTAGGGCCTTGCACTCCTGACATAGCAGGGAACTAGTGACATAAGGGTCATATTCTCATAAAGCTGATGCTGGCAGCAGACAGACAATGACCATGTGAACAAGTGAATGAACAGACTAGTTTCAGACCTCAAATCATAGAGAAAATAAAACTGGCAATGAAGGGGGGAGGAGCTACTAGTCTGAGTGGTCTTGGGTTGCCTATTTGTAGAGGTGACATTTGCATTAAGGACAAAGTGAGGTAGTGAGCCAGGCAAATATTGGAGGGGAGAGCATGCAACATGAGGAAACAGAAAAGAAAAAAGCCTGTTGGAGGAAATAGAAGAAAAAGGCAATTATCCCAGCCTGATTCTTCTAGATGCAGATGCCAAAATGAGAATTTGAGTGAGTACAGTTTGTCAGGAGGTGTGGAGGATCCCAGGAAGGCAGTGGGAAAGTCACAGAAGGAAGGAAGGCAGCTTCAATACTTCAGGGAAACTCTAGGACACGGGGTGAAACATATGTTTCAGAATGACCCCATCTTCCCAGTGTCATTGGCCGATAACTATTCTCTATGATCAGAGCGACCTTCCAATCATCCAGAAAGAGCAGCCAAAGATGCAGTTACAGTGCCCCGAAATGACAAATGTACGGGATCTGGGAAGTAGCTGACCACTAGTGTCTGCTCCAGGCAGGAAATTTGTAGCACAGCCAGTAAAAGGGCAACCTGGAGGGTCAAGCTGAGGTCAGATTACCTGGGGCCAAGATTGGTGGCAAACTTGTGGTCAGCAGAGGCGTTTGATTCAGGCTGCATGTTGTTTTCTCTTGTTCCTGTTTGTTATATTTTATATTTTCTTTTCCTTGCCAATACTTTAAAATCAGGAAATTGTACATATTGACCTAGATTTCTACTTCTCTCGGAAAGAGAACTTTTTGTAATAGTGGATCCTCATTTGGTGGGATGACAATCTAGCCGATGCCCCATTTAGAAGGGTCATATGCTCTCCAGTTAACTAGTCTCTGAGTTTTAGATCAGCATTCCGGCATTCTCCAGGCACTCACAAAAGATGTTAAATTCCAATGGAGACAAAGCCAGTATGGCCTCTTAAGTGATCTAAATCTTGCTTGATTTTCAAACATAACCAAAATTTAGCTTGAGCTATATCTTGTAGATGCAGCATTAAACAAAACTTAACCCCAACTAATAGGAAATAGCCAACATTTTTTTTTTTGCAGTACTAAGGATAGAACCTAGGGGTGCTCTGCCACGGAGCTACACCCCCACCCCTTTTAGCTATTTTTTTGAGACAGATTAAATCGCCAAAGTTGGTCCCCAACTTGCGAACCTCCTGCCTCAACCTCCGAAATCATCAGAATTACAGACATGTCCTACCATGCCTGGTTGACAAATTAACTTTTTTTGTGTTACTTAGGGTGGAACCCAAGGCTTTTCTACCTCCAGGCTATACTCCCAGACATATTTTATACTTTATTTGGAAATAGAGTCTCACTAAGTTGCTGAGAGCTTCACTAAGTAGCTGAGGCTGGCTTTGAACCTGTGCAATCCTCCTGTCTCATCCTCCCAAGCACAGGGATTACAAGCATGTGCTACCATGCCCGGTGACAAATGAACTTTTAAATGTAATAGCTAAGGACTTTTCAACTGAATAAAACAAATAAGGCAATTATATAATTGTAATAAGCCAATTTTTTCTTTATTTTATTCTAGATATATTCTATACAAGTTTGTCCTGTGAATTCCCTCAATAAAGTTCCTTAACCACTTTCAGTTTAGAGCTCCTCAATTCATGAGTGGTTGTTTGGATTAAATAAACATTTAAAATTGTCTTGTTCCTCCGTTTACTCTTCAACAAAATGTAAGATTCCACTCTAAGCATGTAAGTAGGGATTTATGTGATATATTCACTGTGTACAGAAAGAATCAAGATATGAAGCAGGTAGACAAACAAGGAGGCTACAACCCAGAATAGTAGCCTGGGCAAGAGATGATAGAGTCCTACAATGGAGATAAGAATGGAGAATCCTCAAAAAAGTAGGAATGGAACCACGTTATGACCCAGCTATACCACTTTTTTTGTATTTTCCCCAAAGATTTAAAGTTAGAATACTATAGTGACACAAGTATACCCATGTTTATTACAGCACAATTCATGATAGCCAAACTGTGTAACCAACCTACGTGTCTATCAACAGATGAATGGATAAAGAGAATGTGGTAGTGGAATTTTACTCCAATATAAAGAAAAACAAAGCTATATCATTTGGAGGAAAATGGACAGAACTAAAGAACATTAGGTTAAGCAACATAAGCCACACCCAGAAGAACAAGGGATGTATATTTTTTCTGACATGTAGTAGCTAGAGAGAGAGAAAAAAAAGAGAGAAAATCAATCTCATAAAACTAAAAGGAAAACTAGTACAGTTAAAGAAGGTCAGAGAAAAGGAGGAAGGGGTGAAAAGGGGGAGATACTGGGAGAATAAATTGATCAAATTATTTTATGTGCATGTACAAATATGCCACAATGAATTCCACTATTATGTATAATCATAATGCACCAAATAAAAAAGAGAAAGATGGAGTCTTGAAAATATGTTCCAGTGGAGATGAAAAGCAATGAAGGAATTAAGTATGTAAATTGGACTGGCTGTGACAGGGTGTGCTGATCTAAGGGTGATAAAAATGAGGCGTTTTAGGATCACAGCCAGATTTCTGGCTTTAGTAGATGTGCAGACAGTACTCTAATTCACCGAGATGGGAAAACCTGGAAAAGGAACTGGTTTCAGGGGAAAATCAAAAGCTCTATTTTGAACATAGTACATTTGAGATGCCCACTAGAAATCCAAGCAGAGATGTGAGTGAGACAGGATATATGAGATATGTCTTAAATGGGAGTCAGGAGCTCAGGTATAAGGGCAGGACAGGGGTGAGGAGACAGGAATGTGGGAATTATCAAGATACCAAAATGAGACTATATTCTCCATTTCTGGCAATACTGTAAGACATCCAGGCAATAGCTTTTTCCTACAAAACACCTAGAAATACTGAGTAAAAGATAACAAATATCCTTTTAAATACACTAGTGAGCTCAAAGGGAAGCTAGCAAAATTCCCAAGGGCTAAAACAAAGAGCCCAGCTTAAAAGAAAAAGCCCTAGGCTGATGCTGCTTTATGAGTGCCCTGAAAACAACTGTGGATTCCTGACCAATATGGACCGGAGGATTTGGAGTTTATTTATTTTGGACCTCCTCCATCTTCCTCCTCCCTCACCCTTTTTCTCTCCCCTGCCACTCCTTCCCTCTCTCCCCTATCCCCTTTCCATTCCTGAATTACAGAGTTTTGGGTTTATTTTGACCCTCTTCCTCCTTCTCCTCTGTCTCCTATTGGTAGGGGGAGACAAACACATTTATCATAAAAATACTTTATGCAGTTTTTCCTTTTAGATTTAGTGTGTGTCTGTCTGTGAGGAGGCACTATGGATCAAACCCAGGACCTTCCACATGAGGTTTATCCACTGAGCCACACCCTAGCTCTTTTTATTTGTGTGTGTGTGTGTGTGTGTGTTTGTGTGTGTGTGTGTGTGTGTGTGTGTGTGTGTGTGTGATAAGGAGATTGAATCCCCAGACACTCTGAAACTGAGCTATACCACCAGCCCTTGTTGTTTTTATAAAACAGGGCCTTGTGAAGTTATCATTCAAACCTCTCAAACCTATAATTCTCCTATCTCAGCCTCCAAAGTACTGGTACTGAGATTACAGGTGTGCATCACCATACCAGGATCCACAACCCTTCTTAATTTCTGTTTTGAGACAAGGCCTTGCTTAATTGTCCAGATTGGCTTCAAAATCCAAATTCTCCTGTCTTAGCCTCCAAAGAAGCTGGGTTACAGGCCTGTGCCAGGCTAGATTTACTTTTAATATCATCTATATGTTAAATTTTTACACAATTAAACACTTTTATTTTAACATATTTTACTTGCTATACAAAAAGGTGAATATTTAATGTACACAATTTAATGAGTGTGGGCACATGCATACCCATGTAAAATTATAGCTATAACTATAACCTTCAAAAGTTAACTTATGTCCTCCTTGTTTTCAGAAGAATACTTGACATAAAATCCACATTCTTAAAATTTTAAGTGTGTAATAATATATACATATGTATATGTATATGTATATGTACATGTATATATACATACATAAACACACAAACTGGAGATTGGAGATTGATCCCAGGAGCATTCTATCTCTCAGCTACACTCCCAGCCTTTTTTTGTGTGTGTGGTACTAAGGATGGACTCCAGGGGCATTCTACCTCCAAGATACACCCCAATCCTATTTTTTATTCTTTATTTTGAAACAGGGTGTCATTGAGTTGCAAAGGACCTTACTAAGTAGCTGAGGCTGTCCGTGAACTGTGATCCTCCAGTCTCAGCCTCCTGAATGCTGGAGGCATGTGCCACCACACTTGGTCAGCCTTTTTTTATTTTGAAACAGTGTATTGCTAAGTTGAGGGAGGGTCTTGCTAAATTTAAGAGGCTGGCCTCAAACCTGCAATTCTCCTGTATTAGTTTTCCAAAGATTGGGATTATAGGAGTGTGCTACTGCACCCGGCTCTCTATAGTTTTCTGAAAATGCTACATAAGTGAAACTGTCACAGGACAGCACAATAATTTCTGTGGGTTCTTGGCTTCCATGGTGAAAATAATTTCAACACGTGCCAGTCAGAGATAAAGGCAGAGGTTTTAATTCAAACAAAGATACACATTCAGAGATTTCCAGGAAGATGGCGACGGAGAAAAGTGGGGCTTACGAGCCCCGCTAACAACCAATCTCTATTATCACAAAATCAGTGCCTTCCATAGCCAGAAAACACCATCAGCAGAGAAACAAAGAATGTAAATACAAGGGACAGAGAAAAAGAGGGCTGGAAAAATGAGACACCAGAAAGAAATCAGACCGCAGTGCTGCAGCTGGAGCTGCGGCACGGAGCAGCGTGGGCGCCATCTTCCCTTGCAGCTACAGGCTTCAGAGAGGAGGGAAACTCAGAACGGAGCTCAGAGCCAGAGAGGAGATACGCCGGCCTCATGCCCGAGGACGCGGCAGCAGCGCCATACTGCAGCGAGCTCACTAGACGGTACCAGACCAACACACTCAGCAGCCCACCAGGCTCCAGAGAGGAGCAGCGGACGGCAAGCCGAGGTGAGCAGCTGCGGATCAGCTGGGAGGAATTTGGCAGATTTCTCAGCAGAGGGAGCGTCTAAAGCTCCCAGGGGCTGGGCTCAGCACACCCTGCAGGGACTCAGTGAGGAGATCAAAAACAGAGAAGAAATATGCCAGCCTCACGGCCAAGGGCGTAACAGTGGTGCCATATTGCTACCAGCGGCAGCAGCAGCAGCAGCAAATTCACCGAGTCCACTACAGCTCCATCAGCGCACTCAACAACAGTGAGTCAAATTGCAGCCTCTAGAGGAGAAATCCCAGTACTGCACTCCCAGGGACTTGACCCAGTGGGGGAGTGGCGGTGGCCAAGATATCACTCCATAGTCACAACTAACAGCAGGAGAATGCCCAACCTGGCACCCCCCATGGTATAAAGCAGCCTCTATTGACTCCCTGGGTCTGAGACTTTGTGATACAACCCAGTAAAGGAGTAGTGGTGACTGAGATACCACAGACTCGAGATCCAGAGCACCTTAAGTGAAGTCATAGTGACCCAGGGAAGAACCCAGAGAAGGCACAAACTTCCAAAATCATGGGAAAGAGGAATAACAATGGAGCAATGAATGCCCACAACCCCACAACATCAGAACCTGATAAAACAGAAATTCAGAGATTTCTAGAAAATCAAATCAGGAAATAACTGTAGAAATAATAGAGGTGTTTCGAAAAGAATTCAGAGAGAGCCAAAAAGAGATAAAGGATGTAATCAATGAAGTAAAGGCCTCAATTCAAAGTATAAACAACTGATTAGACCACATGGAGAATAGAATCTCACTCCTAGAAGTTGATCACTCCAACAATGAATGCATAGTTTCTAATTTAGAAAAAAAAATCCGACAGCAGGAATCTGACATTGAAGAAATATGGGCCCATTTTAAGAGAGCTAACCTAAGAATAATTGGAATAGATGAGGGAAAAGAAGGTGAAATCAAAGGGATCAACAATCTCTTCAAGGAAGTAATAGCAGAAAATATTTCAAACATAGAGCAAGAGGTCGATACACAGGTCCAGGAAACTTATAGAATTCCCTTTAGACAGGATCGGAGAAGAGGATCCCCACGCCACATAATTGTCAAAATGACCAATGTGGAAGCCAAGCAGAGAATCTTAAAGGCAACAAAAGCAAAAGGCCAAGTAACATTCAGAGGCAAACCAATTAGAATCACTCCAGACTTCCCAAACCAAGTCATGAAAGCCAGAAGGGCTTGGAGGAACATATTCCAAACTCTGAAAGAAAACAACTTCCAGCCAAAATTTCCTACCCAGCAAAATTTCTATCAAATTAGATGGAGAAATAAGAAGCTTCCATGACAAACAGAAACTCAAGGAATTTATGTCTTCAAAACCAGCACTAGAGAAAATACTCAGAGATTAACTACAAATAAGAAATAGGTAACGCACACCAGAACCAGAGAAACAAGATTTTCCATCCAACAGACAACTAAGATGGGTGATCTGTGGAGATTCATTATTTATGTTAGTCTTTTACCTATTTCTAAATTGTATTGTTTGCTATTATGGTTGCTAATTTTTAGGATTTCTAGTTGGAATATTAATATACCTTCTGATATAGCAGTTGGAAATATTTTATCCCATTCTATCAGTAACTTTTAACTCTCTTTACATTGTCTTTGGATATACAATATTTTTTTATTTTTTAGGGAGTTTGTATACCCTTCTGTTGCCTGTGCCATTTAGATCATATCCAAGAAATCACCGCCAATTTCAATGTTGTGAGGTTTTATGACCCAGAATTTCTTCTAAAAGTTTATAGTCTTAAGATTTATATTTAGGTCTTTTATCTATTTTGAGTTAATATTTGTATATGGTGTTAGGTAAGGGTCCAATTTTATTCTTTTTCATGTAATTATTATTTTTCAACAATATTTAGTTAAATTATTATTATTTCCTCCACCAAATATTCTTGGAAACCTTGTCAAAAATAACTTGACATTATATGGAAGAATTTATCTCTAGGCTTTATTTAACTCCAATGGTTTATATATCTGCCTTTATAGCAGTACTACACTGTTTCAATTATTGTAGCTTTATAAGGTTTGAAATCAGAAAATATACATCTTCTAGCTTTGTTCTTTTTCGAGATTGTTTTGGGTATCTAGAGTCCATATTTCATATTAGGATAGATTTTTTCTGAAAAATAAATAAATAAATGCTTTATGTTTTCACCTAAAAATATTCTCTGGTAAGAAAGAAAGCAAAAAGAAATATTGAAATGTTATCTTTAAGTCATCAAAAGCTTGGTATCAGACAAATGAAACTTTTATGTGAGATTATCATTGTTAATTTTGGATAAATTGCTGTAATACTAGATGTCAACCACTAAGCCAAGCATGGGAAGGAGGGATGGGGAGGGAACGGGGTGGGGATCGGGTAGGGGCTAACTGGGTGATGTGTGCATGTATGTCTACAAAAGTTTTTTTTATCCCAATATGATGTATGAATACAGTGCACCAATAAAAAATTTTTAAATAAAAAAATAAAAATAAAAAATAAAAAATAATAAGTGATCTAGGAAATCACAAAAAAGATACACATTCAGGGGAAACATGAGCACCTCATAAAGCATAAGTGTGGCTGCAGGGAGGCAAGAGCAGCAAAACACTGCCCAGAGTGTCCATGAGCTGCCCCCAAAAGGCCCCAAATGGCCAAGAGCTCCTCAGAGCTATACTTTCTTATTGGGCCCTCTAGAGAAAAGGTGGCCAGGAGTACATGGGATAGTGGGCTCCTTCTTTGAAGCTTTCTGATTCACAAAAGGTGGGAATTCCTTTTGGAACAGGACACTATGGGAGCCAAGAGAGAAAGCTGGGGCAGGTGAGGATACAGGGCTCTTTTAAAAAAGTGACTTTTGGGGGGGATCTTCTTGGAGGTAGACAAAAGGTGAAGCTCTAATCACCTCAGGACATTTCTGAGCCAGCCCATTATTATTTAGAAGCACAGGTGTGGATTTTTAAGAATAACCAAGTTGTGTTAAACTGAAGATTTCAGATTTTTTTGTGTGTGTGGTACTAGTAATAAATAGAACCCAGGGACATTCTACCTCTGACCTACACCACCAACCCCATTTTTATTCTTTATTTTTTAAACAAGGTCTCACTAAGTTGCTGAGAGCCTAAGTAGCTGAGACTGGTGATCTTCCTGTCTCAGCCTCTCAAGTAGTAAGATTTCAAGCATCTGCCACCACACTGGCTGAATATTTCCGATTTTAAAATCATTTTATTTCCTTCCCAATATGTTTCCTTTCTACCTAAAATTGTATTTCTTCTATTCTACCTCATCAGAACCACACAGTATATACAACTGCAGAGTATTCTGGTTAAATATAAAATATCCCCAGAAGAGTTCTTGTATTAATGTTCAGGGTTGATGTAATTAAGAGGTCTGTATAATCTCATCAGTGGATGAATCCATTGTAAGGGATTCACTGTGTATTAACCTAGGCAGATGAGGTATGGCTGGAGAAGGTGGGTCCCTGGGGGTGTGGCCTTGGGAATGTGCTTTTGTTTATGAATCCACTTGCTTTTTTCTCTTGTTTCTGATCTCCATGATATGAGAACAGAGCCTTTGTTCTCCTTTTCTCTGCTTCCTGCTACCATGCCCTGAGTTCTGCACACCCTGGCCTCACATGGACTGAATCCCAAAAGTTTTTTTTAAAAATGTAAACAAATAACTATTTCTTTCTCTAGGTTGTATGGTTAGTTGTTTTGGATTACAGCAGCAAGAATACTGACTGCAGACAGAAATTAGTACCAGGAGTGGGGTCACTTCTATATTTAAACCTGATCATATGTTTTGTGAGTGTTTGGAACTGCTTTGTGAGAGAAAGTTGGAAGGACCAAACTGCTGATAGAAAGGCAGACAGTAGAGACTGTGATAAAGAGATTTTGCAGAGGAAATAGGACTCCATAGGAAAATGAAGTAGAGGCCACACATGTTACATTCTGGCAAAGCATTTATCGGCATTTTGCCTGTGTCCTAAAAATTTGTGTGAGGCCGATTTCAAAGATGATGAACTGAATAGACTAGCATATGAAATCTCAAAACAGTAATGTATCCAAACTGCATTATGGATATTGATCTGAATTCAGCCAATTGTACAGTGAATTTAGAAAGCAGAAAATAATTAGTGAAACTTTATAGGTTTGCAGTTTGGCCAGCATGGCATGTGTAAAACCAGAACCCAGAGAGACGTTGTTGTCAATGAAATTAAGATGGCCAAAGGAAAGTTGAGTTTATTTATTTATTTATTTATTTATTTATTTATTTATTTATTTTTGCAGTACTGGAGATGGCTTCAAAACAGCACGATCCTCCTATCTCCGCCTCCCAAGCATGGGGATTACAAGCATGCGCCACCACGCCTGGCCTTTTATTTTTTATTTTTAAAGAGGGTCTCACTGGGTTTCAAAGGGCCTCACTAAGTAGCTGAGGCTGGCCTCAAACCACGAACCTTCTGTCTCAGCCTCCCAAATGCTGAGATTACAAGCATGCACCACCACACCGGGTGGAAAGTTGAATATTTTGCATAGGAACAAAGAAAGAAATGTGGTCGGGACAGTTGAAGCCCAAGTGCTTAACTATGGGAACAAGGGCCAATCATTGGTGGCTATGATAAAAAAAAGTCCCAGAAGCAGTTATGATTGAAAAGGGTCCAGTGACAGTGATTTAAAAGGCGCGACTACTTTTCCTGCTTTTGCAGGTGATCTTGGAATTCACATAATGTTGACTTTCCTGGGAAAAAGTGTCATGGAATCTTCCCCCTAGATTTTAAAGGAAGGCCTGGGAAGCCAGGCAACATGTGGCAGGGTTGGAATCCCTACAGGCAGGCCCAAATGGGGCAATTTCTGAAGCTTGTGAGGGTGAAACCAAGGTTGCAAGAAACCTGCACCCAAGATCTAGAAATGTCAAAAACATGGAACAAATGTGAGGAAAAGGTAAAAGCTGTGACCATAGAGCCAGGTGGGATGAGAGAGTTTGCTGCCTGCCAATTGCAATCAACCAGACCACAAGGGTGGTGCTGCTAAGGCCCTTTGGAGATCATATCTCACCACCATGTGCCCCAGATGCCAGAAGTGGAGCCACAGCATTAAATGTTTGCCCTGCTGGATTTTGATTATGTTTTGGTCCCATTTCTTCTTTCTATGGCTCCCTTCCTCCCTTCTGGAATAAAAATGTTAACTTTGTGCCATTGCACCTTGGATGTATGTAACTTGCTTTTTGTTTGAATTTTTATTTTCTATTACAGCCAAAAGTTTATCTTGAGTCTCAGAGAAGACTTTGGATGTTATGGATTTTAATAATTCTGGAAGTGTTAAGATTGTGGGAACTTTTGGAGATGGACTAAATACATTTTTCATTCTTCAATATACATGAGTTTTCAAGGGGCCCGGAGCAGAATGTTATGGTTAGATATAGATTGTCCCCTGAAGTGTTCATACATTAATGTTCAGAATTGATGCCATTAAAACAAGAGGGTTGTGCCGGGCGTGGTGGCGCACGCTTGTAATCCCCGCGCTTGGGAGGCGGAGACAGGAGGATCGCGCAGGTTCGAAGCCAGCTGCGTGCACTGGCTTGGGAGACCCTGTTTCCAAATAAAAATGTAAAAATAGGTCTGGGAGTGTAGCCCAGAGGTAGCAGGGCTTTCAGGAACCCCAGTACCACCAAAAAAAAAAAAAAAAACAAGAGGGTTGTAAAATCATTAATGGAATGTATTTACTAGGTGGTAACCTAGGCAGGTTGTGTGTGGAAGGAGAAAGTGGGTACCAGAGGGTGTGGCCTTAAGGATTTAAAGATTTGTGCTTTTATCTTTGAATCCTCTTGCTTGCTTTCTCTGGCTTCTTGTCTCCAATATGTGAGAGCAGAGCCAGTCTCTGTCTCTGTCTCTGTCTCTCTTTCATTTCTGGCCTCCATGATGTGAAAGCAGAGCCCTTTTTCTCCCTCTCTTTGCTTCCTACCACCATTCTCTGAGCTCCACAGACCCCAGCTTCACATGAACTGAATAAAAAAATCTCCACAAACTGTGAGCAAATAAATATTCCTTTCTCTAAGTTTTGTGGTCAGTTGTTTTTGGATTATAGCAGTGCTAATGTGACCTAGACACAGGGTTAGTTTTTTTTTCACTCAGCATAACTTCTTAGAGAATCATCCAAGAGGTCATGTATCAATAGTTTGTTCCTTTATATTATTGAGTAGTGCTCCATGATCTGAATGTACATCAGTTTGTTTAACCATTTCCCCAGTAAAGGACATCTGGTTTGTTTCTGGTTTGGAGCTATTAAGGATAAAACTACTATGAGCAATCATATGCAGATTTGGAATGTATGTAAGTTTTTATTTCTCTGGAATAAATGCCCAAGAATCCCATTGCTGGGTCATTGTATATTTAGCTTTAAAAGAAACCACCAAGCTGTTTTCCAGAGTGATTATACTATTTCACCTTCCCATTAGAAACATATGTGAGATCCAGTTTCTCTGCATCTTCACTTGCATTTTGTAGTTTGACTACTGTTCCTATTTGAGCTATTCTGATTGTGTATAGTGATATCTTATTATGATTTTAATTTGCATTTTGCTAATGGCTAATGATGCTGAAAATCTTTTCATGTGCTTATTTGCCATCTGTATATTCTCTTTGGTAAAATTTCTTTTCATGTATTTTGTCTAATTCTAATTGGATTGCTTATTTTGTTTTTTTTTTTTTTTTTACAGTTGAGTGTTGGGCATTCTGTATATATTCTAGATACCAGTCCATTGTTGGATATATGGTTTACAAATATTTTCTCACTGCCTGTAGCTTGTCTTTTTATTCTCTAAAAGGGTTCTTTTGAAAAGGAAAAGTTTTTAACTTAGATATGGTCTAGTGTTTCAAATTTACTTCTATGCATCATGCCTTTGATGCAAGACTAAGAATTCTTTGCCTAACCCTAGACCTTAAAGATCTTATCCTGTTTTTTTTTTCCTAAAAGTTTTACAGATTCATGTTTTACATTTAAATCTGTGGCCCATTTGTGTTAACACTTGTATAAATTGTAAGGTTTGTGTTTTAGTTTGTTTTCTTTTTTTGCATTGGGCGTTGAAGTCAGGAACATTCTACCTCCAAATTACATCCCCAGCCCTATTTTACTTTTTATTTTGAAACAGGTTCTCACTAGGTTGTGATCCTACTGCTTCAGCCTCCCAAGTACTGAGATTACAGGTGGGTACCACCTTTCCTGGCTTTGTTTTCATTTTGAATGTACATTTATTCCACCATCATTTTCTAAAAAGATTCTTCTTAGTCCATTGAACTGGCTTCACACCTTTGCTAAAAATGAGTTGAGAATATTGGTGTATGTCTAATTACTTCTGGGATCTCTATTCAGTTCCAATATTCTGTGTGTCTACCTCTTTGCCAACACTATACTGCCTTGATTTCTACAACTACGTAGTAAACCTTAATATGGATAGAGTGATCCCACCCAACTTTATTATTTTCCAAGATTTAAAAAAAACTATTATAATGCTATGCTTTTCCATATATAGTTTGAAATAAACTTGTCCATGTTTACAAAAAATATTGCTGGTACTTTCATTGAAAATGCATTAAATCTATATGTCAGTTTGAGTAAAATTAGCATTCATATGATTTTAAATATTTAATCCATGAACATGGAATGTCTCTTCATTTAGGCCCTCTTTGACTTTTTTCATTATCACTTTATATTTTCAGCATCTAGATACCACACATCTTTTGTAAAGTGTATATAAGTAAGTATACAATTTTCTTTGGAACTATTATAAATGGTATTGTATTTTTTGTGGTGCTAGAGGTTGAACCCAGGGACATTCTACCTCTGAGCTACACCCCCAGCCCAATTTTTTATATTTATTTTGAAACAGGGTCTCACTAACTTGCAGAGGGGCTAAGTAGCTGAGGCTGTCTGTGAACCAAGATCCTCCTTTCAGCCTCCCAAGTGCTAAGATTACAAGCATGCACCACCAATCCCAGTTTGGTATTGTGTTTAAATTAGTTTCCACATGCTAATATTTAGTCCACATAATGTAACTGATTTTGTGTGTGTGTGTGTGTGTGTGTGTGTATGTTTATTTTTTATTCTGTAACCTTGCCAAACTTATTAGTTCTAACATATATATATATATATGTGTGTGTGTATGTGTTCATATATATACATATGTGTATATATAATATGTATATATATTATATATGTAATATAATATATATATATATGCATATATATATTATATATTAGGTTCCTTGGGATTTTCCATGTCATATCTTCTACAAATAGACAGTTTTATATTTTCCTTCTCAATCCATATGAATTTTGTTTTATTTCTCTTTCCTTATTGTGCTGGTAATTGTACTCTATTGAATAGCAGTAGCAAGAGTGAATATCCTTGCCTTGTTTTTGATGTTAAGGAAAAAGCATTCACTCTTTAACATTAAGCATGGTGTTAGTTATGGGTTTTATTTAGATGCTTCTTATCAAACCAGGATAGTTCCCCTCTATTCTTAACTTGTTGTGAAATTATATTATAAATAGAAACTAAACTTTGTCAAATGCTATTTCTGTATCAATTGATATGATCATAAGCCTTTTCTTCTTCAGTCTGTTGATATGGTGAATTACCTTTATTGACTGTCAAATGATGAGAATATGCTTGCATACTTGTAATAAACCCCATTTAGTAACTATGTATAATTCTTTTTATAAATCATTATATTCAGATTATTAATATTTTATTGTTACTAAAATCAGTTGTGATTTTTGTGACTAAATTTTTGAGATATATTGGCCTTTACTCTTATTATATTTTCTTTGTCTAATTTTGATATCAGGCTAATATTTTAAAAATGAGTTGGAAAATATTCCTTCATTCTTCATTTTCCAGAATCAATTGTATAAAATTGATGTTAATCCTATAATAACCTCTGAGCCTGAAGATTTCTTTTACAGGAACTTTACATTTTCTTAATAGATTTTGAGATATTTTACTAGTTATCGAGAATTCAAATTATCTATGTCTTGTTGGGTGAGTTTTGACAGTTTGTGGTCTTTAGGAACTGGTCCATGTCTTCTACTTTGTTGAATTTACAAGTAAAAAGTTCTTGATTACATTCCCATACTATCATTTAATAGCTTTAGATCTGTGTTGATATTTTGTGTAATTCTTCACACTGGTGATTTGTATCTTTTCTTTCTTATTATTATCCATCTTGCTAGTGATTTATGACTTTTACTGGTGTATTCAAAGAAGTTGATTTTTATTTTATTGTTTTTTCTTCTTCATTGTTTTCCTGTTTCCTTTTTCTTTCTTTTCTTTTCTTTTCTTTTCTTTCTTCTTCTTCTTCTTTTTTTTTTTGCAGGTCTGGGAATGGAACCCAGGAGCATTCTACCTCTGAGCTATACACCCTGCCTTATTTTTTAATTCTTTATCTTGAAAGAAGGTCTCACTAAGTTGCAGAGGGCCTCACTTAATAGTTGAGACTGTCCACGAACCACGATCCTCTGGTCTCAGCTTCCCGAATGCTGGGATCACAAGTGTGTGCCACTATGCCTGGCATCCTATTTCTAATTAACAAATTGAGTGCTTCTCTCTAATTTTCTACCTTTCACTTGGTTTAGGATTTATTTTTCTCATTCTTTTTCTAGTTTCCTAAGGTAGAAACTTAGATAATTTATATTAAAGATCCATTCTCTCTCTCTCTCTCTCTCTCTCTCTCTCTCTCTCTCTCTCTCTCTCTCTCATTTATTTCCTTTCTTTGTGGTAGTGGGAATTGATCCCAGGGCATTCTACTCCTGAACTACACCCCTAGAACTATTGCACTTTTCTAATTTTGAATCAGGGTCTCACTAAATTGCTGAAGCTGGCCTTGACCTTACTGTGTCAGCCTCCCAAGTACTGGCATGCACCACTGCAACTAGCTAACATTCCCTTTTTCTGATGAAAGCATTAGATGATAAAAACTTCTCTTTTGGCACTAATTTACCTTCATCTCACATATTTTGATATGATGTATTTTCATTTTGATTCAGTTCTTTATATTTTTAAACTTACATTGAGACTTCTTTGGACATAGATTATGTAGATGTGTGTTGTTTAATTCCCATGAAATTAGAGGTCTTACTTTTACTTTTCCATTGTTGATTTCTAGTTTGAGTTTATTACAGCCAGAGAACACACTCTGTATGATTTCATCTATTTAAAAATTGAGATTTGCTTGGCGTGGTGGTGCACATTTGTATTCCCAGCGCTTGGGAGGCTGAGACAGGAGGATCGCAGAGTTTTGAAACCACCCTCAGCTACTTAGTGAGGCTCTCAGCAGCTTAGTGAGACCCTGTTTCAAATAAATTATAAAATAGGGCTGAAGGTATAGCCCAGAGGTAGAAAGCCCCTGGGTTCCACTTCCCAGTACCACAAAAAATAAATAAAAATAAAAATTGAGATTTGGTTTATATGGTCTGTTGGTAAATGGTACATGAACATTTTTTTGGCAGTACTGGTGATTGAACCCAGGGGCATTCTACCTCTGAGGTACACCCCTAGCCCTATATTATTCTTTATTTTGAAGCAGGGTGTCACTAATTTGTATAGGGCCTCACAAGTTGCTGAAGCTGGCTGCAAACCTGTGATCCTCCTGTCACAGCCTCTCAAATACTGGGATTAGAAGTGTGTACACCTGGCTATACCTGAACCCTTAAAAATATATCTGTATTTGGAGTTGGTATTTGAACTGCTCAATATATGTCAATATGATCCTTTTGGTTTATGGTATTCTTCAGTTCTTCTGTATGCTTGCTAATTTTTTTCTATAAGTTCTATAAGGTTCTGAGATGATGCTGTTAACTTCCTCAAATATAATTTTTATCTTTCTGTTTATTTTTCCAGCTCTGTAAGTTTTTGCTCCATGTGTTTTGGGGCTAGGTTTCAGTGTGTGCACATATGGGATCACTATGTATTTTTGGTGTATTAATCATTTTATTATTATCTAATATCTTTGTCTTTAGTAATTCCTTTTCTATGACATACACTTTATAGAATATTGGCATAACAACTCCTCTCTTTTTATGTTTGCATGGTATAGATTTTAGTTTCAACCTACCTCTATGGATAAACTTAAGTGAGTTTCATGTAACAACCAAATAGATCATCAAATAAAACAACTCTAACAATCTCTGGCTTTAATTGATATATTTAGAGCATTAGTATTTAAGGTGATTATCGATATATTAGGGCTTACATGAGACATTCATTCTTTCTGTTTCCTTTTACCCATTCCTCTGTTTCTTTTGTCTTTCTTCCTTTGTTCCCTAAACATTTGTATCTAGCATTTCTAAGCCTATTTTTGTATAGTTATCTTGCTGATTTCTATTGTTATTAAAATATACAGATATAACTTATCACAGACTAGTAGTATTAAAATTTTAACACTTAAAGTTGGGTTCTTTTTTTGGTACTGAGAACTAAACCTAGAGGCATTTTTTTTGAGCTACACTTCCAGCACTTTTTATTTTTAAAGAGGGTCTCACTAGGTTGCTTAAAGTCTCGATAAATCATCAAGGCTGATCTGGAGTATGATTGACCAATTATTTTGGTCATCTTTTATGTGAGATTGTTTTTATTTCCTTTTTATTCCTGAGAGATAGTTTCACCAGATACAGAATTCATGGTCAAGAGTTTTATTTGTCAGTACTTTTCTTTTTGCGGTATTGGGGGTGGAACCCAGGGGAATTCTACCTCTGAGCTACAAACCCAGCCCTACTTTTTTATTCTTTATTTTGAAACAGGGTCTCATTGAATTGTGAAAGGCCTTGCTAAGTAGCTGAGGCTGTCTGTAAACAATGATGCTCTGGTCTCAGCCTCTCAAATGCTGTGACTACAAGCATGCACCACCAGGCCCAGCTTGTCAGTACTTGTTTTTATTCAGGCATAGTGAAACTAATAGACCTGGAGATGATTGCTATTGCAAAGACAGTTGCTACTCACAGTTCTCAAAAGAATGGGACATGCCATCCCAAACAGGGCCACATGGACAAGTAACAGGATCAGTGTGGAGCCTGAAGGAGAGAAAAGCATGAGCAAAAAGCTTTATTGTGGTTTTCATGGGAAGGAATGGGCAAGAAGTTAAACAGGTCTTAGATACAATTGTTTGAATGATTTAGCAGACTCTGGGATACATAAATGGTCCTTAGTTGTCTGGGGTAATTAGGATGGAGGAATATTGCTTCCTGGAGTATAAAAGCCTGATAAAGGATGTGGTTTAGACTGTAGGTTATTTTGCATGTAAAAGACAGGCTACCCAGACTAGAAGACTCAGAAACAAGTCCACACACTTTCAGCCAATTGATTTTTGACAAAGGGTCCAAAAACATACAATAGAAAAAAGATAGCTTGTTCAACAAATGGCATTGGCCAAACTGGTTAACCATATGCAGAAAAATGGAAATAAATCCCACTTTCTCACCCTGCATAAGTGTCAATTCAAGATGGATCAAGGACTTGGAATTTAGACCAGAGACCTCGAAGCTCCTTGAAGAGGGCATTGATCCAACACTGTAAGACATAGGCACAGATAAAAATTCTCAATAAGACCCCAAAGGCACAAGAAACTAAAAGGTAAATCAAT
Organism: Muscardinus avellanarius; assembly: GCF_963383645.1. NCBI lineage: Eukaryota > Metazoa > Chordata > Mammalia > Rodentia > Gliridae > Muscardinus > Muscardinus avellanarius. Next base: position 108,423,223 of record NC_137792.1, read on the forward strand.
ACGTGGGATTGCATGAAACTGAAGAGCTTCTGTACAGCAACGGGAACTATCGAGAACCTTAACCAAGAGCCAACAGAATGGAGAAGATTTTTTGCCAACTATTGCTCTGATATTGGACTAATATCTAGAATATACAGAGAACTCAAAAAACTCAGAATTAAGAAAAAATAATCCAAAAAATGGGCAAGTGAACTAAATAGACACTTCACAAAGGAAGAAATTCAAATGACAAATAAATTCATGAAAAATGCTGAACATCATTAGCAATCAGAGATATGTAAGTTAAAACTACCCTGAGGTTTCCCCTAACTCCAACTAGAATGGCAATCATTCAAAACACAAACAACAACAAATTCTGGTAAGGATGTGGAGAAGTGGGAACTCTAATACGTTGCTGGTGGGATTGCAAATTAGTGCAACCACTTTGGAAAACAGTATGGAGAATCCTCAGAAGAATGGGAACAAATCTACCATTTGATCCAGCAATACCACTTCTGGGTATCTATCCAAAAGATAGGAAGCCAAACTACCAAACTAATGCATGTGTATCTATGTTCATAGCTGCACAATTCACCATAGCCAAACTATGGAACCAGCCAAGATGTCCATCAACAGATGAATGGATTACAAAACTGTGGGATATGTACACAATCGGATTTAACTCAGCCATAAAGAAAAACACAATTACATCATTTTCAGGGAAATGAATGGAAGTGGAGGGCATTATGCTAAGTGAGATTAGTCAGTCACAAAAATATGAAATCAGATGCTCTCCCTAATATGCAGAAGCTAGGGAAAAAATGGATCATAGGAGGAACTCTAGACAAAGAAGGAGATACTATAGATGAGCAAATAAGGTGACCTAACTGATGGGATGGGAGAGGGGAAGAGGGAAATTCTCTAATACACATGATGTACTGTAACAAACATATCAACATACTAAGTCAAACATGAGAAGGAGGGAGGGGGATGGAATGGGGTGGGAATTGGGTAAGGGCTAATTGGGTGATGTGTGCTGTTCATTAAGAAAATAAAAGGCAGGCTCCCTGGAGAGGCCTATCTATAGCACTTGGGGAATTGGGGAGCCCCAGGAGGATCTGATTCTTCTTAGTCAGCAATGTCCCATTTACCAGGGTACAAAGAATATTGAATATAAGAATATATGGTTAATACACAAACAAAATATGAAACATTACTTCCATGCAGGCTACTTTCCTTTACCTACACTTAAAAATATCATTGTCTTGTATCACATGGTGTTACATTTTTATTTCAACAATCCAGTATAATTTAGAAAACCTATGAGGATATTCTATTGTGTGTGCCCATATCTCCGCTCTTTCTATTATTCTTTCTTTCTCCTGCTGTTGTAAGATTGCTTCTTTTATCATTCCTTTTCTATTTGAAGAACTTCCTTCAGAAATTCTTTAAGGGGAGGTGCACTAGTGAACAATTCTTTCGGTCATCTTTTATGTGACAGTGATTTTATTTTTCTTTTATTCCTGAAGGATATTGTCACCAGATACTGAATTTATGATTGAGGGGAATTTTTTGTCTTTCAGCACTTGAAAACTGTAGCTCTTCCATCTTTTCTTCATAGTTTCAGATGAGAAATCTACTGTAATTTGAATTAGTGTTGTCATATAGGCAATACATCATTCCTGTTTCATTTCAGGCTTTTTTTCTTGATCATTACTTTTCAGAATTTTGATTACAATATATTTTACTGTGGCCTTTATTGAGTCATTCTTCTAGGACTTTTTGGGTTTCTTGAAAGTTTTAAACCATATTTCTTTAAATATGCTTCAGTATCACTCTCTTTTTCTTCTCTTTCTGGGACTCAATACCAAAGTTCTATTTTTGTTATTGTCTCACAGATACATGAGTCTCTGATCATTTTTTCTGTCTATTTTTTCCTGTTGGTCAGACTGGGTGAATTCCATTGACTTGTCTTCACATTCACTGATTGCATTCTTTGCCATCTCTAATTCAACTACTGAATGCATTTTAGCAAATATTTAATTTCTATTACTAAAATTTTATTCTGTAATATCTATTTTTTTGCGGCACTGGGGATGGAACCCAGGGACATTCTACCTCTGAGCTACACCCCCAGCCCTATCTTTTATTCTTTGTTTTGAAACAGGGTCTCACTGAGTTGCAAAGGGCATCACTATGTAGCCGAGGCTGTCCTCGAACTGCGATCTTCTTGTCTCATCCTCCCAAATTCTGGGATTACAAGAGTGTGCTACCATGGCTGACTTTATTTGGTTGTTTTTAACTTCTATTTCTTTGATGGAAAATTTTAAAATTTCTTGCAAGATAATTTTTAGTCATTGATTAAAATATGTTGCTTTATAATACTTGTCAGATAATTCTAAGACCTGGTTCATCTTAGCATTGAGTTCATCTTAGCATTGGGATTATTTCTCAGTTAAATTGTGATTTTCCTGGTTCTTGTCATGATATGTGATTTTTATTATATCCTAGATATTTTGTCTATTATGTAAGGAGACTTGGGTTTTATTTAAATATTTTGTTTTAGCAGGTAATCACTCTGTTTAGATATACCATACAGATCTTGGGCTACTTTGTAGACATTGTCATTGCAATGAAAATGAAACCTCAGAGCTATTGAAGTGCTATTTTTACCAGCATGATTTGTTTGATGCTACTGTGGTTCCCAGTAGTCTCTGCTGGTGATGCTGAATGAGCAGAAGGCATTTCCTCATGTCATCTCATGAGTATGGAGAACACCTCTTGGGCTATGCCACTTGTGGTGGGATCTCTTTTGTTGCTGCTACTCAGTCACTTGTTTTCTCTTGGCAGGGAATGGGAGTACCAGGCCTAATGAGGAAGGAGAATACTTTGTTTGGTTCCTATTTATCAGGGTCTTTCAATTGATTTCCTTTATTAATTCTGCCAATTTTACCTAGTGTTGTTGTCAACTTTCCTCCGTCATCTGGAGCAGGAGTTCTTCTACCTGGGCTGCCTTCCATTGCTAGTATGGGTCAGTAGACATTAGGCCTATGTGGTCTTCTTCTTTGGGGCTGGGGTCAGAAAATATCCTGTAATGTTTTCCTTCAATCCTAGAGTTCCTAATGATTCCATCCTCCATGTTACACCTATCAGAGTTATCTTTTTTATGCTTGTATTATTTCTGGGGTTTATCTTTTCTTTTTTGTTTTTTGTATTCAGGATGGAACCCAGAGGTATTCAACCTTTGGGATTCACTCCAGCCCTATTTTATTTAATTTTGAAATTTTGAAACAGGGTCTCACTAAGTTGCTGAGGGCCTCACTAAGTTTCTTTGTCTGGCCTCAAACCTCTCTCAGCCTCTCAAATACTAAAATTATAGGTGTGCACCACTGGACATGTCCGGCTTCCTGGATTTATCTTGTTGTTGATTCTATATCACCTCACCCAAGTCTTATCTCAAGTTAGTTTATATTGACTGCTTATCTTATCTAAGGTTAGTTTATATTGACTGTTGTTTCTCTTGACATTAAGTTCCAATGTTCTGTTTCTTCACAAGTCAATTAATTTTTATTATTTTATATATCACCTTTTGGATTATATGATGTAGACTGTAGATTTTTGCTTTATACTCTGAAGATTGTTCTTTTTTTGGTTCTTGTGGGAAGATAAATTACTGGTTGATAACAGTGAACTCACAGAGGCTTAGTTTTGTACTTTTATAGGGTGGGTAGGTTTCAATAATTTGCCATTAGTGTTAGAGTAAGTCATTTTATCGTGTGTGTGTGTGTGTGTGTGTGTGTGTGTGTGTGTTTACTGGGATTTTAACCCAGGGGCATTCTACCACTGAGTTTAAGTCCAGATCCCTTCTTATGTTTTATTTTTCAAACAGGGTTTTACTTAGTTGCCCAGGCTGGCTTTGAACTGTCAATCTTCTTGCCTTAGGCTTCCCATAAACCACTCCTGGCAAGTTTTCAACTTTTTTTTTGTTTTGTAGTGCTGGGTATTGAGCCCAGGACTTCCCGCATACTAGACAAGCTCCCTATCACTCAGCTACACCCCCATTCCTCCCATTCTTTGACATAGTCTTTGCTCAGAGTCAAGGGACTTCTGGGTTTCAATGAGAAGCTTGAAATATTTACCAAAAGATAGTCACCCATTTCATTTATAGAGTAGTACCCAAACTCTAAACTGTCTTCATTGATGACTGTGATCGTGATGATCAAACATTTATTGAGTGTATTCTATGTACCTGGTGCTATAATAGGAGTGTTCAGATTATTTTCTCATTTATTATTAAAAAATATTTTCAAGGTAAGTGTTCCTTTATAATTCTCACATTACAGATTAAAAAAAAACCTGTGGCTTAGAGGTATTAAGTTTCAGAGCAGGGCTAGTCTAGAATCAGGCTAAATACTACTGTCTCCTACTCAAGCAAAGTATACATATATGACTTAGAAATGAAAGAACTAAGATTGCCCTTGAGAATTAAACTGTTGAACTAATGTAAGATGAGCACAAAAATGTGCAGTGACACCCTAATAAGACAGAATGGCTCCTTTGCTAGTAAAGCTTGACAGTAACCTGAAGAAAAGCATTGGCATATCTAAAGAAATAATGCGTTAAACAGAAGGGCAGCCAGCCAGCTGCAGATGCCCGCACACAAAGAAACGGAGACAAATATGAGAAGCTTCCTCCAGACACTTTCCAAGAAATATGGTACCATGACCTAAGGACCTACCTCTAGTATTCAACATAGTTATTGTGGAGAGGGAGTTTTCCAGTTTTCTTGACCAGATGTTTTTATACATTTAAATCGTACAACTACATTCCTTTTTTATTTCATGCCTACCAAGCAAGTTTCTCATTATAATTTTGACTTCTTTAATTTCTTGCCTGCATGTAAGAAAATGCACAGGTATGGTTTGCATGTATGATGTAACCATGAGGTGAATCAACCTAAAAAAAAAAAAAAACATGCTGCAGATGGCATTATGGCTAGGATGGCAGAGACATCAGGGCATATCTAGGGTTTCACATCACATTATAAAGCCAACACTGAATTAAGCAGACTAAAGCATTCCCTGACACTGGGGCTCCTGTTATGGGTGAAAAGTGCATATTCTTTATTAAGTCAGTTGATTTGGGTTTTCTGTTAGGTGTTGCGAAAGGCAACCCAACTTAGAGTGAGAAAGATTCCAAAGTCTTTAGGAATGGGGATGAGGGAGTGGAAAAGAGTATGAATGGGGAGGGGCACTCGTCCTGCTTTGCCATAAACTGTATTACCAATTTCCTATATTAAATTTTCTATTTTAAAATCTGGAGTAGTTATTTTTTCTCTAATATCAGTACCTACTAGAGTGGCTTAACTATAACTGCTCTACAACTTTTCCAAAACCCACACTAGACTTCTGTATTAGTCAAGGTTCTACAAAGTATCAGAATTCATAGAATATGTATATTATAGCCAGGCATGGTGGCGCACGCTTGTAATCCCAGATTTTGGGAGGCTGAGACAGGAGGACCACGGTTCGCAGACAGCCTCAGCTACTTAGTGAGGCCCTCTGTAACTTAGTGAGACTCTGTTTCAAAATAAAGAATAAAAAATAGGGCAGGGGGTGTAGCTTAGAGGCCAAATGCTCCTGGGTTCCCTCCCCAGACCGCAAAATAAAAGAATATGTATATTATAAAAGATGATCTATCAAATCAGATTACCTAAATTAACGTAATTCTAAGTGGCCACCTGCCAATGGAGGGCTGGAAGGATCAGCAACTGTTCAAGTGGTCCCAGACCTGAAGTGTTAGAATAGGAGAGACCAATGATGCAGTACCAGTCCAAGATGGAAAGACCAGGGCTTTCTCTCCAGAGTGGTCTGTAAGAGTCCATTTAGGAGAGTGAAGGAGCTGAAGTCCTACAACTCCAGGGAAGAGTGAATGAACATTCACCCAGAAAGAACTGAGCTTGCCTTCACATCTCTTTTTCCTTCTTCCATCCCTTCTTTCATCTGTGTCTCCCGCCTATTGGAACAGTGCTGCCTGCCCAAATTCACAGTGGGGACTTCCCCTTTAACCTGCTGTTCTACATGCCAGTCATCTCATTAGCACACCTGAAGTCACTTAAACTTTGGTGTTTCATAATCCGGTTAAGTTGACAATCTAGATTAACAATCACAACGTTGAATATGGTGTTTGGGACAGGAGCTCTTCCCTCATGGATTTGCCCTGGCTTCCATCTCTCTTTCATAAGGACTATGTCCTAAGGACTAGCAAATACTCCTGGGACAAGTTAATACTGATGTTATTGTTTAAGATATCAGTTTAGAAACTTATTGAAATACCAAGATGGCCTTTCTATAGTAGACAGTTATTGAAAAATGTGGCTCCTTTTCTAGAAATCTGTTAAGGGGGGTATTGTGAGATTGCAAATACTAGAATTGTAGTTGATACTAAAGTAATCAGTAGTTATTTTGAGATTTAGAAGGGGGCTTTTAATATCACACCATGCTGTTTAACAAATTTAACTTGTTACAAACTCTTCCATGTCCCACAACAGGTATGTCAGGAAAGCAGGCCTTTTCTCACTGTTAAAAGCCTTTATTTTAGCTTAATGTGGTGCAGTATGCCTGTAATCCCAGTACTTGGGAGCCTGAGACTGGCTGACAAATAGCAAATTTGAGTCCAGCCTTAGCAATTTGTTGAGATTTTTGGCAACTTAACAAGACCCCGTTTTAAACTAAAATATAAAAAGAGCTGGGTTCAATATCCAATACCAAAATAACCCTTAATTTTGAACCACTTTCCTTATCTCCCACCCTTCTGATATGCAGACCTTACCATGGGTCTCCTAGTAGCTTCATTTGGCCACAGCCTTGATTTCTCTAGTTTCAATATTTTAGGTCCTCACTGGCCGTCACCTAGACTTTCCTTCTCTTGTGGCTATGGTGTCTTTGACTAATTTAGGTGATTTATAACACCATACATTTGATTCAGCCTGACTTCCAGACTACTCAGCCAACTTCCCTTTGGGGCCAGGAAATGATGCTTCACTAGGGTTTTTCAAGTTCTAAAAGTGGGATTATAACTGGTGGGAGGGGTGTATCTAAGATCCCTGCAGAAAGAGAAAATTCAGGACAGACTATAATGGTCATATGCTTTTATTTTCTGACCCAGATCTCTTCGGGGAATCATCTTTCCCAGTTCAGGTGATTTAGATCTATTTGGCACACTCACAGGATTGTAAAAATGACCAAGGATTGACTAATGAGTCTTTCCTTCTCTTGGCCATAGTAATAAGGCCAGGATGGGTTAATGAAATCTGGACAAAGAAACTTTTTTTTGGAAATTTTGCTTGAACTGTTGGAAAAATGAAGTATTTAGTTTTTTCACAGTGTCACTTTTATTTTGTTTTTATTGGTGCATTATAGTCTCACATCATAATATAGATCATGTTGACAATATTCATATATATTCACACAGTACTTGGTGCCCCCTCCTCTCCATTTCCCTCCCTTCCTAATACCAAGTATCTAGATTGGCAATGGTATAATCACATGTATACACATAGTCAAAGGTAGCATTTCCATGAATGAACCTCAGGCTCCCTCTTCCCCTACCCTTCCTCTCTGACTCCACTGAGGATCTCCTTCATAATCTGGAGTTCCTCTGGTATCCCAAATATTCTCTAGCTTGAGCATATTAGAAAAAAAATATATGTCACTTCTTTTTCTGCGCTTGGCTAATCTCAACATAATCTTCTCCAGGTCTTTCTATCTTCCTACAAATGACATAATTTCACTCTTCTTTATTGCTGAGTAGAATTCTGTTGTGTGTATTTCCCATAATTTTTTAGTTTATTCATCTGTTGATGGAGACCTAGGTTGCTTCTATTGTTTTTCTCTTATGAATTGTGCTGCTATGAACATGGGTATCTGAAATCAAATACACTAAGAAACCATGTAAGCCTGGAGCTGAGGGAAGCCATCTCCATCTCCACAGAACCAAAGATGAGATTCAGCAAAGAAATAAATGGTCAAAGGGTGGAGAGATAGATACTTCATTATACAGTACGAGTCCTGGATCCAACTGTGTCTATATCAGGTTGTACTCTATTTCTTCTTTTGTCTTTTTTGCTTCTGTCATTTGCAACCAAGAGAGTCCTGGGTGTAGCACTTGAACTCTTTTCAAATTTTACCTTAGGGAGATAGTTTTTAAACATACTTTTATTGGTGCACAGTAATCATCCATCAGAGAGAGATGAAAGTGATACAAACTTACATGCACACAGCACTTGGTATATTTCCCTCCACATCCTACCCCAATCCCCCCACCATAGATGTTAGTGAGATTGTATGTGGACATTGTAGTATTTGAACTATTTCCTTCATCAATTCTTCTTTTTCTTCTCTCACTTCTTTACCCCAGCCCCCTTCCACTATGCTACTGGTCTTTCTCTTTATTTATCTAAAGTCATTTTTTTTCTTCTAGCTTCCACATGTAAAGAAAACATGACTTTTTGCAACTGGCTGATCTCACTTAACATAATATTCAATAGCTCTATTTATTTTCCTGCAATTTGCATAATTTTTTCTTCATTATGGCTAAGGAAATTTTTATTGTGTGTATTTACCACATTTTCTTTATCATTCATCTGTTGATTGAAAACTAGGCTGGTTCCATAATTTGGCTATTATGGATTGTGCTGCGACAAACATGGATATGCCTGTATTACTATAGTATTCTGACTTTAACTCTCTTGGTAACATTTGAGGAGTTGGTATAACTGGGTCATATGTTGGTTCTATTATAAGTCTTTTAGGGAACAGACTGGGACAAGTTAGATATAAATCTAGGTAAAATCATGGAATTTATGAAGATGTGAATATGGCAAATTATAACTTTCTGTCTTTTCTCTGGTCTCTCTACCATAATTCATAAATTTCTGGAAGACCACAGGTAAATTATAGACATTAGACCTATTTGGGTTTTCTGGATCTGAGCTGGAAGACATTTTTTTCTTTTTCTGGACTTCCTGAAGATTTTTCTTAATAAAGATTATGACTCCTTGAATACAGTCCAAGGCCTGAGATCAGAAGTCATATAGAGCACTTTTATTTAAAAACCAACGTCAGCCGGGCATGATGGCACATGCTTATAATCCCTGCACTTGGGAGACAGAGACAGGAGGATCGCACAGGTTCGAAGCCAACCTCGCTTATTTAAGAGACCCTGTTTCCAAATAAAAATATAAAAATAGGTCTGGGAGTGTAGCACAGAGGTAGAAGGGTTTCCAGGAACCCCAGTACCACCAAACAAAAAAACAAAACAAAAAAGAAAAACAAACAAAAAAAAACCAACGTCATAAAGACTGCACAGTTGAGCCAGATGTGATGATATATGCCTGTATCCCAGTACTCGGGAGGCTGAGACAGGAGGATTGCAGATTCCTGGCTAGCCTTGGCAACTTAATGAGATCCAATTTAAAAATAAAAAATAAAATGGGCTAAGTATATAGCTTGAAGGTAAAATTTCTCAGAGTTCAGTCTGCAGTATAAAAAAAAGAGTGCATGATTAAATGGGAAGAGAAGACAGCTATGGCCATACTACTGTGTCTAAGTTAATCCTGTCCAATCTCTGAAGGCACATTCTTTGGTTTTGACGGAGCACAGTACATGGTTTTGGAATCACATAAATCTGATTTCTAGTTCTACCTCTACTAGCACTTCCTAGTTGGGTGGTCCTGTCAAATCCTCTTCACTTCTGTGAACCTCAGTTTTTTCATTTATAAAATGAAGAACGTGCCCTGAAAAGTTGGTGACTGCAATAGCTTTCTAATGAATATCCCTCATACTTTTGCCCCCTTTGACTCCTTCTCCATACAGCAGCCAGAAAGTAAAACATTAGCCTTATTTAGATATTATTTCTGCATGATAAGCAATTCAATTCAATAGCAAAATTTGATAATTTTATGTAGCATTTATCAAAATAGTTTGATAAATTTTGGCAGACATAGGAATCTATGCAAATGTCACTGTGAACAAGATACAGAACATTTTCACCACCCCCTAAAGATTCCTCATGACCCTTTGCTGTCCAGTGTCCCCTGAACTCCCAGACCCATAGCCAGAGTGACTTTTTGAGCATGTAACTCTTACCATGTACCTGCTGTATTTCATGCCCTGTAATGACTTCACTCTGGAAATTAAATGTAAATTCTCTACTGTGTCCCTCCAATTTTCTTTGTATTCTGAATCTTGTCAGCTCATATCATATGGTCTCCCTATCACTTACTCTGTTGTTACCATCACAGAACCTGTCATTTCCTATCTCTAGGTTTTAGTTATTTCCTCTCTTTGACATCTTTACCCAATTATAATCACCTCACTGACTTGTCACCTTTCAAGTTTCAGCTTCAATTCCACACCCTCAGAGAAGTCTTTCTAACCATTATAAAAATGTGCTTCCATGATTATTCATTCTTTCTCAGGGTATTGCTAAATATCCTATTTCTTTCCTTCCCAGGCCTCAGCTTATTTATTTGCTTACATGTGTTATCTGTCTCAGTTGACTATAGTCTTCATGGTAGAGAGATTATAAAACTTTGCTCCCCACTGTATTGCAGGGCCTAACATGTAGCCAGCAATTAACTCGTATTTGTTCAGTGACTTAATGCATTAACATACACAGACAAGTGCATGGCTTATGGCATGTGTACAATAAATATTAGTGCATCTGCCAACCCCTGTATCACTTATTCAATGTGATAAGGGTCATATATAAGAACCTCACAGCTAATATCATTCTCAATGGTGAAAGACTGAAAAGCTTCCCCCCTAAGATCAGGAATAAGAGAAGAATGCTTACTTTCACTACTTCTAATCAGCACAATATTGAAAGTTCTAACCCTACCAATTGGCAATAAAAATAAAAGACATGCAAATTGGAAAGGAGTAAAATTATTTCTGTTCACAGATGACATGATATCATATATAGAAAACAGTAGAGATTCCAGAAAAATACTGTCAGAGCAAATTCATAGATTCAGCAAAGTTACAAAATACAAGTCAACACACATAAATCAGTTGTATTTTATAGTGGTAATGAACAGTCTTAAAAGGAAATTAAGAAATGTTTCTATTTAAAATAGCATCAAAATATTAAAATACTTAAGAAAAATTTAACCAAGGAAGCAAAGGGCTTGTATACTGATAATTACAAAACACTACTGAAAGAAATGAAAGAAAACATAAAAAAAATTAATGGCATTTTGTACTGATGGAGTGGAAGACTAAACATTAAGGTGTCAACAATACTCAAACCTATCTGTACAATACCTGTCAAAATCCCAGTAGTGTTGTTGTTGTTGTTTTTGGAGAAATAGAAAAACTTCTTATAAAAGTCATTTGAGCCAGGCATGGTGCTGCATGCTTATAATCCTAGTACTTGGGAGGCTGCGAAAGTATGATCACAGATTTGAGGGCATCCTCAACAAGGAGTGAGCTTGAGACTCTAATCAACCTAGCAAGACATTTTTTCGAAATAAAAATAAATAAGCTGGAGCATAGCTTGGAGGTAAAATGCCTCTGGGTTCAACCCTCATTACCAAATTTAAAATAAATAAATAAACAAATAAATAAATAAATAAATCTATGCAAAAACCCTAAAGACCCAAACTAACCAAAAAACTTTTGCAAAAGAAAAAGTTGAAGGACTCACACTTCTTGATCTCATAACTCACTACAAATCTGTATTAATGAAAATAGTTTTGTAGAACTATTAGCAGAACAGACATATAGACCAAAAGAATAGAAGAGAAAGCCCAGAGCCAGGCGTGGTGGCGCACGCTTGTAATCCCCGCGCTTGGGAGGCAGAGACATGAGGATCGCGCAGGTTCAAAGCCAGCCACGTGCGCTGGCTTAGGAGACCCTGTTTCCAAATAAAAATGTAAAAATAGGTCTGGGAGTGTAGCCCGGAGGTAGAAGGGCTTCCAGGAACCCCAGTACCACCCCCCCAAAAAAGAAGAGAGAGCCCAGAAATTATATATATATATATATATATATATATTCAACATGTGTGTGGCAGTAGCTTTAATATATATGTGTTAACAATAGAATGTCAAAATACATGAGGCAAAATTGATTGTACTGCATGGAGAAATAGACAAACTCCCTATTATACTTGTAGACCTCAACAGCCCTCTTTCAGTTTTACTTCTGGGCTACATTCCTAGCCCTACTTTATTTTCTATTTGAAACAAGATCTTGGTAAAATGCTGAGGCTGTCCTCAAATCTGTGATACTCCTGTTTCAGCCTCCCAAGTACTGGGATTACAAATGAGCTCCATCATGATCAGCAGTATTTTATTTTTGACTAGGCTAAGGCTTTCAGTCTTTCACAATTCTTGGATATGTATTCTTATATATCCAGTGATTCTTGGATATGATGCCAAGATCACAGAAAGCAAAAACAAATAGATAAATAAGACTTTCTTAAACTTAAATGCATTTGTTCATGAAAAGATCCTAATGACAGAGTGAAAAGACAACTCATAAAATGAGAGAATATATTTGAAACTATACATCTGCTAAGGAATTAATAGCCAAAATACGTAAGGAACTTCCACAATTTAACAACAAAGAAACAATAACCCAACTTGAAAATAAAGGATTCAAGTAAACATTTGTCCAAAGAAGACATACAAATGAGCAAAACTACATGAAAATATACTTGACTTCACTGATAACTAGAGAAACACAAATTGAAACCACAGTGAGATACCATTTCATACCCATTGTATGACTATTGTCTAAAAAGACAAAAGTAATAAGAATAATAAGTGTTGACAAGGATGTGGAGAAATTGAAGTGTTCATGCATTACTTGTGGGAATGTAAAATAGTGAAAACATTGGCAAAAGCAAACAAATGGTTACTAAACATGGAATTACCATATAAAATAGCAATTTCATTCCTGAGTATATCTCAAAATAATTGAAAGCAGGAATTCAAACAAATATTTGCTACACCAATGTTTATTCCAGCACTATTTTCAATAGCAAAGCATGCACACAAGTGTACATTAACACACAAATATATAAACACCAGGTAGTAAATAAATATGACAGAATATTATTTAGCCTTATAAGGTAATGACATTCCAATACATGCTACAACATGGTTGAACCTACCTTGAAAACATTATGCTAAAAATGTAAGCTATACACAAAAGTACAAATATTGTATGATTCCATTCCTCAGGGATACATAGAGTGAGCAAATACACAGAAACAGAAAATAGAATAAAGGCTACCAGGAGCTGGAGGAAGGAGGAATAGGGAGTAATATTTTAATGGGTAAAGAATTTCTATATGTGATGATGCAAATATTCTGGCAAAGAATAGTCATGATGGTTACTAAATATAGTGAATATAACTAATGTCACAGAATTGCACTTTTTTCCTGAAGTACTGGGGTTAGAACTGAGGGGTATTCTGCCTCCAACTTACATTTCCAGCCCTATTTTTTTATTCTTTATTTTATTATTTTTTTCATGTAAGAAATTTTATCTATTGTGCAAAAAGAGGGCCATCGGGCTCCCCAGAATATACTGGGGCCCATTAAGTCTGTCCATTTAACAACTTTCGCTCCAGTTCTCAGACATTAAAGAACCCCAAAGGCCCTTCAGTGATCAAAGGCACCAGAGAGCACCCCCAGTTAAATGTTTGGTGGCTGAGCTGTGTGGGAGCTGTGGAGGTTTGCTTCTTGGTTCTGTTGGAGGTCCTGCTGTAGTCCCCGCAGCAGTTGGTTCAGGAGGGTAAGGCTGTTGTCTCTACGAGGCAGAGGCAAGGGTGGCAGGCAGTTCCCTTTATATTCAATCGCTGCCATTTTGGCCCGATCCTGTGCATCACGATTTGGGATCTGCAACATTCTTGTGTAGTCTCCATTCTGACCTTGGTATCGAGGGGCCAGTACTTGAAACAACTCTGGGATCAAGTCCTTTTCTATAAGCCAGAAGTCAGCCATATGTATGGCTCGTTCTTTGGTGTCCCCCAGCTTTCCACAGTCGATGAGCTTCTCCACGTAGCCCCACATCTCGTCCACCCACGCCCATGGCACCTCGATGCGCTCATGTCGCACCAGTCCCGTGAGTAAGTTCCGCAACAGGTGGATGCGGGACTCGGGACCCAGGCCCAGGCAGAGGTATAAGCAGCCGTGGGAAATGGCAGCAGACAGGGTCAGCCGCATATCCGCAGCTTCTCTCCGTTCCCGGGAGGCCGGACTATTCTTTATTTTAAAGCAAGGTCTTACTAAGCTGTGGAGGGCCTCACTAAGTAGCTAAGGCTGGCCACAAACCTGCGACCCTCCTGTCTCAGCCTCCCAAATACTGGAGTTACAAGTGTGTGCCACCACGCCCGGCTGAATTGTACATTTAAAATGATTAAAACAGTGGTTTCATGTTATGTACCTTACCACATTAAGATAAATAATAACGATGATGATGAAGCCAAGATTGCTAACTTGAAATAAAATTAATGGTTTTAAGAAAAAATATACCATGCTAGTGCTAATCAAGGAAAGCTGGGAATGCATAAATAAACTTCAGATGAAGAACTTCAGAGAAAAGAAGTTTATCAGGGATTAAGAGAGGCACTTCATGATGATAAAGAGGTTAATTCTACAAGAAGACAACAATCTTTAATGTATATGTGTTAACGATAGAATGTCAAAATACATGAGGCAAAATTGATTGTGCTGCATGGAGAAATAGACAAACTCCCTATTATACTTGTAGACTTCAACAGCCCTCTTTTAGTAATTGATAGATCAAGCAGGCAGAAAATCAGTAAGGATATAGTGGAACTGAACAGCACCATCAATCAACTGGATCTAATTGACATTTATAGAATACTTCATCCAACAACAGCAGAATACACATTCTTCTCAAGCTCATATATATCATTCAATACAGACCATATTAAGGGCCACAAAAATACTTGAAAAAGCCTGGCATGGTGATGAATGCCAGTAATCCCAGCTACTTAGAAGGATCATGAGTTCAAGGCTAGCCTGTGCAATGTAGTAAGATAGGCCATCTCAAAACCAAACAAAACAAAAAACAAAAGCAAAAAATCAAGTGTACAACAACAATAAAAAACAAAACATTTGAACAATTTTTTAAAGAATAGAAATCTAGCCAGTCATGATGGCACATGCCTGTAATCCTAATAATTGGGAGGCTGAGACAGGAGGCCAGCCTTAGCAACTTAGTGAGAGCCTCAGCAACCTTAAAAGACCCTGTTTCAAAATAAAAAATGAAAAGGGCTTGGGAGCATAGCTCAAAAGGAGAATACCCTGGGTTCTATCCCTAGTACTACCACCAACACACACACACACACACACACACACACACACACACACGCACAATATTTATAAATTATGTTATCAGTTCAAAATGGAACTAAACTAGAAATCTATAAATAAAAAGATACCTTGAAAAATCTCATAATCTTTGGAGATTAAGCCACATATTTCTAATAACATGTGAGTCTATGAAGAAGCTGTAAGAGAAATTTAAAAACACTTTGAGCTAAATGAAAATGATAATATAACTTGTCAAAGTTTGTATGGTACAAGGAAATTTATAGCATTAAATACATATATTAGAAAAGAAAATCTAAAATTAGTATAAAGCTTCCACCTATTAAACCGGAGAAAGTAGAACAATTTAGGCTTAAAGCAAGCATAAAAAATTAAAATAGAGCAGAAAACTAATTGAAATTGAAAACAGGAAAATAGCAGGGTGTGCTAGCTCACACTTGTAATGGCAGTACTTGAGTGACTGAGATAGGAGGATAACAGGTTTGAGAGCACCCTCAGCAATTTAGTGAGACCGTGTTTCAAAATAAAAAATAAAAAAAGAGCTGATGGTGTATCTCAGAGGTAGAATAACACCATTGAGTTAAATTCACAGTAACACACACCAAAGAAAGAGACAAAGAAAGAAAGAAAGAAAGAAAGAAAGAAAGAAAGAAAGAAAGAAAGAAAGAGGAAAACAGAAAAATACTTTAAAAGCCCCAAATCTGATTTTTTAAAAGATAAATAGAACAAAATATACCTTTAGTTAGGCTGACCAAGAAAAAGAAGACACGAAATTTTAATATAAGAAATGAAAGAGGCATTATTAGTACTGATCCCATGAACATTAAAGAATAAAGGAATAATATGAACATCTCTAGGCCCACATCTTGTTAATGTATAAATCGGGTCAATTCTTTAAAAGGCACAAATTAACAAACTCACACGAGGATGAATAGATAATCTGAATGAACCTGTATCTAATAGAGAAATTGAATCAATAATTAATATTATAAAACAGAAAGTACCAGGCCCAGATTATTTCATTAGTGAATTTTACCAAATATTTAAAGAATAAATAATATCCATTCTTTAAAATACCTTCTAGAAATTCTAGAAAATGAAGGAAACATTTTCTAATCCATACTATAAGGCCAGGATTACTCTATTACCAAAATCAGATAAAGACATTATGAAAATAGATAACAATAGACTAATATCTCTCATAAACATAGGTGCAAAAATCCTCTACAAAATAGTAGCAGATCAAATCCAACAACATATGACAAGTGTTACACACATGACTAAGTGGGATTTATTCCAGCTATTCAAAACTGGTTCAGCATTTGAAAATAAGTAATGAAGAAATGTAATCCATTATACCAACGGCCAAAAGAAAAAAAAATCATATGATCATATCAACAGATGAATTAAAAGCCTTGGATAAAATCCAACAATACTTTGTAATAAAAAACTTAGGAAATTCAGAATCAAGGGGTACTTCCTCAGTGGAATAAATAGTATCTACCAATATAAAGCCTATGGATTACACCATACTTAATGGTGAGAAGCTGTATATTTTCCTCACAAGTTTAGGGAGAAGGCAAGGTTATGCCCTCTCATTACTGCTATTCAACATTGTACAAAGTCTTAGCTAATGCAGTAAGAGAAGAAAAAAAGAAAATATACAAACTGGGAAGGAAAAATACTACTTTCTTTGTTCACAGACAACATTAGAAAATTTCAACTAATTGACCTTAAAATATTTTCTTGGAACTAAAATATACAAATTTCAATTGCTTTCCTGTATATCAGAAATGGGAAATTTGGATTTGAAATAAAAAATCACAATACCATTTACAGTCACACACAGAAAAGACAAATAATTTGACATAAATCTAACACTATATATAGAATCTACATGTAAAAATATAAAAAATCAGATAAAAGAAATAAAATATCAAAGTAAATGGAAAGATCTGCTGTGTTCTTAGACTGGAGGACTTGATATTTTTAAGATGTCAATTAGATTTAATACCATCTTGACCAAAATGTCCCTGGGTTCAATCTCCACTACCACAAAAAAAGAAAAGACATAAATAAGCAAATTAGATATTTGCAAATTTAAACAACAGTTAAATGCCACTAAACATCTATTACAATAGTTAAAATTTTTAAAATTGTCATTACCGAATGCTAGTAAAATGTAGATCTATAGGCACTCTCATTCATATTTGGTGGGAATGTAAAATGGTATAGCCACTTTAGAAAACAGTTTGAAACTTTCTTACAAACATAGTCGTGTGTGTGTGTGTGTGTATGTGTGTGTGTGTGTGTGTGTGCGCGTGCGCGCGCGCGCGCGCACACGCGCGCCTGACACCAGGACTTGAATCCAGGGGTATTCTATCTCTAAACTTCATCCCCAGCTGTTTTTTTTTTTGTTTGTTTGTTTTTATTTTGAAACCAAGTCTTGCTATGTTACTGAAGTCCTCTCTAAGTTGCTGAGGCTGGCCTTAAATCTGTGATCCTCCTGCCTCAGTCTCCCAAGTATTGGGTAGCATGAGCCACTGTCCCCAGCTTAAAGATAGTCGTTTTATGTTGCAGTAATTGCACTCTGAAATATTCACCCAATTCACTTAAAAAATCTATGCCCAGAGAAAAGTCCGCTCACATACTTATAGCAGCATTACTCAGAATCCCCCCAAAAATGGAAGCAACCAAGATGTCCTTCAATAGGTGAATGGATAAACAAAATGTGTTACATCCATACAATGGAATACTATTTGGTGCTAAAAAGTAATGAACTATAAAGTCATAAAAATACAGAGATGAAATTCAAATGTGAAAGAAATCAGTCTGAAAGCGCCACATACTGTACTATTCCAAAGATATTACATTCTTAAAAATGCAAAGCTGTAGATACAATAATCAGTGGTTGCCAATGGCCCAGAGGGTAGGGGAATGAAAAGGTGAAGCATGGGAGATTTTTAGAGTAGTAAAATATCTGCATGGTAATGTAAAGATAGATATATGATATTTTAGTCATTTTTTCATAGCCATGATAAAAAAATACCTGACAAGCATAAATTAGAGGGAGAAAGATTTATTTAGGGCCTATGATTTTATAGAAGGTTTCAGAGGTCAGTCCATGATCAGCTGGCTTGTAACAACCAAATGACTTGGAAGCAGAGCTTTAGGGCATGGCTAAGGAGAAAAAAGCCTCACTCAGCTTATGGCAGCTGTAGCTTCTGGTAACAGACAAAGGAGGGAGGGGGCAGTGGACAGACACAGTCACCAAAGCTACACCCCCAGTGACTTACCTTCCTCAGCCATCCTTGCCTCAGAACATGTCTGCATTGTCCAGCAGATAAGTTTCTCCGTTCTACCTGTGAGCCACACCCTAGGCCTTTCTACTTATTTATTTTTATTTTGAAACAGTGTTTCACTAAATTACCACAAGAAGAACCCAAGCCTGCTATCCTTCTGTTTTAGCGAGTACTGGGATTACAGGCATGCACCACTGCACTCAGCCTGAGAGACATTTTAAATCTACCATGATACATGACACTATTCATTTGTTACAATCTATAACCCTTATAGCTCAAAGAGTTAACCTTAGTGTACAATTTAAAAACAGTTTAAAAAACATGTAAAAGCAGTTTAAAAACATGTAAGAGGTTGGGGATTTGGGGATGGAATGCAGGCTGCGACAAAAGATCCTAACTACTTTACAAATATACGAAACAGCTTTACTGAAAAGGGGCTAGAGGAGAATAGGTCCTGACCTATAACTTTGGAAATGTGTGGAATCTCTAAGACTAACACAAAGAGCTGTTCATAAGCACCGTAATCTAGTTGATAAAGTCTTTTTCCCATGGGGTTATATGTTAGCAATTCTGATACTGAAATTGAACTTAATTAACTAAATAGATAGCATATGGTGGGAACTAGGTTTCTCACTGTTGGCATGGGAATTTATAGATAAGCAAGAGGAGGAGGCTAAAATGATCCATATGGTAATAATGGATTAGAGTTGGGAGACACCAGTATGAACTTATGTTTAGCTTAATATACAGATGGTTAAGTATAGAAGTGTTTGTAGATATGTGCATATACACAGGTTAATATATATACACATGTCTTTGCGCCATCAACTGAGAAGAGCTAGAAGCAATGACCTTCAAGGAATAAAAAGGACACACATAGCATTCAGATCTTGATTTTTAATACCATTCTCCAGTAAAGGAACACAGACTGGAGAAATGGCTGATTCTAGGACTAGGGTAG
The DNA here is from genome assembly GCF_963383645.1 of Muscardinus avellanarius. NCBI lineage: Eukaryota > Metazoa > Chordata > Mammalia > Rodentia > Gliridae > Muscardinus > Muscardinus avellanarius. The sequence goes on from NC_137792.1 coordinate 108,442,835, forward strand.
GAAACACAAAATGAGTTTGGCACTTTGTAGTGCCAAAAAAGGAGGGAAGTGTACACATACAAATGGGGTTTGTCAAAGGGACACAGGAGCCGCATAAAATAGCTGCCAAGAGCTTCCAATGGCCAGATTTAGAACAAATTGAGCAACTAAGGAAATAAAGTAGTATCATTTTATAACCCGAAGTATAGGATGAATAGCCATGACTCCATGCTGACATAAAGAAATGACTGGATAAAATGATAAATGTGGGAGAAGAAACAAATTTGTGCATATGAATTTTAAATATTTTTGTAGTTATTGTTCCCTCAAGAAAGGGGAGTCTAATGTCCTATTCTTCATGCGGGGCTACCTAGAGTGACTTCCTTTCAAAGAGTACAGTATGCAAAGGAGTAAGAAAGGCTCACTTTACAGTAGCAAAGCCTAACAATATTACCTCAACAAGGTCAATATCAATAGGCATAAATTATGTGGATAATATGTGTCCTTGATATGATGTCATGAAAATGGCACTTTAACTCTGTGCTCTTTCTCCCAATAGTCCATAACCTCAGCATTATACTTTTTTTTTTTTTTTTTGCAGGTCTGGGGATGGAACCCAGGAGCATTCGACCTTTGAGCTATACCCCCAGCCCTATGTTTTATTCTTTATTTTGAAACAGGGTCTCACTAAGTTGCGGAGGGCCTCACTAAGTAGCTGAGGGGGTCCGCAAACTGTGATCCTCCGGTCTCAGTCTCCCGAATGCTGGGATTACAAGCGTGCGCCACCACGCCCAACTACTTGCTTTTATCTGTGATAAACATCAGACAAATTCAAATAATGGGGAATCCTAAAAATACCTAACTAGTACTGCAAAAATGTAAAGGGAAGTATGAGAAACTATTACAGCCAATAGGAGCCTAAAGAGACGTGATAACTTCACATTATGTTGTATCCTGAGGGGGACCCTGGAAAAAAAATTAGGTAAAACCGTGAAATTTTATTAATATTGATGTTTCTGTACTGGTTCATTAAATGTGACAAATGTACTCATGTACCACGTTAATAATAAGGAAACTTAGGTATAGGGTGTATTGGAACTCTCTGTAATACCTTCTCAGTTTCTCTGTAAATCTAAAATTGTTCTAAAAACAAAGATCATTTAATAATACTTGACAAGTCAACAGGCAATAACATCCATCTAATTGTGCTTCTTTGCATTTCCTTGATTAAAGATGAGGTTAGCCGGGCGTGGTGGCACACACTTGTAATCCCAGCATTTGGGAGGCTGAGACTGGAGGATCACAGTTTGCGAACAGCCTCAGCTACTTAGTGAGGCCCTCTGCAACTCAGTGAGATCCTGTTTCAAAATAAAGAATAAAAAATTGGGATGGGGGTGTACCTTGGAAGTTGAATGCCTCTAGGTTCCATCCCCAGACCCGCAAAAAAAAAAAAAAAAAAAAAAAAAAAAAAGGTGAGGTTGAGGTTGAGTAGCTTTTTGTAGGCTTATTCTCTGTCCATGCACTTTTTTCTTTAGTGAATCTTCTGTGTCTCCTGCCTGATTTTCCATTGGAATATTTATTTATTTATTTATTTATTTATTTATTTATTTATTTATTGCGGTACTAGGGATGGAACCCAGAGGCATTCTACCTTCAAGCTACACCCCCAGCCCTATTTTCTTATTCTTTATTTTAAAATAGGGTCTCACTGAGTTGTAAAGGGCCTTTACTAAGTATTAGCTGAGGCTGCCCGCAAACTGCAGTCCTCCTGTCTCAGCCTCTCAAATGCTGGGAATACAAATATGCACCATCACGCCTGGCTGGAATTTTTGTTAACGTTTATTAATTTATTATAATATATAATATATCATATGTTATATATTATGATTAATTTATTATTAATATGCAAATATTTGTTAACATTTTTGTTAATAGGTTGTAAAATGAAAGAAATTAACTGTGGTGTGTCATATGTGTTCTTTCTCAATTTGGTATTTGTCTTTCCATCTTGTTTGCGATGTTTTCTGCAGGATTGAAAGTTTTCATTTTTATGTAGTCAAATGTGTGAGGCTTTCCTTAATGGTCTGTATGTTTAATATCATGCTCAAAAAGGCCTCTGTTCTCCTGAGATTATAAAAAATGTTCATTCCTATTTCCTTCTGCTGGTTTAGTGACTCATTTTTATATTTTATATTGTTATACCAAAATCTTTATGGTGTAGGAAGTGAGGCATTAATCCAGCTTTATTTATTTTCTAAACAATTAGCTAGTTATAACAATAGTGCTCATTGAATGTTTCTTTTCCCTAGTAAGTTGCAATGGCTTTTATAGCACAACAGATTCTTCATGCAGAAATTTATCTGCATTTTCCATTCTGATTCTGTTATTTCTTTATTCTTACTATAATGCCAAAGTATTTTAATTATATTGTGGCCTTGTAATAAATTTTAATATCCAATAGAGTAAATCCTCTTATGAACTTAATTTTTCAAAATTTCTTGCTATTCTTTGATATTTATTCTCCCAGATAAACTCAAGAATAATTTTGTAAAGTTTCAAAAAAATGCGGCCCCAAAATTCTTAGAATTTTTATAATTTTGTTGATAAATTATAGTCTCAAATCATAATGTAATTCATAGTGATGATGAGATACACACACACAGCACTTGATGGACTTTCCCCCAACTTCCTCCCCATTCTTCTCACCCTTCCCCATATTGGGTATTGAGACTGGGACTGGTATTCTCGTATATGTACATAATGTCAATGGAAGCGATGCTTTCATTCTCTCTCCACCCCTTCCCCTAAACCACCTCCTTGGCTCCACTGCAGTTTCTCCTCCTTTATTCAAAGTCTATTTGGTATCCCGATTACTCCCTACCTTCCACATATGACAAAAAATGTATGGCCCTTCACTTTCTGTGATTAGGTAATCTCACTTAGCATAATGTTCTCCAGCTCCATCCATTTTCCTGTAAATGACATAATTTTGATCTTTATGACTAAGGAAAATTCCATTGTGTGGATATCCCATAATTTTGTAATCCATTCATCTGTTGATGGACACCTAGCTTGCTTCCATAATTTGGCTACTGTGAATTGTGCTGCTATATAAGCATGGATATGTATATATTAGCATAATATTCTAATTTTTATTGAGAATTTTTTAGCTTATAGGGTAATTATGAGAGAGCTGGCAGCTTTTTGCAAGATTGACTCTCCCTATCTAAGAACATGTTATATTTTTCCATGTAAAAAAGTTTTATTTTAAGGCTGGGGGTGTTGCTCAGTGGTAGAGCACTTGCCTAGCATGTGTGAAGCCTTCAGTTCAATCTCCAGCATCAGAAAAATATGTCTTATTTTATATGCCTCAGTAGAGTTTTATATTTCACATGAATTTTAGATTTTGATTAAATTTATATTCTTAGGCATTTATACATTTCTTCACATAAGTCTTGCATTTTTCTGTTAAATTTATATACTTAGGTAATATATGTTTGGTATTGCTATTGGCAATCGAATACATTCTCACCATTTACACATACACACACACACAGGGGTGAACTAATTCAGGGCTTTACACATGCTAGGCAACACTCTACCACTGAGCTACATCCCCAGCCCTGTTTATCGATTTTTTTTTTAAATTTTGAGACAGAGTCTTGTTAAGTTGCCGAGGCTGGCCTCAAATTGTGATCTTCCTACCTCATTCTCTTGCATAGCTGAGATCCCAGGCAAGTCCCTGTACCCTGATTCATTATTATATTTTATATCTTTATTACTGCTGCATATAAAAATTTTTAGGAAGGGATAAATAAACAAGTCCATGTAAATCTGTATGTATCCAGTAATACATATGCTCCACTGAAATAGAGACTTCCAAGAGTTTGCGCTATTTTGTCCTTAGAGGATCCAGGCTTCTGTTACTTCTTTCCCTGGACATATTTCTCCAGCTCAGGACAATTGTCTCAAATAGGAAAGGGACTATTAACAATCAAATGTACTGGTACCTGGCAACACATTTAAGCTCCAACACTTCCTAAATGCACGTCTTTGGATAAGTAACTTTATATCTCTGTGTCATAGTTCCTCCATATATAAAATGAGGGTGACAATAATAGCACTTACCTCATAGTATTGTTGCCAACATTACATGAACACAGACAAAGCACTCAAAACATTGCCTTGGAGCCTGGCATGATACATGCTTGTAATCCCAGTACTTGGGAGGCTGAGACAGGGGGAATCACAGGTTTGTGGCCAGCCTCAGCTACTTGATGAGGCCCCTGCAACTTAGACCCCGTTTTAAAATAAAGAATAAAAAATAATAAAATAGGGCTGGGGGTGTAGCTCGGTGGCAGAATGTCCTTGGGTTCAACCCCCAGTACCACAGGGAAAAAGAAAAACTGCCTTGGAATAGTATCGCAAATTACTACAATTACCTTCAATGTCCTCTTCTCCATTCTCCACACTATATAAAATCATTCCTTTTAAATTTTATTTGCCATATATACGTTTTCTACATACAATCAGCATGCATTGTAACTGTTTGTATTAAAAGTCAGTTTTATCTAAAATGTTGCCTGGCTAGAGTACATTTGACCTTAACAGGAAAAGAAAAAACAAATGGATTTACAACTTTCAGCTGTTTGGTATTCTGCAAGTGTTCATGTACTTACCCTTTTAAGCAAAATGCAGCTGAAAAAAATGTTTCCAGAACCTGTAGTTTAGATTTTACATATAATTTCAGCATTTTATTACTACCAACACAATGCTGACTAAAATAGAAGAAAAAGAAAAGGGAAGGAATAAAATATATCTAAAATTATTCAGTATAAAAAGAGGACTAAAGGAATTAAGCAGCCTTCCCCCCTCATTTTTATATTGTAGAAAATCATTACATCAAGATAAATCATTAAAAATGTTAATAAAAACAGGGAACAGTTATGCATACCAGTAATCCCAGTACTTGGGAGGCTGAGACCATCTATCATGTGATATTTGTGACTTGTCTCTTAGCATAATACTTTCAAGGTTCATCCATGTTATATCATTCATCAGTAGTTCATTTTTTATGGCTGAATAATGTACCTTTGTATGTATGCAAAACATTTTGTTTCTCTCACTTAGCATAATACTTTCAAGGCTCATCCATGTTATATTATGTATCAGTAGTTCATTCTTTTTATGGATGAATAATATGCCTTTTTATGTATGCACAACTGTTCATCTGTGCATCAATTGATGGGCATGAAGTTGTTTCCATCATTTGGTAATATGAATACTACTACTCTGAACATTCATATTATAAGGCTTTCCAAGGACATATGTTTTCATTTCAGAATGGAACTGCTAGATCATATGGTAACTCTATGTTTAACTTTATGAGGAAATGCCAAACTCTTTTTCAAGTGGCTACATTATTTTGCATTCCCACCAGCAGTATATAAAGTTCTGATTTTTCCACATCCTTGCCAACACTTGATGCTATCTGACTTTTTTATTATTGCCATCCTACTGAGTATTTCATTGTTATTTTGAACTTTCTTCCCTTTTTATTATTGAAAAGTATTTCATTGTACAGACATGCTACAATTTATTTCTCCATTCTCCTGTTGATAGATATTTGGGATGTTTCTAATTTTGTGCTATCGTGAATAAAGCTGCTATAAACGTTATTATAGAAGTCTTCTTGTGGACATATGTTTTGGTATCTTTTAAATAAATGCATAAGCATAGAATTGTTGGGTCATTGAGTAGGTATATGTTTAACTTTACAGGAAAATTCCATCCAAACTGCTTTTCAAATAGTTGTACCTGGCTTGCTATGTATAAAAGATCCAGTGTTTCACATCTTCTCTAACATTTGGTATTATTAAATTCTTTTCTTCACCATTCTGGTAGTTGTGTAGTGGTATCTTGTGGTTTTAATTTGCATTCCTGAAAAGACTAAAGATGTTGAACACTTTTCATCCACTTTGTGGCCATTTGTGTATGCTCTTTTGTGAAGTTTTTGTTCAAAGATTTGCCTGTTTAAAATTTTTGAATTGTTCATTTTTTGTTATTGATTTATATAATAGGGTTTCTCAATAGTGGTACTATTGACATTTGAGGCCAAGGAATTCTTTGATGTGGGAGGCTGTCCTGTGCATAGTTAAGATATTTTGCAGCATCTCTATCTCTACCTGATAGAAACCATTAGAATCCCCTCTCTAGCTGTGGCAACCAAAAATATCTTCAGACATTGTCAATTGTCCCTGGGGACAAAAATCACCTCAAGTTGAAAGCCACTGATTTATAGGGAATCCTTCATATATTCAGGGTGAAAGTCCTTTGTCAGATATTTTTGTTGTGAACAGTTAATCCCACTCTATGGTGTACTATTAAATTTTCTTTAATTATGCCTGTGGACGAGCAGAAATTTTACATTCATATAAAGTACAAGTCATTCATTAATTTCTTTTATGTTTAGGACCTAACAGAGGACTTTGGCCAAGGTGCTAATGGTGGTGGGAGCCCCTTGCTACCCAGTGAGTGCTGCCTGCTGCTACTTGGTATGGAAGGAGATCTCTGGCTCAGTGGAGAAGCAAGGTGCCTCCTGCATCTCTGGAGGACTGAAAATGCTTCCAGGCCCAGATAGCTTGTTGAAATGAGATTTTCCCTGTTGATGCTCTTGGTCCATGCTGTTTTGTGTCTCTAAGTGAGGCAGAAGAGTGTCAATCCCATAAGGATAAAGACATTTCCAAGTCAGGTGTAGTGATATACGACTGTAATCCCAGTACTTGGGAGACTTGTGTTTTCATATTAAAAAAATGAAATCAGGGCTAGGAGTATAGCTCAGAGCTAGAACGCTCTTGGTTCAATCCCCGGTACCAAATCTCAATGTCTGTCTGTCTGTCTGTCTGTCTGTCTCTGTCTCTCTCTCCTCTCTCTCTCTCTCTCTCTCTCTCTCTCTCTCTCTCTCTCTCTCTCTCTCTCTCACCTTATGGAATGTGAATTATATCCTAATATAGCTGTTACTTAAAAAGAGAAGAAATTATCTGATACATAACAGGTAGAATATAAAAAACATAATATGACCAAAAGAAGCAAACCCTAAAGAGAATATACTTGTTATTCAATTTACAGAAGATAAAGGCAACTATAGTGACAGAAAACATATCCATGGTTACCCACGAGGGCTAAGGACCAGCTGAAAGTGGAAATGAGAGTGCTTTCAAATGTGATGAAAATGTTTTATATCTTGATACAGGGTGGAAGAAATAAGATGTATATATTTACTAAAATGTGTCCCATTATACACTTTGGATATATATATATATATATATATATATATATATATATTACTTTGCTATATGCGAATTTGAGTTCAATTAAGAGAAAATATAGGAGACAAGAGGACAAGAGACAGGAAGAATCAGGGAGTAACAGAGAAGCAAAAGAAAGAGGGGAAGGAGTAGGTTTAGGAAATACTTAACAAATAGAATCTATAGATTTGGTATCTGGTTGGATATTAAGATCAGGGAGAGGAATGGGAGTACATGGTCAAAAGGAGACGGAGTAATATTCGGTAAGATTCGTAACTTTATTTATTTTGTATTAGGGATCGAACCCAGGGGCATTATACCTCCAAGAAACACACCTAGCCTTTTTTATTTTGAAACAGTCTCAATAAATTGCTGAGACTGGCTGTGGACCTATGATCCTCCTGTCTCATTCTCCCACATGCTGGGAATACAGGTATGTGCCACCAAGCATGCAAGATTCTGGACTTGAAAGTTAGAGAAATATGTAGCAAGCACTTCCAAAACCTGTGGAGCCCTGGGCTCTCATCTCTCCAGAGCCTTTCTTGGTTTATTCATCTGTAAAATGGCAACAATCTTCATGAACTTTTCACAAGGTATCTATGAAATAATACATATAAAATACCTACAGGAACCCAAGCATGACTTCTAGATTTCTAACTTGTCCCACAGATTGGTGTTGCTCTGCCTCTGAGATTGGATTGTGGTCTCAGAGACAAGAAGGAGTGGTACAGGGGATACCCAAACAAAGAAGTTAGGCTAAGCAGTGATTTCACAGCATCTAAGGACTGGAATGAGCCCAGGACAAAAGTTTCTAGACCTACTCTCAGGAGACATCTCCCTATCAGATTCTCAAGCTGAAGGGAGGGTGATGCTGGTGGTATCTCCACTGCCAGTTCACACTCATAGAAGCATACACTCTCCAAACTTCTCTTCTTTTCTCTATTTGGGCCACCAAGCTCAACTCGGACTTTCTTTCCCTGGCTCAGTATTTAGAGTGGCACCCTTTCTAAGAGCAATGGAATATTGCTGGAGTCTGGGGGGAAAATTCTACATCTTTTGTGTCCAATCAAGATCCTGCTTCCACTTTCATCTGTGCTCTAATGTTCAATGGTGTGCATAGTCTAGATTGTGGAACGTGGGGCCCTTAGCTCTGGGCTATTGTCAGAACCACCAGGGAAAGGGAAGGTGCCGAAGAGCTGGAAAAACTGGCCGGAAATGTGGGAATCTGACAGCGTTTCTTCAGAAATCATCTCAGGTGATGAAAAGTAACCTCAGTTACCATGGGGGGGCAGCAGAGGCCAATTTACAGAACCCTGAGCCTGGCTGATGAACTCCTAGGTTAGAATGTTTGGATCTTGTGCACCAAGAAGGGTCCAGGGTGGGCTCAATCCCAGGCTAGCAATTGCCTCCCTGAAGGCTGGTACAGACTTGGCCCAATGGGGACGGGTGTGATCCAAAGAGTAGCCAGAGAAATCCAGGACAGTAGAGCAGCCTGAGGTATCCACAGTACCACAATAGAGAAGACCATGGTAAAGGAAGAAGGCAGTTATTTGCATGTAATCTAGTTCTCTCCTTCTCTCACTGACCCTCACATAAATATATTCTTTCTCACTTTTGATGTTCTAGGCTGAACTCTCCCAGTCTGCTCAGAATGGCTCTCTCAACTTTGTCCCAGATCACCTGAGCAATGACTTTTTTCCATGACCACCATGTTGACCTCTCTAGCCTGAAAGAGTCACTTTTTGCTTTTATGGCCCATGAATTTAGAGTATCCAGATTTTATAAGAATGCAACTCAGGGAGTTGGGTGTGGTGGCACACACCTGTAATCCCAGTACTTGGGAGCCTGAGACAGGAGGATCGTAGGTTCATGGCCAGCCTCAGCAACTTAGCAAGACCCTTTTTCAAAATATAAAAAATAAAAAAGGGCTGTGGGTGTATATCAGTGGTAGAATACCCCTGGGTTCAATCCCCAGTATCACAAAAGGAAAAAAAAAAAGAAAGCAATTCAGGGATTCTGGGAAGAGTTTCATCCTTCCCCTGGGTGAACACAAAGAATGAGTCATCAGTGATTTCTTGGGGAAAAGGATGTGGCTGGTAACCAGTGCCAGCTTGATTAGTTCCTGAACTCAGAAGACTTTGGCTACTCAAATTCAGCAAATGAGCTGAGAGCCAGAAGTACTCTTAACAGGGGGAGTCCAAAAGTGAGTTTAGACTTCAGAACAGAAAGAACTAGTTAATTGGCATATCTAAACCTGAAATACCATCCACATTGGAGGCCACACAGCTGATACAATAACAGACCCAAATATGAGCTAAGATAGACCAGTGAAAGTACCGAGCTTTCCTGAGAATTATCCTGGGGAAGCTGCCCTGTTTTTTTTTCCCCAACCTCCCTGAACCTGTGTCTGGTTCAGACCAAATCGAAGAGGCCTCCTGGCTTTCTTCCTGTAGGCTGAAGAGCTAAGCCTCCTTTTATTTCCTTCTAACAACTGCCATCTGCTCTGGGCCCTTTGGGTGGGACACAGCTCTCCTTTTGTCTAAAGAGAGATATAAAGTCACCCCAGCATTCCCCCTAATAAATCTAAAGACAAGCCTCAGCAAGGCAAAACAAAATAGAGCAGAGAAAACCAAAGCAACACATTGCACATACTAGGTTTGGTGAATTATTACAGTGGAATAAATATAAAATGATAAAGTCTCCACCAGGCATGATGGTGCTCACCTGTAATCCCAGTATCTGGGAGGCTTAGACAGAAGGATCACAAGTTTCAGTTCAGCCTCATTAATTTAGCAAGACTCTGAGCAATCTAATGAGATCCTGTATCAAAATAAAAATTAAAATAGAGTTGGTGGTATAGCTCAGAGATAGAATGTTCTTAAGTTAAACCTCCAGCACCAAAAATCAAATAAATAAATAAATGTATAATAAAAAGGGTTGGCATAGCTCAAAGGTAGAATGCCCCTGGGTTTAATCCCCTTACACACACACACACACACACACACACACACACACACACTCACACACTTTTCCCAACCTCAGACCTGAAACATGCAGGCCTGCTTTCTGTGCATGGGAAATGTGTATCTGTGAGAATGTTCACTCCGGGTGGTGAGGAGAAGCACCCAACCCACAAGCTTCTGCTATACATAGAAATTGTCTCCTCTGGGAGCTTCCTCCCAGCAGAGAACAAGACTTAATAACCTGCCTGTGAATGTGTCTCAGCAACAAAACAGAATAGAAAGAGACCAGACGGAAGAAAAATGAGATGCTTACCCTGCCCTAGGAGGAACCGTTCAAGGTGGACTGATATGTACTGAGGGCCATGAATAAGACACTTAAGAACCATCATGACATTTTATCTACACAACGACCTTATGAAGTAGCTGTTTTCCCCATTTTGCTGAAGGGGAAACAGGCACTGATTGCTTGTGCTTAGAAGTACCAGGCTGGTATATAACCTAGGCCAGCCTGACTCCAAAGTAGATATTCTTTCCCGTAACAATGTGCTGCTTCCTGAACATGGTGAGAGGTCAAAGAATTCCAGAACCATAGGCCAGTCCTCATGAGGCCAGTTGAGAAAGGCAACCATAAGATCAAAGGATCACAACCCAAGCTGCAGGAGAATGACAGATCCTCCAGGGGATATGTCAGACACAAAGCGAAACTGCAGCACATGCTAGGGCATGCCCCCACAAGAGGCAGTGGGGGAGCAGATGGTGGGAGGAGTTGAAGGAGAAGTCCCTGAGTCAAGGGAACTCAGATAATTTTTTGATACTGGGGATTGAACCCAGGGACATTCTATCTCTGAGCTACATCCCTGGCGCTTTTTATTTATTTATTTATATTTTGAAACAGAGTCTCTCTAAGTTGCCGAGGCTGACCTCCAACTTCCAATGTTCCTGTCTCAGCTCATTTCCCTTCTATATTCTGCTCTGCTAGTGGCAGGGGATGAGGCCAGAAGTGATATTTGTATTGAGGATGGAGTTCCTTTCTTGATCCCAGGGCCTACCTTTTACCATCTTAATGAGGTAGCATCCTTGGGCAAGATGAGTCAGGGAGTTGAAGAGAGGGGTTATCTGGCCTTCACAAGCAATCTGCACCTGATACCAAACCAAGAGTCTTTGGGCCAAGTTTTTACCCTGCTTATGTGCTGATTCTGGAGAGGAACTAAAGAGTAGTGCTGGCGGGAGCATCTGAAAACTCTCACCTAGAAAATCCATCCCAGTCTTGAGGTCTCTTGCTGACCCATGTACTCAGCGAAGAGCAATGCTATTTCCCTTGAGAAGAGAAACCCATTGTGCTGAAGAGCGAACCTCTATGGGGTAAGAGGCTGTAGTCTCCATCTTGGGCCCTTTGAATGTCTCTTTTCTCCTTAGGGCCCTAGTTCTCACTCTGATCTTACCACTGTCCCTCCCTTAGTAAAATAGAATGTGGTGCCTCACTGACAGACAGTATGGAAGCTCTTGCTCCCAGTTCCCCCATAATGAACTCCATTGTGGGTTTTACCTCTTTCTTATGGCCCTAGCTGCTACACAGTTATCCCCCCGGCATGCATCACTCTCTTTTTAGCACTCTGTCCTGAGAGGGTCACAGAGCCAATCACTGGTCATCCCTGAGAACAGTGGAGGAAGCAGGAGGCATCTGCATATAAAACTGAGTCACACTGAGAGATGCAGAAGAACATGTCAGAAGTCAAAATAGGGCAGCTTCCATTACATGCATCTTGGAGCCAACTATGGCAAACTTTTTTCTGGGACTCACAAGTTCTGTCTAAACTACTTCTAGGCTCCAAAGCAGCAGAAGTCTGGCTCCTTCCCTCTCTGGCCCAGTGTGCTCTGATATGGCAGTGTCCTTTTAACTCTAGCCTCAGAAGCAAGGGTTTTAGGGTGAGCTCCCCTCTCCAGCCAGCACTACAGAAACTTGAGTCCCCAATTTTTTTGGAGACCTTCCCCCAGCACAAGTTCCCTCTCTGAGGAATACATTACTTTTCCAGATGATCCTCAAGACTTATATGTGATTGATACCATTTATTGTCCTATAGTTCATATGAGGGGCAAGACTAAAATGTTTAAAGACCTCACAGTCTGATACACTTCAGCTTTGCAAGATCCTTAACATCCAAAGGGGATGATTTGACCACTAATGGTACTTTATTTCTTCGTACTATGAGCTGTGTTTATCCATAAACAATAACTTTTATTAAAAACTCTTTGGAGCCAGGCATGGTGCACACCTGTAATCCCAGCACTTGGGAAGCTGAGAAAGGAGGATCACAAGCTCAAGGCCATATTTAGCAATTTAGCAAGACCTTCAGCAATTTAGGGAGACCCTGTTTCAAAATACAAAATGCAAAGGGCTGGGACTGTAGCTTGTAGGTAGAATGCCCCTGGGTATAATCCTGAATACTCCCCCAATCCAACCCCCCCAAAAAAAAACTCTTTGGATACAGTTGGGCCATTGTACTTCATTCTTGCTATGGGAAACAAAAAATTAGTCTTAAATTCAGAGATGATGAAATTGGAAAAAAAGACTTACAATCAATCTTGAAACTGAAAGTGTTGGAAACTAAAGAACTTCTACCAACTGACAATCTTTTTTTGTTTTGTTTTCTAGTGCTGGAGGTTGAACTCAAACTCTTGCACATGCTATGCAAGTGCTGTATCACGGCACTCCCTCCCCATCCCTGGCAATCTTTCATTATGAAAGATTCATAATTAAAGGTCATAATTAAGAAAATTTATGACCCTCCAATATGTAAACTGGAAAAGAAGCTTCTATTGGGAGGGAAGGAAATGAATGAAGTGGCCCCTGTGGGGCTAGGATCCTAAAGTGATTTTTTCCATGGCTTTCCCACTCTGGAGGCTGTCTGAATCAAGCTACCCTCTCTATTCACCAAAATCTAGAATCACAAAACTTTGTATGGCCAAACCTTTGGAGGTTATCGAATCCATCATTTTATTATACACCACAAGAAATCATTCAACTTCTGCTTAGATACATGCTTGAAGATGCATTCATTGAGGGGAATTCAGTATTTCTAGAGGCAGCCATAAGGCATTGATCCTTAATCTATGTGTTGTGGTTCATGTCTATATTAAAACACAGTCACTCTAGCAGATGTGCTGAGGTAAAGCTATATGTACCCTTCTGATGAAGTGGAAATGGTCTTACTTGAAGTGACTCTGTTCATTAACTTCTACTCCCACTCATTCATTCAGTCACCCATTCATTCACTCATTCAATAAATAAAGAGCATCTAGGTGCAGGCACTGTCTTTGACACTGGATATATAAAAAGTAACAAAACCAGACATGTTATCTATTCTTATAGAGTTTGGAGTATATGGAATTGCACAGATAAGGGTGAAAATGCAAAGAAGATAAGTGCTATGCAAACAGAAAGATACTTTTAGGAGAGATATAATGAAGTAAGCTGACCTAGCTTGGAGGAACTGATCAGGAAAATCTTCCCTGAGGAAATTATGCTGAGACTGATATCCGAGTATTAAGATTAAACAAGCAAAGTAGCTGGAGATAGGGAGTAGAATGTTTTAGCAAGGCGAAATACATTTTCAAAGACCCTGTGGTCAGTGAGGCATGGCATATATGGAGCTGAAAGATGGTTAGAATGGCTGGAAAGCAGAGCATGAAGGAGTGTTATGTGCTAAATCTGGAGAAGTGAGTTTAGGCAAGACCTTAAAGGACCTTGTAGGCCACATTAATAATTCTTCCTTTCAAGGTCCATAGGAAATTAGTGGAGGGTTTTTATGCAAGATGCTGATATGATCAGATTTAACTTTTGAAATCATCACTGTTTTTGCTATATAGAAAAGTTGTTGGAGGAGAATAGCATGGATGTAGAGAGACAAGTCTATTGGAATAGAGAAAATGAGAGATGATTGTAATGTAGATGAAGATGGTGGCTGAAAGTGAAACTGCAAAGACATGGTGGACTAAATGTCTTTAGAAAAGTGAAACTGAACTTAGAAATGAAGTAGGGAGTGCCTACGTTTCTAAAATGCATAACTGGATAGTTGGGAGGTGCTAGTAAATGTAAAGAGGAAAACTGGTAGAGAACCAAATCTAATGAACTAGATCATGGGTTCTTTCACGGATATTGAATTTGAGTTGTATTTTAAACATATAACAAACATAGACAAACCACGGGCAGATATGTGATTTCCTAGAGAGAGCATATAGAATGAGAACACAAGGCATCCTGAAGGAAAGTCAACATTTAAAAACGAGTTATAGCTGGGCATGGTGGTGAATACCTATAATCCCAGTACTTGGGAGGTTGAGAGAGGAGCATTGCAAGTTCAAGGACAGGCTCAGCAAGTAATGAGACTTTCATCAACTTAGTAAGACCTTGCTTCCAAATAAGAAATAAAATTGCCCTGGGTATGTAATGCTAAGGTAGAATGCTTCTGGATTCTATCCTCAGAAACACACAAAAATAAAAATATAAAAGACTGTTATAGAAAAACAGGCACCAAAGGGGACCAGTAAAATTTTCTCAAAGAAGAAGAAAAACAAGAAAAGAAGGTTAATGAAGGAAAGTGTCAAGAAGAAGTGGACAATAAAGTCAAATGTTATTGAGGAGCCAAGTAAGATCAAAAGCATGCAGTAGCGAGTGGTGACCACAGGGCCAAAATCCTAGTACTTGGGAGGCTGAGACAAGAGGATAACAGGTTTGAGATCAGCCTTGGTCATTTAGTGAGATCCTCAGCAACCTTTACAAAGGGCTGGAGGAGTAGCTCAGAGGTAGAATGCCCATGAGTTTAATCCCTAGTATCACATACAACAACAACAACAACAACAACAACAACAATAAAAACTTTAAAAAAGGTTGAAGCCAGGCATGGTGGCGCACACTTGTAATCCCAGCATTTGGGAGGCTAAGACAGGAGGATCTCAGTTTGCAGACAGCCTCAGCTACTTAGGCCCTTCGCAACTCAGTGAGACCCTGTTTCAAAATAAAGAATTAAAATAGGGCTGGGGGTGTAGCTTGGAGGTAGAATGCCCATTGGTTCTATCCCCAGTTTCTCAAAAAAAGGGTGAGATTGTTGATTAGAGAATAACTAGTTTAGAGGCCCACTGGAGGCTTGGGTGGATGGTAAGAAACTAGAGGGCTAGGTTAAGTGAAGAAAAAAGGAAAAGCAGTATAAGAGTCCATGTGAGGGTATACATGTAGCTTAAACTTTGTGGAGCTGACTGATCACTGTGGGAGGTGTGGGGCAGGGTAGATTTATTCCTAGTACCTTTGAGGAGGTTGGCTCTGGGCCTGGGCATAATGGTCAGAAAGCTGGCTCTCTCAACTGGGGTTGGTATGGCAGCTACAGATTTTTTTACATTACAAGCTCTAGAGTAGTGCAGACCACAGAGGTAGCCATCTTTCTACCTTTGCATCCAGAAGTGGAATGGACCCGACAGTGAGGCTACTCCATCAATTATCTAAGGATGAGGGTAGCATGCTCACATTAGAAATTGCAAGTGAAAGGGAAAGCCCACTATGGCCTAAATTTTTAGACATTGACTTTTATGGGGTTTAATTGAGAAGGTTATATACCAAAATATCTTGGAGGAATCCCTGGATAGTAGGACTTAAAATGGGTCTGACATCTCTCAGCCTTGGCTGTTCCAATTCACCTACAACTGGCAAAGAATAAAAAAGCTGTAAATGAGCCATGCATGGTGGTGCACACCTGTAATCCCAGTACTTTGGGAGTCTGAGACAGGAGTGTCAGAGGTTTAAGGCCAGCCTCAGCAACTTAGTGAGACCCTAGTTCAAAATAAAAAGTACAGGGTGTTGCTCAGAGGTAGAGCAATGCTGGGTTTAATATTAGGTACCAAAAAAGAAAAAAATGCAAATGTTATCGGGTGTACAAATTACCCAGAATCACTAACCTTCTTCTGAAAGGAGGTGAAGATGTGCATGAGCTCTGGAGCCAGATTGCATTTGTTAAAATTCAGCTTCAGTCACTTACTTATTGTACCACCTTAACAAGTAACTTAACCTGTCTGCACCTCAATTTCTTCATCTGGAAAATAAAAGCAGTAATACTTCCTACCCTCCAAAGAATTATTATCATAGACTTAGTACATTGACTTAAGTGACTTAATTTATGTAAATGCTTAGAACAATCCTTGGCACATGTCATGTACAAGGTAAGTGTTTTATGGTTATTGATTCTCTCTCCCATCTTCTCACTTAATTGGTTGACACTGCTCTGCTTTCTGTTATTTTCCTAGCTTTGAACCTTAACTTGAATAATTACTTCTGAACCTTGGCCTATGTGGGTTCTTCCTTGGGTCTATTTACTTCTTGATCAGATAAACACAGGGCCTTCAACTGTTAGATTGTGTGGCTGCAGGTACACCAACCTAGTAACTCACCTTTGGACACCTTGCACTTCGCCATTGTATCGCAGTTTAAACAGGTTGTCCAGAATGGATCACATTGCTCAAGGTGTGATGTGACAAGAGTAGAAAAGGGCAGAACCATCGCTTCTCTTGTTTTTGTCCCACACTTCTATTAATGCAGTCTAAAATCAAATTACCTCTTTTGGCAGCATCATCACTCTATTGGCTTGCATTGACTTTACAATCAAATCAAAGTCCTTTTCACATGCGTTGTTGTTTAACCAGGCAGTTCTCTTCTATCTTTGGCTAGAAGAACAAACCCTGTGGTAGTTGCTAGGAGAGAGTCAAGTTAAGCAATCAAAGCCCAGTAGCTGAGGGGTTTAGTAATAAAGGAATGATAGTCCAGGCAAGCAGTTGTCAGTTAGGTTTCATGGCAGATGCTACTAGTTGCCTACTCCAAAATGACTATACTCTTCTTCCTTACTCATAGAATCCCAATATTCAGAGAGGATATGTGTTCAACCAAAATTACTGGATTTCCCATCTTCCTTTGCAGCTAGGAATGTCCATATGACATGGTTATAGTTTTAGTGACGTAGGTGGATGTCTTTGGAAAGAATGCTTTATTCTGAATTAAAAGGCAAAAAACCTCTGTGGAAGATCCTTTGCCCTTAGCCTTCTTGCCTCCTAGCTCTGTCACTTCTGTCTTAATAGACACACATGAAGCTCCGAGCAGAAGTGGATGAAAGTTTTCCTTAAGGATGAAAGACCTGGGTCTTGATGTCATCACTGAATTCTCATACCAGTCCTGTACCTTTGATCAAGGGAACTTTTGTTGAATAAGACAAGTAAAACTTTATCTGTTTAAGCCACAGTTGTTATCTATTATTTGTGATTCAAAGCATTCCTAACTGGCATAGAGATATAACAGGAAAACTGGAATCCAAATGGAGTGAACAAGACTATAGGAATCAGAAGGAGAGCAGTGGGAGTTTGTCAGTGGGTAATCAGACTGTAGCCATTTGTGGTTCAGGTTCAGGATCAGGATCAGGTCTACTTCCCCTAATGATGGATTAAAAAGCATGACTGAGACTAGACCTTGACAGGTGACAGATGGTCAGGCAGGATCTCAGATAGATAATCAGAGGTAGGGAATGAAGTAGAGACTTAATTGAAAATTGAAATCAGATCTGGACCAGTAGCAAAGGGAGGGCCTGATTCTGAGTTCTAGTAGGCAGGCTAGGGTTGCTTCAATCTATCCTTGTCTTAGAACAGGTGTAATCTGCAAATAGAAGGAAGTTATTCTGATTATGGAGGTAGGAGTGGATGTAGGGTGGGATGCAGGCAGTGCCTTACAAGCTTCAGCTCAAGCTGTGCTTGAGCCAATCTGACATGCTTCTTCCAAGTTCTTAGGTTCACCCTTAATTAGAGGGCCTCCTTCCCACCTTTTGCCCATAACCTTTAAAGATCTGAATTTAACAGAAATTTCCTTGGGTATCCACATCAGTCTCTTTAAATGGTTTTGGCTTTGGCTTTTTCCCAATTGTCAATTTTTCAATGCAGAAAACCTTCCCCCTTTGCTCTACTTCAACCCCTGCCAGGTTTGAGTGAGCAATATAAGTGCCCTCAGGAGTGACTTACCTTATCCTCTGGCTCTACCCTCTGCTGGAAAACCTTCCCCCTTTGTTCTACTTTAACCCCTGCCAGGTTTGAGTGAGCAATGTAAGTGCCCTCAGGAGTAACTTACCTTAAGCTCTGGCTCTACCCTCTGCTGGCCTGGGGTTGGCAGGTAGAGAGGAAGGGCTGGGCAGAAGGCTGGTCAGGGCCTACCAACTCTAAGGAGTAAATGGCCACCCCAACCCCCTCTTTAACTTGACTCTTCTGCTCCAGGAACTGAGTAGAGGCCAATGATTTCCCTGCCCCCAGCCCAATTTCTTGTGTCATCTGTCTGCTGGTATGCTCCCACTTCTTTCTGTGTAGAGGTACTGTGCAGGTAAGTTACTGTTATCTTGTGCTCCTGTAATAAATGAACCTTTGCGAGAAACTTTTTGCCCTGTGTGTGTTGGGGGAGAGGGATACAGTTCTGCCTGAGTGACTTCTCATAGGAAGTTCCAGAGGTGTTCAGAGTTGATAGTCCAGGCCTGGCCGGCTGCTCTTTCATTGGCACTCAAGGGTGTCAATCACTGAGGTCCTAACAATCAGCTATAAATTGGGTATCTGTAAGCAATTAGCCTTCTTTATTTAACAACACTGAACCCTCCAAGAACTAAACTAAACAAAGAATGGCTCAGAAAAAAACAGATCTTAGGTGGGCAGGGGCAGTTTTCCTGGGTTTCATTAACTGGTACCCTTGGGTTTCACCCTCCTTCTTCACCCTCTATCTTTTCCTTACCTCTAGGCTGATCCTAGATCCTTTCAATTCCAACTCTTTATTTTCTTTCTTCCATGTGCATTTCTTCTCTGGGCCTGCACTGTTGCTGCCTTTGTTCAACCCTCAACAGCTCACCTGGATTACTAACTAGGCACCTAACCAATCTCCCTGCCTCCATTCTCACCCCTCCAACCCAGCTTCAGACTACTCAATCTTCTAAAAATACAAATCAGATCGTGTCACCTCCTCCTGAACAACTTTCAACCTCTTTCATGGATCCTAGTACCCTTGGGATAAAGTCCAAACTACTTAGCCTGGCACCCAGGGCCCTACATGATCTGGCTCCTGCCAAATCTTCAGACTGCTTTTTGGCAGCACATCCGCTTCACACCTAGTCATGAAGAACTGCTCTGCAGTTCTCAGAACATGCCTTTCTTGACTTTGCTTCTGGGCCAGAAGTCATGTAAAACACATGAGTTTCCTCTGTTTGGGATATCCTGCACACACCATTTCTCTGCTTCCTGTCTAGCCAGTTTCCACTCATCCCTTAAGACTTCAACTAACCTTTTTCTGTCCAAAGACATATTTTACTCATGTATGGATCTGTGATGCTTAGTAGGGCACATGGAACACAGTCGATCTTCAATAGATGTTTAACAAACAAATGAATATCCCAACTCAAGTAGCTGTGTGCAAAATTATCTCTGCTGGAAGCTGGCAGAGTTGATGATCAGTCCCTTCCTCTATGGAAGGGGGAGTTCTCTTTGATATCATGCTATTGCATGGGGTCACAATTCCCTCTTTGACATGTCTACCTCTCAAGGGCAGGGCTATGTCTGGTTTGCATTGGTGTCTTACATAGGCCCAAGCACAGTGCTTGAACATCAATTAATGAACAGGCCTCGCAAATGCCTGACACTTTTGTCCCTTGTCTCATTGCTATTACACAAGCTCTCTTTAGGAACACACTCTTTTTATCTTTTTTATCTCTTTATCAATCACACTCTCAGCTTCACAACATACAAGGCTGCTTCCTGTCTCTGTAAATTTTCTACCCTCATTCCTCTTACCTTCCAACTCAGCCACCCAAATGCTGCTACTTGTTTAGGAACCATCTCTAATTCTTCTTCCAGAAACCTTTCATGCACCCACCCCTCAGCCTACTTCTGAGTAGTACTAACAATTCCAATCCATCCCTTAACCCTTGGCATTCCCTCCTGTTACTTGGGGGAAAACCAAGACTCTGAAAGGCAAGGGATCCTCTCAGGGTACACAGCATGTTCAGCAGCAGAACTATTATCTTATTGCCAGTCTGTGAATCCTCCCACTATCCAATATATGTCTGTTTTATTTTTGTAGACTATAATTTCCTTTAAGGCAGGACTGTATTTTGCACCTCTTTGTATTTCCGGAGCCTTCCTGGAGTGTTAAAGAGCTCCAAAGCCATATCGTCTGGGTTTGCATCTTGGCTGCACAGGTTAGTTACCTCAGGTAACGAACCACAGTAAACCTCAGCTTCCTCATATGCAACTGAAGTAGTACCTGTCTAAAGAGATTTCTGTGAAGAGTGGGTGAGTAATACATGTAAACTGTCTACATTGGTTTCACATAGTATGCGCTCAATGAAGACTATTTTCTCTATTTTTATTCTTAGTATTAACCCATCCTTGTTGGCGATAGTTGGTTAAAAGGGAGAATGTGAGAGTTACAGGGAGTGAGGAAAAGGAAGCAGATCACAAGAGCAAGGTGAGATTTGGTGGCGTCCAAACAAGGTTAGTGGCGCGGCAGGACGTTTGTACGTCCGAGTTTTTAGTGCCATGTGACTCTGTGAGGGCCCAAGCACAAGGTTCCATCCCAGCGGAGCAGCTTCCTTAACTCTCGCTCAGCTGTTCTCAGCAGCCTGTAGGGGGAGCCAGAAACCTAGGACGGAGGTTGGGGGGAGGCTGCTGGAAATCTTCCTAAGGGCAAAAACGACACCCCATCACTACTACCCAGTTTAGCCCACTGCCTTGCCCCCGCCAGGACTCTCTCCAAGCTCAGTTCTCTTCAGCACCTAAACTGGGAGCTGTCCTTCAGCACCAGGGACCGCCTTGGCCTCAGGCCGGACAGTGAGGGCGACAGCAGAGTTAGGGACACGGGACTGGTCCGATCTGCAGCCGACTCCAGCCTCTCCTAGTCGTGGGTACAGGGGAGGCGACCCAGGGAGGCAGCGCGACGCCACGGAGAGGTCTCCAGCCTCCAGTCTCCAAGAATCACCCTCAGAAGTCCCCTAGTCCTGGGGGGGGGATGTGCGGTGGCACTGGGGAGGGAGGCGGACGCCCGAGTTGGTGGAGGAGGGGGAGCGCAAGGGCCTGGGACTCAGCGTGTGGCGTGTGCACTCGGGGAGCAGGCGGATGAACCAAGGCGCTGAAGTGAATGGAGTTGGGGGTGGACTGGAAACATCCCCAAACAGCACAGGCTGCGGCCGGCGGGGGCTGGGGTGGGGTGGGGGGGGGAGTCCTGAGGCGCAGGCGCAGTCGGGGCCCCAGTCCCGCTCCCTCCTCCTCTCAGTGCCTATTTCTCCGCCCCGCTCCCCCCCAAACACACTCGCACTCGGGCTCTCAAGGTGTTCTCCGCACAGCAGAAGATGGCGACAGACTGAGGGGGCATGGCCAGCCACGGGAGCCACGGGGCCGTGCCGCTGGGCGGCCCGTCACAGCGGTGCGAATGAGAGGCGGAAGCGAGAGGTGCACTAAGTAAAGCCCGGTGTCCGCGTCCGGCGCCTGTGGCGCTGCGGGGAGCCAGGTGGCCCGCCTGAGCCGGAACTCCGGGAGCAGCGGGTGCGGAGCCAGAGCAGAGCCAGCCCGGGACCAGCTCCTGCAAACAGCCGGAGCACAGGCGAAGCCTGAAGGGCCGGGCAGCGGACCGGCCGGCCGGCCTAGGAGGGCGCGAGCGAGGTCGGGAGCGGCGCGGAGCGGGCAGCGGGCGGGAGAGGTGCGGCTTGGGGCGAGAGGAGCGGAGCGGAGCGCGGCGGCCGGGCCCGCACGGCGGCGCTGAGGGGCGCAGAGCTGCGCCGAGCCGAGACGGCTGAAACTGAGTGCGAGCCGGGCAGCGGCCGGCGCGGAGTGAAGTGGTGCGGAGCCCAGGGCAGCTGAGGGGCCCGACACTATGAGGAGTGCGGCGCCGCCGCCGCCGCAGCCGCCACCGCCCCAGTGCCCCGCACCGCCCCCCGCCGGGACGCCCGGCAGCGCCTAGCGGGCCGGGCGGTGGCGCCCAGGCTGCGAGCGAGGGAGCGCAGGAGCGGCACGGGGACCGCACCAGAGCGCCCCGCCACCCCGGCCTGAGCGGGGCCCCGGGCCGGCCGGCCTGCCACGCCATGCAGCCCCCGAGGTAGAGCCTGGACGGCGCTGAAGAGCGCGGAGCGGCGCGCAACCAGCCCGCCGTAGACTGCCGTCCGGCCTCGCGCCAGCCTACTCCTCCAGCCCGGCCCCCTTGAAATATGTTCAGGGGCGCTTGGATGTGGCCCGGAAAAGACGCCGCCGCTCTGACTATCTGCTGCTGCTGCTGCTGCTGGGCTCCCAGGCCAAGCGACAAACCTTGCGCCGACTCTGAGCGGGCACAGCGATGGCGACTGTCCCTGGCGTCCCTGCTCTTCTTCACCGTGCTGCTCGCTGACCATCTGTGGCTGTGCGCGGGGGCCCGGCCCCGGGCCAGGGAGCTGAGCAGCGCCATGCGGCCGCCCTGGGGAGCCGGCCGGGAGCGGCAGCCGGTGCCTCCTCGTGCGGTGCTGCCGCCGCCGTCGCCGGGTGAGTCCGGTGCGTCCCCAGGCACCTGCGGCCCCCGATACAGCAACCTGACCAAAGCCGCCCCAGCCGCCGGCCCTGAGCAGGTCTGCGGCGGCATCCCGGAGCCCACGGGGCTGGACGCAGCTTGCACCAAATTGGAATCTTTGCAGAGACTTTTCGAACCGACTACCCCGGCTCCCCCTCTGTGGCCCCCTGGCTCCCCTCGTGCCAGGGCCGAGTTCCCCTCCGCCAAAAAAAACTTGCTCAAAGGCCACTTTCGGAACTTCACTCTCTCCTTTTGCGACAACTACACGGTCTGGGACTTGCTGCTGGGCATGGACCGCCCCGACAGCCTGGACTGCAGTCTGGACACCCTGCTGGGGGACCTGCTGGCTGTAGTGGCCAGCCCGGGCTCTGGGGCCTGGGAGGCATGTAGCAACTGTATCGAGGCTTACCAGCGACTGGACCGACATGCTCAGGAAAAATATGATGAGTTCGACCTCGTGCTGCATAAATACTTACAGGCAGAAGAGTACTCAATCCGGTCCTGCACAAAAGGCTGTAAGGTAGGGACTGGCGTCCCCAGTAGAGGAAACTGCCTGGGTGGCAGGGGTGACAGTGGAAGTGGGAGGAAAAAGGTCTCCCTTTCTACCCACCCCACAGCTCCTAAGGTTTCTCATTTAGGCACTGCCAAGTGATACCCTGGGCCCCTCCCTAGAGAAGGGGATTCAGGAATCCAGGCCAGGGAATCACCTGGCCAGTTTATTAATTCTGGATTTTGACATCTTTGGGCCCTTCCTGGCCTTGCATGAGGGAGGGAGGAGTTGCAGGGCCCTGGGCTGTCAGAAGGGTGGAAGGAAAGATTGTGCCTCTACCCCCTGGCAGGCCTTCATCCTCAAATCTTCAGCCAGCTGTGCCTCCCTTTTTTCCTGGGCCAGAATTGAAAGTCCTGGGACTGGCTGGTGCAGGGATGAAGAGGCCAAAAGAGGGAGGAAGAATATTTGGCATTCTAATTCTCATCCTTTGGCTCCTGCCAGTGGGTGAGAGGAGATGCACTCCTGGTGATAGGTCATGCCACACTGTTGACCTTATATGACCTGAGGTGGCTAGCCACAGCTGAGGGATGTGGAGCTGAGGGGTGCTTGTCTTCTCCCAAGGAGGGAACCTGCAGGTTCCTTTCCCCTACAAAGGAAGGAGCTGGGAATAGGTCACACTGGCTGTGGAAGGGCCAGTGAAGATGGCATTACAAAACTCCCAGTGTCCCAGGGTGGTAATGGAGGGAAAGCTGGCTTCCTGGCTGCTATAGGCAGGCATCCAGGGGAGGAGAGAGGCAAAGTAGCTGCAGAAGGAGCATCTCTAGGGTAGAGCTGAGTGTTGGGAAACTTCTTGACCCTCAGCAGGATTGCTCTGGACAGTAGGTGGGTGGGGGCTATGAACATATGGGACCTGATGCTACTGTTCTGTTCTCTGTGCCTGGCCCAGTGACCTGCCTTTGGAAGGAAAGAGAACAGCAAGGTCAAAGGGTCAAGTGACAAGGAGACCAGGTGGGTCGGTGGCCTCACACAGTCTCCAGCTAGAGGCCAAGAGCTAGAGGAGACACTTGCTTCCTAGCGTAGCTCATCTCCCTCCAGGGTTTTGGGAAGGGGTAAAAAGTAGCCCCTTTCCATCTAGCATGGTCTCAGTGGACTCTAAAAGACTTCGGTGCTCTTGGTGGGCTCCATAGGGACTTGGGGCAGAGGATTGGGGAGGAAGGTGGTAGCTCCTTGCTCCTGAATTCACTTTCTCCTCTCTTTTCCTGTTCTCGTAACCTAGCAGTCTCCTCCCGCCTCCCTCAGCCTCAGCTGACTCACTGCCTCACTCACACTACCAAATGAGATATTCCACTTCTTAAAGGTGTACAGACAGATAGACATCCACATACAGCCATCTACCACCACCACTACCACCACCCTGGACAAAGTCACATGGAGATATGGAGAGGTCATCACACCCACAAACAGTGCCACAGCAGACACTGTGTCACACACACTCACACATCTCCCCTGGTGTCAGAGACACTCGGGCGGAAGTACTATCACATAAAGAAGAACACATTTTGTCATATAGAGATAGCAACTTGTAGTCTCAATGTCTGCCACAGATATGCTTAGTGGGAGCAGAGGGATGGGGTTCACTAGCAGAAGGAATAAGGGATGTCTATTTTTTGTGAATCTCACTCTGATACCATAGCCCTGTTTTCCCCCCTCAATTACCAGAATGAATGAGAACCATGCCACAACTTTCCCATGGGGTTTCTTCACCATGTTGTAGTCAGCTCCAAGCTCTGTCTGATCCTGTGCTAAATAGTAATCTCTCACATTGATCGTTTTTACAAAGCAGCTTGATGCAGGCCAAGACAACTAATCTCTCTGATTCTGGGGGCCTTATTACCTCTATGACTTGTTAGTAGTGTGACCTTGGACAAGTCACCTTACTTCTCTAAGCTTTTATTTCTGCATTTGTAAATCAGGAATACTAATTCTTGCTCTGCCCATATCCTGGGTATTTGATGAGGTTTAGGTGGAAAGAGGTAGCTGATAGTATTCTGTAATTATAATCTAATATCAGACATTGATGGAATCCTTAGGGTTTCAACTCCTTTCACACATTTAATGGGATCACAGCTGCCTAGGGAGGTTGATAATATGAACATGGTAACCTCCATTTTACAGATGAGGAAATTGGGGTGCAGAGGAATCAAGCAGTTTGCCGTAAGGTCACTCAACCAATAAGTAGGTATGCCAGGACTCCAACCTGCATGCTTCAGTGCTAAGACCATACATTTTTCAGGCCTCTCTTCAAGTTACCCATGGCCCTCCTTCCTCTCCTTTGTCTCCTTGTCTCTCTTGCAAGCAAGCTAACAACTCCTGCTCCCTTGCTGCCTGCTGTGCTGGCAGACGAGCAGTGCCAGCTCCTCAGCTCTCTTCCTGTCTTTCCTACCACTCTTCCAGCAATTGAGGCCCGGACCCACAGGGCTTTTCAAATACAGCCATATTGTGGGTACTAAGGACAAAGACAGTCCTTTCCTTCCTGCAGCTCTCTCTTTTGAACCCTTACCCACCTCCCTCACGAGCCTTCTTTGTGGATGCAAACCTGTTCTCTGGCTCCAAACCCTCCTGTGCAGCTCCTACCCCAGTGGGACCCTGAGAGATGATGCCCAGCCTCAGAGATCTGATTGCAGAGCCCATAACCCTATGCCAGGATGAAGAGGCTTGCTCTACTTCTGTAAACCAAGCCTTGGTTCCAGGTCCAGCTGATCCTTTGGCCCCAGGGCTGGTATTCTGAGCTCCTCGGTCAGATCTTTCCTGGGGGGCCCCAGAAACCCTGTTCTCTTCTTTGGCAATGTCTGCCCCTGTTTTGGACTACACAGGGCTCTACAAATCATACCTGTCCTCACTGCTGCCTGTGACACCTCCCAATTTAGTACCAGCTGCAACATTTTCTTAATGTGCGACTGACTTCCTCTTGCACAGCAGGGAGATGTTAACCCAGGCAGGACGATGCCCATCCCCACCCTGGCCTCTCCCTACTCCTGGGGCCATGACTCTCCCTTTTATCCCTGCACACTCCCTAAGCCCTAATCACCCTTTGGCCTGATGTAGGGTTACTGGACAACCACTTCATTCCTTGCCCAGCTCTTTACCTTCCCAATCCTACCATGCCACTGCCTGATTATCATCCCTTCTCCCCTCTCCTTTGCCTGTTTACTGATTTCAACTCAGAACATTCAGACTGGGAGAAATAATGCAGATGGGAGCAAGCCCCTGGCCTCTTCTCTCATAGGTCTTCATCCAAGAAGGACTAGAAACCCAAGAGAAAGAGATTATTAGCATATGCCTGTCATTGGTCCCCCTAGATCCATGTTAGGGCCCAGAAAGGATATGATAATTCTATTCTGTACTGGCCCAAACCCACCCAGAAGACTGTGTGTTTTGTTCTGGGTCTCACACTGATCAAGTTGAGGAGGCTGAGACCCAAGTTGTCCTAGAGAAAGTTGATGGAGCAGTTTGACCTGGAGAAGAGGAGACTCAAGGGAATGTGGTGTTGGACTTCATACCTCAGAAGAGTTGGCCTGGTACAAAGAAAAAGCATGTCCTAGCCAGGTGTGGTGGTAAATGCCTGTAATGCAAGTTCTTGGATTGCAGGTTTGAGGCCAGCCTCAACAACTTAACAAGACCCTCAGCAACTTAGCAAGACCCTTTTTCAAAATAAAAAGTAAAATAGGGTGAGGAGGGAAGCCCAGACATAGAATGCCCCTGAGTTCAATCTCCAGTACCAAAAATAAATAAGCAAGAAGCATATCCTATTGGCCTCAGAGAAACTTCATAGTTAGAAAGCCCTGGGTTCGAGCCTAGCTTCTTTATTATTGCTGTGACCTTGAGCTAGGGAATTGATCTCTTTCTTCTCATTTCTACAATGGGCTAATTCCTTAAAACAGACCTGTGACATCAGTATTACTGTGAGGCCTGTACAATTTCTGGGCCTGCCATAGCAGAGCTACTCACTTCACAGGTTTTGTTTGTTTGTTTGTATGTTTTGTTTCCTTCCAAAGAAAGAACAGACTGCTGTAGGAGGAGGTGAGCTCTCACTCTCAGGAGATATTTGGCTCTATACAAGTAGATCCTTGGAGGAAAATGCCATGGCGGTGACTCTAGCTCCAGATTATTGGGCAGGTTGGACCAGGAGACATATGAGGTTTGTTTCAGGCCAGAGTTTAGGCCCAGGAGCTCCCTGAAGAGTAGCATTACATGGGGCAGGTTGGGGAGGGAGGTTGGGCCTAACACCCACACACAAGAGGAGGGTAGGGGGCTGTCAGCACCAGCGCCTTGCCTTCTGCCCATACCCTCTGGGGCCTTGCTTTTCCTCCACTCCGGCTGGCAGCTGTTTCTGCCTCACTGCCTTCCTCTCTCCTCCCACCTGCCACAGCATTCATGCCAAGCAGGACTCCCAGGCTAACACTGAGTTTGAGGGGTGCCTGGAGCAGGGAGCTCAGGCTATTGAGCAAAGGGCAGGAGCCCCCTGTTGGCCAGTGGTCACTGATGTCACCCAGGATGACAGGCAGGGAGCATTGCTGCACAGGCATACTCGCTGACCTAGGGTTTTTGTGGCCAGAAAGGGTACTCTGGTCCCTGTTTTGGGGTGGAGGAAGGGGAGGCAGTCAATAAGAAGCCTCTGGGGAACAGTGACAAAGCTGGCCCTGGGGGAGGGGCCTGCAGATCTGCAGGAACTCATCTCCTCACCAAGGAATGTGTGCATGGGGTTCTGGAAAGGAGCAGTAACCAGGAATTCTGGGGCAGGAACAGAGAAGAGGCAGTGCTTATGACTAGAACAAGGACATGGTGGAAATAGGCTAGGTGTGGGAATGTGGCCTCATACTGAACCTACCTCTCCAAATCCCTCGCTTCATCCTGACCCTATCCCACCCCCATGTTTCTCCCACATTTTAGACCATACCCAACACTGTCATCCACATGCCAACGACCTACAACCTGTCCAGTCTTCTATTTATCACCGTATACCCTTCCCATACCACGCCCCAGACCCCATTCTCTAACCGTTATCCATTCATCTAAATTCCTTTGCTCCTCCCCACACTGATCCTTTACCCCTCCCAACCCTGTTCCTTTATGTCAGCCTCTCTTGCCCCATTCCACCCTCCCATCACCCACCCTGCATCCCTTCCAGCCTTTGCCCCAGATCCCACATCCTCTTATGGCTTCCTCATCTCACTCCCTTGGCACTGCACCTCTTGCCTTCAGCATCCCCATGCCACTCACATCTCTCACACCTTACTCAACTTCACATCCCTCATCCCATCTCTTCTCCTGCCCCCTTTCATCTTCTCTCTCTCTCTCTCTCTCTCTCTCTCTCTCTCTCTCTCTCCTCTTTCTGTTCTCATCTCCTCCCTCCATCCCTTGTCACCTCCCCACTCAGGATAGACATGTGCATGTATGCACATGCACACACTCAGGCACGCACTGGCATAGACACACATATCCTCGAGTCTTCATGGTTACTTCCCATCCTTCCTGCAGGCTGGTGCCTGACTACTATAGTCACCATAGCAACGGGAACCTCCAGGAAGGATATACTGGTATCTCCTGAAGGTGGGGGTGGGGGGACTAAGGAAAGAATGGGATCCCAGCAGCCTCCCACCCAATATTATGGTCTGGCTGGAAGAGACTTCTGAACATGGTGGAGGTGGGAGTGATGAACAGGAAGACAGCGATGGGGCTGAGATGAAAGGAGATTCACAGTTCTCTGAATATATCACAAGCATGAGAGGGTACTTCTAAGCCATGTAGATGTGTGTTGGTCCCTTCTGAAGCATCAGTACCTCAGGGAAATGGTGTGTCCACTATTTTGGGGGGGGGTGGGTACTGGGGATTGAACCCCAGTGACATTCTACTTCTGAGCTACATGCCCTGCCCTATTTTACTTTTTGTTTTTGAAACAGGATTTTGCTAGGTTGCTGAGAGTCCTGCTATGTTTTCAAGGCTCCCCTGGAACCTGTGATCCTCCTATCTCAGCCTCACAAGTACTGGTATTATAGGTGTTTGCCGCCATGCCTGGCTATGCCTACTCTTCTGCATGTGAGTGGGCAGTAGGCTGACACCTGAGACTCTGGAGTGGGAATTTTGCCCTAAAAAATTTCTCATTCAGGGCAGCTCTTTTGTACACCCTACCCTCCAAGGCTGCTTAGTTACTGGGCATCTAAACTGCTCTCCCAGCTCCTTTCTCAGCCACATGTGAATTCTAGCTGCAGGTTTTGTTCTGAAGGCTAGGGATGGGCCTCTGCTTCTGATGGGTCTTGACAAATCTGGGACCCTGGAAGCACCATTCTGCAATGCCACCCTGGTAGGCCTCTGGGGTATGGTATGTGTACAATCCTGTGGTTATAGGTGCACTGACCAGAATATGTGTGCTGGAGGTTATGGGAGCTGTCCCTTGGAATAAAAGGCGCTTTAGGAAAGCGTGCATACACGAGATCTTGAGCTAGGTAGTTGCTTAGAGAGGAGATCGAGGGCACCAGATAAATTGATTCTAGGGAGAGAAGAAGATATTATGCAGTGACAGGGATTACCAGAAACAAAACTCCTGCTTGAATGGGTTCTAGAGAAAGGAGCTAGAATCTGAGCTACAAGTTTCTGGGCCAGAAGATGAGGCCAAATGTCTCCAAATAAAAAAGGTATAAGAAGGAGAAAGAGGAAAACAAATCTGTAAGTTTTGGATGGTACTAGGATTTCAACCCAACGGGGTTCTACCTCTGAGTTACACCCTCAGCCCTTTTTATTTTAAAACATGGTCTTGCTAAGTTGCTGAGGCAGTCCTCAAAAGTATGATCCTCATGTCTCATGTATCCTCCCAAGTACTGGAATTACAGATGTGAGCCACCATGTCCAGCTAGCCTAAATCTTTTGAGTGCCTAAGGGATACTGGGGGCTTTATATATGTCCATGAGCTCACTTAAACCTAACAATCATTCTAGCAGGCAAATACTATCATTATCCCCATTTCACAAATTAGACAATGGGGGCTGAGTAAGGGAAGCCTGCCCAAGCTACCTCTCTCAAATGCAGGAGAGCTAAGATACAAACCCAGGTCTGTGTGTTCTTTCTCCAGGGCACAGAAATATAAAGAAGATGTTAATAATCTCCTCTGTCTGGCTGTCGAGGCAATGTCTAGCTGGCTATGTTTAGGCTGTAGTGAGAAACTGGCTCACTGGAGGAGAGGCTTAGCAGTGCCTGTTGGCAGCTTAGAGGACCCTCTGGAGTGGCTCAGGTGGAGATTGAGGACCCACCAACCTCCTCTTTATTTCAAGATCCTAGTATCTTGTCCTAGAGACCCAGTGACAATTACTGGCACCCTCCAGGGATAGCGACAGGAGAATGATCATGAATAAGGAAAGTGTTTGCTCCATTCTCTTTCTTCAGCTTTGCAAGGGAGAAGGGAGGAGCTGAGTTTTTCTTGTGTAGAGAGAAAGTATCCCTGTTATATTCTCAGTCACTATCTGCTGGAAGGATCAACAAGGGCAGGAAAAGAGATGGTCCCTTAGTAGTCCTAATGTAGGCCTGAGCCTTACCTACCAGGTGCTGGTAGAGCTGGAAAGGAAAACAGTGCAGTGAGGCCTTGTCACATTGGAGCCTGCAGTGGCCTAGCCTGAGATTTGGATACTCAGATCTCATGCCAGGGTTTTGGTGAGTCCCAGTCTTAGACGCCTAGGCTTTTCTTGGTGTGTGTGGGGGGGTGTCAAAGGAAGTGTCAACCCATCAAGTTCTGCCTGGCCAAGAACATTTGGTAGTGTGTTACCAGTGCTTCTATCTTACTTGGTTTTAAGCAACTAAATATTCCAACCAAGTCAATCCTTCAGGATTATTATAAACTAAGACTCTTTTACAAATATTTTCCCCATTTACAAAAAATAGTCTTTGCTAAATTTTGTAAAACATAAGTATAATAGGAAAAAGGTCCCAGAGATATTTGGGCTTTTTTTTTTTCATTGTGCTAAAATATATGTAACATAGACTTTACCATTTTAGCCATTTTTAAGTGTACAATTAAATGGCATTGAGTACACTTGCAATGTACAACAAATTGAGTACAACATCGCCCCTATCTGCTTCTGAAATGGTATCTCCAAAGAGAAACTCTGTGCTCATTAAACAAATAACTTCCCAAGCGGTATGTGGTGGTACATACCTGTAATCTCAGTACTTGGAAGGCCGAGATAGGAAGATCTCAAGTTTGAAGCCAAGCTCTATAATTTAGCAAGATCCCATTTCAAAATAAGAAAGGGTTGGAGGTATAGCTCAGAGGTATATTGCCCCTGTCCTCAATCTCTAGTTCCAAAAAACTCATGATAACTTCTTGTTCTTCCTTCCCTCTAGTTCTTGGTAATCACTAATCTTCTTTCTATCTCTATGAATTTGACTCTTCTAGGTACCACATATAAGTGGAGTCACACCTTACCCTTTTTTCTGGTTTATTTCACTTATCATGATGTTTTCAAGGTTAATCCATATTGGGGAATATATAAGTACTTAATCTTTTTTATAGCTGAATAATATCCCATTGTATGCCTATGCCACATTTTGTTTATCCATTCATTTGTTGTTGGACATTTGGATTATTTCTAACTTTTGGCTACTCTGAATAATGCTGCCATGAACATTGGCAGAGAAATATCTGTTTGAGTTCCTGCTTTCAGTTCTTTTAAGTATAATTAGGAGTGGAATTGCTAGATCATATGATTAAATCTATGCTTAACTTTGAGGAACTGCTATTCTGTTCTTTCACAGCAGCTGCACCATTTTAAAATTACATTAAATTTTACATTATGTACCATTTTACATGTATACCAGCAATGCACAAGGGTTCTAATATGTGTACATCTTTGCCAATACTTGTTATTTTCTAGGTTTTTAAAATAATAGTCATCTTGGTGTGACAATATTTTTCATAGTTGATATAGTTTTTTTACCCTGCTCTTTTTCACTTACTGGTACGCTGAGTACCTTCCCATGTAATTAAATATCCATAAATGTCATTCTTGATGACCATTAACGAATGAAATGTAACTTATTTAAACAGTCCACTATCATTAGATATTTACATTACTTCAGCTTTTTACTATAATAAGTAAAGCTGTGATGAATTCACAAATTTGTGCCAGATCTATGATTCTTTTTTACTAATGACTGCTCTTTCAGTCATTTTTCTTCTCTGAGTTTTTCAAATCACAATGTAATGCATACACATTGTATCAAATCTAACAATATGGAGGCTTATGAAGAAAACATTAATAACCTTTCTGTTTACTCCCAGGCCCACTGCCCTGAGATCACTGATGTTAACAATTTTGTGTGCATTTTATACCCCCTCTCTAGTCTTACATAAACATCTATACACAAAATGACTTTCCCTTTCCTTTGTTTTAAATACAAATAGGAACACAAACAATTCTGCAGGAATAAGTTTCCGAATTAGACTTAGAAAAGCAAAGAATCTTAACCTTATTTATCTTGACATACATTAAGAAATTTCTTTCAAATTACTGTATTATTCTAGTTTATACCATTTCAAAAATATGAGGCTAATTTACCAGAAAAAATGGTATAGCATTGGCTTTCCATTTGTATTCCTTTGGTCAGACATTTGTTTTCTTGTTTATAGACCATTTGTATTACTTGTTCATGAAAGTCCCTGCTTCCTCAGTAGTGACTTATCCAAGTTTACACCATTAATGGCAGATACAGAATCAGAAACCAGCTCTAATTCTTCCTCTAGTAGAGAATTATTTTTTAATTTTTATTGGTACATTGTAGTCATACATTTTAATGGAGTACAAGATAGTAAAGGCATATGTGCACACATCACTTAAATTGCCCTTAACCAGTTCCCACCCCATTCCTTCCACCTTCCTCCTTCCCGTGTTTGGCTTAGAGGGTTTTTGATAAAGAAGATTTTTTGGGTAAGCGATGGAGAAAGGGCAATTTTGTGGGGTTGTGTAGCTGTCTTAAGACTTTACTAAAGAAGTTTACTCTGGCATTTGAATGTTCCAGGACTGTGCTAGAAGCAAGGCTATTCTAGAAGATTCCAGATGGTAGGACCTAGGACAGTAGAGCTCACATCCTAGGGCAAGAAAATCTTTTTTACTGGAGCTAGGTGCAGTGGTGGTGCATGCTTGGTATCCTGGCACTTGGAAGGCTGAAACAGAAGGATTGCAAGTTTGAGGCCAGCCCCCAACAACTTAGCCAAACCCTGTTTCAAAATATAAAAAAGAAAAGTGCTAGGGTATAGCTTATAGGTAGAATGACCAGTCCCCAGCACAATGAAAAAATATATTTATACTGGGGATAGAATCCATCTGTGATAAATTTGATCAGTTGCCAAAGATGAAACCCTTGGGTTCGGGATTGGATGCTGTTGGGTGTAGAAGAAGCAGAGCAGTGTGTGTGTGTGTGTGTGTGTGTGTGTGTGTGTGTGTGTGTGTGTTTAGAGGAAAGGAGAAAGGGGTGCTTTGATAGAGTGGAAATTATTATTCATAGTTCCTACTACCCAAATGCTCTCCCCACTTGTTTATAACAAAATCCATACTCATATGGGGAATGAGCAGAATAGATTGATTTCAGAAAACTTTCCCCCATCATCTGAGGCTAGAAATATCTCCCTAATTTCACCTGAAGTCCATCAAAAGTAAATCTTTCTGGGCAATGAATTGAAAGGGCCATCCCAAAGACAGAATGTTATATAAGACCTTGGGCACCAAAGGTAAACTTGGTTTAAGATTCTAGTTTGAAATATATCTTCTCTGTAAAATAGTTGTTGAGACCCTGAATGTATTCTTTAATCTCTCTTTGAACCCCACTTTATTCCTCATCTTCAAAACGAAGAAAAAACTAAGAACTGGCTCATTATGAGGCATAAAGGGCAGAAATCATGCTAATCTCTTAAGATTACAGTGCTTGTAAGAGGGAAAGTGCTCAAGAAATGCTAGCCATCATTATTATTGGCTCTGGGCCTTGGGCAATTTATTTAAACTCTTTGGTCCTCCCTGTCCTTATCTGTAAAGATCTGTCTCTACCTCAGGGGGTAATTGTGGGGATTCAGTGAGTTAATAAATGTCAGGGTCAAGTGCTTAAAACAGAGCCCGACTTTTAGTAAGCACATAATAAATGGTAGCTATTATTCTCATCTTAATTAGATGTGTTCAGTCCAAATGATTGCTTAATATTCATCTGAAGTTCACAACAATGAAGTGGGCAGTTTAAGACTAGGGAATGGTGATTTGGCAACAGGAAGTGAAATGTCAGGGGTGTGGGGGGATTAGGAGCTAGAAGGCAACTGGAGAGAAGTCGAGTAAGTGAGTGCACAAAGACATGCATAGATGGGACAGGGAAGCAGCAGAGAGGGGGATAAGTCTCCAAAGTGCTTAATTTACCTTATACCCAGAGAACTAGGCACAGCTGTCCAGCACCTTCAATCAGGTCTCTGTTCTCTCCAGCCTTTCATCTACCTAGCAAAGCATGACATTTGGGGAAGATGAGGCAGGAGCAGGTTTCTTAGGGATCCTGTACAAAGCTGGTGGGGGTTTTCTAGAAAGACAGGTGTCCCTGGGAATGAGGAGTGTATGCAGCTCAAAGGAAGCTGTGGTTATCACTGTCACACTAACATCATTCCTGTGGTGACCTGCACAACCACTGAGCACAGACCCTCTCCCACACCCACCGCCAACTGCCCTCCTCCCATCTTAGTTCCTCCCTCTGACTAGGGGATCTTTCATCAACTTTGTTGGCATGCTAAACTCACCTGGTCCAAGTTTACGAGTCAGATACTGGTAATGGAGTAGATAATCGAGATATGGGCAGGGCTGGGCTGGCTGTGTAGGCTTCTGGAGCAGAGCAGTGTGGGTTGATTTAGGCAAGTTGGTCAGGTCAGGTCTTGGGAAGTTTTTTGAAGGGTATGGCTGCAGATGAGTTGGTTTCTAATTTTCATTTTATCAAGATAATATGTTTATAATTTTCAAAGTTATCTATAAGCTACATATATACACATGTGTCTGTGTCTGCTCCTGAGTCTTACATTTCAGACCTGAACATTTGAAACTCTCTTGGCTGTTTTTTTCTGAGGTTTACCTATAAATTTCTTAATGTTATGCCAGTATTGATATTTCTTGACTTTCTGTTTTAAAAATCTGTTTTATATTCACATACACATGTATCAATAAAGTATTCTATACACATCCTTAACTTATATGTATGTATATATAGTAACATGTATATTTCTTTTAAATGATATATATGTGTGTGTGTTTTAAATGATGTATATATATATATATATATATATATATGATAGATAGATAGATAGATCTCAGTGGTCATCATTAAAACAATAGCCCTATGTTTCACCCTTAGTTGTATTCTTCAGAGGTAAATACTTCCAACACTTTTAGCTGTTTTTTTCTGATTATTTATCCCCACATTTCTAAATGGCATGTCAATATACTTCTTGGGTTTTTTGTTTTAGATATCTATGGACTTTCTTATATAATTAGATTTGACTCTCATTAGTATGTACACATGCTTCCCCCATACACCCAACATTGGCATACCATAATCCTTGTTTTAACAGTATTCTGTGTTTATATTATTAGGATTATCAGTATTGTTTATAGCTGAGTCATGTAGACTTATATGATTTCATTTTCTTCCTTAGTCAGTTTGTTTTCTTAGAGATAACAATCACATATTTTTTCTCTGCTTTTATATAGTCTTTTTGCTAATATATCCCTAGTTTCTTAATCAGCTATAAATTTTATGAAAACACATTCATAACCCATTATTTTCATTGTTTTCAAAGCTCTCTACCTTGCTCCAATTTGGGCTACATACTGGAAGCTTTCTTTTCAAGTTCTTGACTAACACGTTCAAAGTGTGTACATCCTCTACTTGTATATCCAACTCCTTGTAAAACCCAGAAAGTATGCACATAAAAGATACAATTCCTGTTTGGGGGAGCCTGCAGTCTTATGGGTGTTTAATTATGCTGATGTGTCCTGAGAATCTGAACTAGGCCATGTCTTTGGACTCACACTCCAGGCAGTCCTCCTCTCCTTCATCTCCAAGGAGTTATCACCAGAGTATGATACAGGCCTCCAGAGAGCAAAGGCGATTTTAGACTGCATTAACAGAAATAGTTTCTAGGATAGGAGGGTTGATACTTGTACTTTACTTTGTGTTGATAAACCCTGTCTGGGGATTGTGTTCAGTTGCAAAAGACACAGAAAAACAGGGATTTTTTCAATGTAAACAATTAGATAGAAAACAGAAATGGAAACTATATCCCTTGAAATAGTAAAAAACAAAACAAAACACACACACAAATACATACAAACATGCACACATAAACACACCACCCCCCAAAAAAACTGGGGTGTTTGGCTCTTTGGAAGGGTAGTCTACACATAGCAATATTCATTTTTTTCCCTTCACATTCCCCTTTCTATTTGCCCTGGCTGTTCCACCAAAGCTGCTCTCACTTTAAGGAGATGTGTTTTAATTCCCCAAACCATTGTGCTCACATCTATGTAAATCCTTATCTGTAAGTCTTTCCTTTCAAATGAATGGACCTGGAGAACATGATGTTAAGTGAGATTAGCCAGTCACAGAAAGTGAAGGGTCATATGTTTACTCTTATATGTGGAAGGGAGGGAGTAATCCGGATACCAGAGGGATTTTAGGTAATGGAGGAGAACCCCCAGTGAAGCCTTGGAGTTGGTCCAGGGGAGGGTAGGGAGAAGGAGGGAGGATCAATGAAGGAATAACTTCCATTGACATTATTTACTCATGTGATAATATCAATGTCAGTCTCAATACCCTGTATAGGAGAAGAAGGGAGTGGGGAGGGAGCTGGGGGAAAGCCCACCAAGTGCTGTGTGCATGTATGTCACTATCACTAAAAACTACAATAAGATGTGAGATTATAATGCACCAATAAAAAAGTATATATAAAAAGAAAGTCTTTCCTCTCTTAATTTACAGAATGCTACTCTCTTTTGTTTGTTCTCTGAACCCTTAAGCCACCTCCATCTTTATCTGATTTTCTTCCTCCACTTGCCCTTTTAAAATTTATTTATTTGGTGTATTGTAATTTTACATCCTATTGGGGTACAGAATGTGAGAACAATACATGCACACAGCTCTTAGTGTCCTCCCCAGCAGGACCTTCTGCTTTCCCTCACCTGCCCTATGCATGTCTTTGAGATTAGAATTGATAATTTTGTATACATTTGTAGTATTGTTTCAACTATTGTATTATTTATGACTTCAGCACCTCCCCTTCTCAAGTTCCCCTCAGTCATTCCTCTAGAGTCTCTGCTCATCTGATATTTCCCTTATTTCTGGGTATCTCTCTAGCTTACACATATATGAGAAAATATACATCTACTTGGTGTTTTTTTTTGAGACTGGCTATACTTGCTTAGTATAATATCCTCAAGTTCCCTCCATTTTTCTACAAATAGGGTGATTTTGTTCTTCTTAATGATCAAGTGAAACTCCACTGTGTTTATATACCAAAGTTTTGTGATCCATTCGTCTGTTGAAAGACACCTAGGCTTGTTCTATAATTTGGCTATTATTTATTTATTTATTTATTTATGCGGGTCTGGGGATGGAACCCAGTGGCATTCGACCTCCGAGCTACACCCCGTGCCCTATTTTTTTATTCTTTATTTTGAAACCGGGTTTCTCTGAGTTGCAGAGGGCCTCACTAAGTAGCTGAGGCTGCCTGCGAACCGTGATCCTCCAAGTCTCAGCCTCCCAAATTCTGGGACTACAAGTGTGCACCACCATGCCTAGCTAATTTAGCTATTTTAAATTGTGCTGCTAGGAACATGGCTATGCAAGTTTGCCCTTTAAATGTTATTATTTTCCAGGGATCTGCTGATGATTTCTCTCTATATCTACTCTCTAGACAGTGCCATTCACTCTGTTGGTTTCCACTATTGCTGCATATATCAGTAAGGGTGAACTAGGTTATGCTGTCGTTAAAAAGCAGCCACAAAATATCAGAAGCTTCACACAATAAAAATGTTTACTTCTGGCCAGGTGTGGTTGTACACAATTGTAATACAAGCATTTGGGATGCTGAGACCTGAGGATCGCAGTTCATGGCCAGCCTCAGCTACTTATTAGCAAGGCTCTTCATAACTCAGTGAGACCATGTTTCAAAAAAATAAATAAATAAAAAGACAAAAAATAGGACTGGGGGTGTAGCTTGGAGGTACAATGCCCCTGGGTGCCATCCCCAGTACCGCAAAAAAAAAAAAAAAAAAAAGTTTACTTCTTACTTATGATACATGCCCAAAACAGGTCACCAGGAGGCATGTGTTCATTGCAGTCACCAAGGGAGACTAAGACAGGAGGATGGCAGGTTTAAGGGCAGCCTCAGCAAAAGAGTGAGGCCTTCAGCACTCTTTTTTAACTTTTGAAGTTAGTCATGGCCATGCCTAACTTCAAAGCGCAAGGAAAAGTATACTCCTATTGTGTTCCTAATGACAAAGCCATTAACCCCTCATGATTCCCAAACCTTTATCCAGATCCTACTTCTGAGCACAGATTATTATTATGCCCAACTGCTTCCTTGGTATTTCTATCTAGCTGACCCATCTATACCTCAAAGTTAACATGCTGCTGCTACCTTAATTGAGGTCCTCATCATATTCCTGTGTAGCTTCATGTTCCATAATGACTCCTCCCCACACACACACTTTGGACCCTCTATGCTGAAATGCTTAACAGTGTCTGAACCCAGAACTATTTCAAATTTCTGGGCTTTTACACTTGCTGATTCCTTCACTTGAATTATACTTATTTCCGCCTGATTTATACTACCTACTAAACTTTTATTCCTTTTCACAAGTCCTAACTGACATGTCTCCCACATGGGAAGGTTTTCCTGTATTTAAGCCTTAAAAACACAGATGAAGCTGGCCACCACTGGTGGCACACACATATAATCCCAGTACTTGGGAGACTGATACAAGAGGATTGTAAGTTAGAGGCAAGAGTGAGGCAATTTAGCTAGACCCTGTTTCAAAATAATGAAATAAAATATAATAGGGCTGGAGGTATAGCTCAGAAGTAGAATGTCCCTGGGTTCAATCTCTACCACCAAAAAAATCATACTTGATCACACCTCCCATTTTACAAAGCACATACTACTTAATACAGTGACTAATAATGATTGATTCTTGTGGTTGTCTTTCTTGCTCTTTGAGGACAAGAATCTTATCTTACTCATCTTTCTTATCTGTAGCTCTCAGCACAGTGCAACACACTCGGAAGAGTTCAGGATGTGTTGGTTACATGAACCAACACATAATAAGAAAACCAGATTCAGAAAAGTCTACAAACACCTGCAGGGCTGGCATGGGGACCAAGAAGAGGAAGGCAAAAACACAAGTGAAGCCATGAGGAGGCATTATCTCAGCTCCAAAGAAGGAAGAAGGAAGAACTTTTTTTTTTAACTGTTAGAGTTGTCTAAAGATACCAATGACTCTAGGAGAATATGAGCTTCCTGTGACAAACATTATAATCAGAACGTGGAGAGTGATTGGTAGGGATGTTGGAGTGGAAATTCCAGTAGCAGATAGGGCAGTGGAGCAGTGACTTTCACAGGCCTTTCCATTCTGGAGTGGCCATGAACCTGCCTCCCCTACTCACCTGATTGACTTGGATCATTCCGGCTCCTTCAGAACTGCCCCTGCATTAGAGACACTACATCTACATGAGATCACCTCCAGACAGGTTGGCTCTACCTAGCCCCTGATCTTTGAGCATACAGCCTGAGGTCAGGCTAAGAGGTATAAAGGTCCTATGGAAGTGGGCTGGCTCTTGGTTTTCCCCCATCTCTCCAGTCACATTTTCTTCAGGCCAGGCCAGGCCACTTTGACTCATTACTGCTCATTCTGAGAAGCAAGACAGCTTTTGCTTATTTTTATAAGCACTTAAGGAAATCCCTCTCATCTACCTGGATATGCTCTATAATGCCTCTAATCCCATTCTGACTCTGCCAATCCAAGCGAACTACTACTGTCCCCAGGGTTACATCCATGACCTCCTTCTGTCTGGGGAGATTGACTTTGACCTTACCCTTACTCTACACATTTGAGGTGTGTCAATGAATGAAGTGCCAGGACACACTATTAGGTTAGCAATCAGATGTCTTCCAGGCTTATGGTTGATTCCTTGCATGTCTCTTACTTGCTAAGGCAATCCCCTTCTCTGGGCATTGGTTTCCTCATGGGTACAATACAGGATGGGGTGGTTCATCAGGTACTGCAGCATTTATAGACAGTGAGTTTCATCCCAAGCCCAACCCACATTGCTGCTTTGCTTCCACAAGTTCTACAGCTGCAGCTTCCAGCCAAGGGTCCCAGGAGTACATTAAGAAGACAAGCAGCCATGAAGGAAGGTCTATAGGGAGGATTTGGATGGGAAAATAGGCCTTAGAGAGGGAAATAAGTTAGAATCCAAGAAGGAAACTGATTACTTCCTGGTTGGCAAGAACTGAAACTCTTCTCCCTGGAGGATTTTCTGGTCTCAAAACCAAGGAGCTCAGTTGTCTGTCTGTCTCTCTGTCTCTCTCTCTCTCTCTCTCTCTCTCTCTCTCTGCCACACCCATCCCTTTTAATTATTTATTTCTTTTAAAAAATTAGTGGTAATGGGGATTTAACCCAGAGGCATTTTACCTCTGAGCTACACTCCCAGCCCTATTTTATTTTTTTAATTTTGAAACAGGGTCTTGCTAAGTTACTGCATGCTGTTGGCCTTGAACCTATAATCTCTCTGGGTCCGCCTCCCAAGTACTAGGATTATAATTGTGCATCACCGAGCCTGGCTTTATTTTATTTTTAATTAGCTTGTTTTTTTTTTTTTTTTTGTACTGAACCCAGAAGCACCCGCACTCCCAGGTCTTTTTAAATGCTTATTTTTAAGTAGGGTTGCTGAGGCTGTCCTCCAACCTGGGATCCTCCTATCTCAGCCTCCCAAGTACTGGGATTACAAGGGTTCTCTTTCTAAACTCTTTAACCCTGAGTTCCAGCTTTGGAATGTGAAAGTATGCATTCACACAGCCTTGGGAGAAGTAAGGAACTTCTTTCCAAAGGATTGTAGGGATTAGAGTGCCCTGATCTAGGCTGCAAGATGTACAGGTCCTCTCGTTCACTCTTCCCTACACTGGCAACCACGGAGCCAGAAAAAGGTGGGGATCCCTCTTTTAATTCCCCTCCCGTTTCAGGAGTGTCTCCTCTGCCCTGTTGGGAGGAGAGCTGGGACAGCCTTCCCAGCTTCCTTTTTGGGTTAATTAGTGTTTTCTCTAGTTACTCACTGTCTCTTCCCCTCCCAGTTCCCATAGCAACTGGGCTATAGCAGCCTGAACTTGATTGAGCCCAGCAGTGGCCTCAGTGAGATGGGGAAAGGAGGGCACTGCCTAGTCAAGGCTTCCCACCCCACCCATTCCCTGCTGCTACTTCAAGAGTCTAGCAT
This sequence comes from Muscardinus avellanarius, assembly GCF_963383645.1. Classification (NCBI taxonomy): domain Eukaryota; kingdom Metazoa; phylum Chordata; class Mammalia; order Rodentia; family Gliridae; genus Muscardinus; species Muscardinus avellanarius. The sequence continues at coordinate 108,484,709 of NC_137792.1, forward strand.
GGTCTAGCATGGTTCAACTTAGAGGACAGGGCACAGTGGGGAAGCTTTTTCTGCCAGGACTGGAGTTTGAGTAGCGCTATACCCCGGGGTAGGCCTGGTCCTCCTCATCTTTCCTCTTCTACCCAGGCTCCTGTATCCTGCCCTGTTGGAATTGGGAAATCAGGTTTTGAGTTCTTCCCTGTGCCACTATTTCATGTGGCTAAAGACAAATCCTTCCCACCTTTCTGGGCCTCAGTTTTGCCTCCTATAAAATGATAACGGGGAGCCGGGCATAGTGGCACATGCTTGTAATCCCCGCATTTGGGAGGTTGAGACCAGAGGATCTTGGTTTGCTGGCAGCCTCAGCTACTTACAAGATCCTTTGCAACTCAGTGAGACACTGTTTCAAAAAAATAAAAACACTAAAATAAAAATAGGGCTGTGGGTGTAGCTTGGTGGTAAAATGCCCCTGGGTTCCATCCCCAGTACTGAAAAAAAAATAAATAAAAGGGGACTAAACTGATGGTGCTCAACTCTGACTGCATACCAAAATTCCTTGAAATGTTTCACAAAACTACAGATATGAAGGCCCCACCTGCAAGTCTTCTGATTTTGTTGGTTTGGGATGTGATGGGAGCCAGGCAGGCAGGGATACTGTTAAAAGATTTCCAAGTGGGTTTTACTATGTAGCCAGAATCGAAAAACTAGAGAAGAGAAAAGCTCTACAAGTCTCCCAAGTGATTATTACCTGGTTCTGAGATATTTCTTCGTTTTCCCTGCGTGCCCCACCTCCAGCATGTCCCACACTACTTCTTAGCCTGCCCCCTGCCCTTCCTTATCCTGAGAGAGCAGTGCCCAGGCCTCCCGTGCCTGCCCAAGCAAGCCAAACCCCTGCCCACCAGCGGGCTTTACTGTAGCCTTGTCTCAGGAATAGGGCTACACAGTCTAAAGCAGGCTTTCGTCCAGGTTGTGGCACCAAGAACCCAACCTTTCACCTGAGGGGGACCTCCGGTTATCTCTGAAGCATGCAGGCTGACCACAATTCAGCTGGCCAGCTGTGAGGCCAAGGATATGGCTTCCCTCTGAGGCCTGTGTCACTTCTTCCTCCATTCCCCTCATTAGCTCCTTGCCTGTTCCTGCCTTACCACCCACAGGCCTGGTGTCCTCCACAGGCAATCTGCTCACCCACTTGTTGCCATGGTGACTCTGGTTGGGGGTGTGGGAACTTGGGGGTCGTCTAATTAAGGAAAAAGGCCACACTCCCACTGTCAGGCCACCCCTCTCTCTTCCCCCACATCGCTTTTCTCCTTCCCTCTTTCCTGGAGCAGGTGAGGAGAGTGTCCAGCCACTGCAGGATATTTCTAGGTTAATTGCAGTCACCTGGAAGGACAGGAATGCCACTGGGGCCTCCTCATTTGTGAGCAGGAATATTGACCTGGAAGAGCCCAGGGAAATCTCAGAAGGGGCCTTTGAGTCCTGGCCACACCAGTGAATGTGAGAATGGGGCATGGGGGAGCAATTCCACAGGTTAGGGTGAGGGCAAGGTAGACTCTGGATCCAGGGTGTATAGATGGAAGCAAAGGCTGTGGACAGAGACACATATTGGCACTCTGAGGACCAAAAGATGGAGGGGGCTCTTAAAGGTGCCAGGACCCTTGTGACTCCATTTACTTTCCTGCCTTACTTCTGTTTTTCTTTTACCCACCTCTGCTTTCTTATCCTTCTTTCTTACCCTGGATTTTTTACACCTCTATTTTTCTAATCTACTTTTATTCCTTCGTGTCCACCCCTGCTTACTCTTACCACTACCTTTCTTATTTTCTCTTTCTTACCCTTTTACCTCCACCTGCCTCCACTGGCTCTGTGTTAGTCAGCTTTCTATCACTGTGACAAAATGCCTGACATTATTGATTTTTAAGGAGGAAAGATATATTTTGACTCATGATTTGAAAGGTTTTAATCCTTGTTCATGAGGTAAAAAGCACTTTTGCTCTGGGCCTGTGGTGGCACAGTACATTGTGAAAGAATTATGTCATAGAGGAAACCTGTTCATTGCCTGGTAGCCTGATAGCAGGAGACAGAGGGAAGGAGAGAGAGAGAGAGAGAGAGAGAGAGAGAGAGAGAGAGAGAGAGAGAGAGAGAGAAGGGGCAGGTAGGTGGGGTTCTAGTATTTCTTTCTTTTAGGGGTACACCTCCAATGGCCTAATTTATCCCATTAGACCCTACCTCCTAAAGTTCTACCATCTCCCAGTAGCAACACAGATGAGGACTAAACTTTTAACACAGAGACTTTTGGGGAATACTCCAGATACATACAATAGCATGCTCTTATCTCCCTACTATTTTTTACCCTTCTCTCACCATTACCTCATTCCCTTACCCTTCACATCCATCTCTTATTCCTCTGCTCTTCCTCAACTCTCTTTTCCTACTCCCATGATTATTACTATTCCTTACCCTCCAACCCCTATTTTTTCTTACGCCTTCTCTCTCATGTGTCTCCTCTCTTTTACTCCCTTACCCTGCTGCCACTCTTACCCCTTAAGCCTCTCTCTTACTGCCATCTGTTAACCTTCAAGTTCTTTCTCATACTGCCTCTTACCTTCATCTGTTATTTTTCACCTTTCACTCCATTCTCATTTCTTACATACTTTCTATTCTAATAACTTCATTCCTATGAATTTATATAAAAATTTAAGACAAATGTACATGAGAAGTGAGTACAGTAATATTCCGTGAAACATCATTACGCATAGTGACCACTTGAGAAAAACTTAAATGTCCATGAGTGGAAATTGGCATCCTTTTCATTCCAGACATACAGAACTCTCCTCTGTTCTCTCCTCCATGCCATTACTTAAGCTGTTGCCTCATCTCTGTCCATGTTGTCTATAAAGTCCTACTTTGAGTCCAAGCTCAACTATTACTTCATAGTAATTTTCCTCAGCTTCTCCTTCTCTACTTGCTTTGCTCCAATGGTCCATAGTTCAACAGCTCTTATAGTGTAGATCATATGCCACAGATTTGAGATAGATGTGTCTAGCAATGAAGCTGGAATTTATGTGAGCATAGGGATCTATCATCATTTACTCATCATTCACTCAATCAACAGATCTGTTTATGTATATTGTACTGAATACACAATGGTGAATAAGACAAACCCATGTCTGTCAACAAGCAACTCACTTTCTAGTGGGGTTAACAGAAACAAACCAAGGATGTAGACAAAGTATTGCTTATAGTGAAGGAGCAAAGAAAAGAGGGAATAACTCTCTGGTGAGAGTGGTCAGAGAGACTCTCTCTGAGGAGGTGACATTTAAACTGAAGCCTAAAAGATGAGAAGGGCCCATCTATGACAGAAGTGGGGGAAAAAGCATTCTAGGCCAAGAGAATAGTCTGTGCCAAGGCCCCGAGGTGGGAAGATGTAGGGCACATTCAACAAAAAGACAGAAAACCTCTGTGGAGCATGGTGAGCTTTAAGGGAGAGAGAGAAAATGCAGTTTTCTGAGAGAGACAGGGACAAAGAATGCAGGGGTTGAAGTCTGTGCTCAGATATTTGAGTTTTAGCCTAACTGCATTGAAGGGCTTGAAGGAAGAGAACCACATAATCTCATTGCAGTTTGAGGTCATTCTTACTCCTGTGTAGACAGTGGCTTGGAAACAGCAAGAGTGAAGGTGGGGAAGCCAGAAAGACTTATCCAAGTGAGAGATGATGGTGGTCCGCACAAAGATGTGGCCAGGAAGCCCCCCTAGGGGACATTTGACAATGGCTAGGGACATATTTTGGTTTTCACAATGGGGAAGAGAATAAACAGCATCTTGTGGGGGGATGCCAGGGATGCTGCTTAGTACCCTACAGCACACAGTGTAACCCCCCACAACAAAGAATTATCTGGCCCCAAATATCAGTAGTGTTGCTGTTGAGAATCCCTTGGCCTGAGAGGTAGAGTATGAAGCAGGGGAACTTTATAGCTGGGACCCAGTGTTTGGAAGAGGTAGTCTAAAGGAGGGGCAGGACGTATGCTCATGAAGTGAAACTGCAAAACAAAGATTCTAGGAGAAATGTAGGAGTGTCCATTGCTGCTGCTGCACACCGGGGCTGAAGCCAATGGGATAGAGCATGGATTAAGTTGAGCTCAAAGGCACATGTGGTGCCTGGTGAGGCAGATTTCTGTTTTCACTGACACTCACCCCTCACATTTCTATTGCCCTTTAGAGTTTACAAAACACTTTCACATGTGCCATGTTATTTGAGCCACACAGTACCCTAATGAAGTAGAATAAGGATTATTTTCTCCATTTCTTTCTTGAATTTAGAAATTTAACACCATCAGCTATGGAAATGCTCGCCAAAGTGAATGAAACTAACATTTGCCTCATTATATATAGTTTACCTTGGACAAGTCAAGATAGCTCTTTAAACCAAGGTGAAAGGCTTGGATAGGATGATTGGTACGACTCCTTCTGCTCTGACATAAAGTCATTTTATGTTTTTGTTTGCCAGCAAACAAATTCTAAGCCTTGAATGACTATAGATTGGGGGACTTGGGAGCTCTGACAATGGGATGGGAGATTTTAGGGTAGGATATAGTATCCTTTACCTGCACCCTTCTTCCTCTCTACCCACTGGATCCTGGGGTTAGGATGGTGTGGTACTCTTGAGAGACCACAAGTTCTCTCTCCTCTGATGTGGGCTGATGCTCTTTCCTCTTCCCACAGGCTGTCTACAAGGCCTGGCTGTGCTCGGAATACTTCAGCGTGACCCAGCAGGAATGCCAGCGCTGGGTGCCCTGCAAGCAATACTGCCTGGAGGTGCAGACCCGGTGCCCCTTTATCCTCCCTGACAATGAGGAAATGGTGTATGGTGGGCTCCCTGGCTTTATCTGTACAGGTAAAGGATGGGCACTGGGGAACAGGGAGGAGGCTAGGGGCCCAAAGCAGGCACTAGGGGAGTGGGAGCAGGAAGAATAGCAGAGAATTCAGACTAGATCAAGGTTGATGACAGCGAGGTCCCCAGGTTGGGGTAGGGCCAAATGGAATTAGGAAAAAAGACCAGAGTAGCCTTCCCAACCCAGAATATTCCCAGCCAGGTAATCATCCCAGAGAAACTGGCTGGGGTCCCCCCAAGAGAGAAGAGCTCAGAAAGAGAAGGTCCTGAGGGCCAAGGAGAAGGGAGCCTCAGATAGGCTACCTAAACAGTCCTACCTTAGAAAATCTCCTCTTCCGGTAAAGAGCACCACCCCACACCTTCCTTATCCCTTGGCAGGGTTGCTGGATACTTCACCAAAGCGGCCGGAAACCAAGTGCTGTGATGTGCAGTGGGTGTCCTGTGAGTCGGAGAAGAAGAAGTTCAAGGAGTCTGAGGCCCCCAAAACCCACCACCAGCAATTCCACCACTCCTATTTCCATCACTACCACCAACAATACCACCACTACCACCCCCGTCATGACCCTCCAGGCCGCGGAGGCCACAAGCCCTCCCTGCTGCCGGTCTCTGGGGGTTCCCGCCTCAGCCCCAGCAGGATCCGGCTCTGTGTCCTTGTTCTCATGCTCCTCCATACCGTGGTGTCCTTCTCCAGCAACCAGGGTGGTGGGGTACTGGGGCTGGAGACACTGCCTGCCCTAGAAGAGGGCCTGACACAGGAAGAGTGACCACAGGGAGGGAGGATGGACCTCCACCACACACCAATATCAACTCCAGCCCCCACAGGTGGGGGGGCAGAGCTCCTCCCATAGGAGGTGTAGGCTCAGGTGGGGGGTGGGGGAAGTAGGGAGCCACATATGGCCCTCTATCTACTCACACCCCAAAAGCAGCTTCAAAATAATGGCTAGAGGGACCCAGGGAGCTACAAAACTCATCCTGGAGAAAGAGGTAGAAGCAGCAGGTACCCCCTCCCAAGCCCCAACCATGGGGCTTAGCAAAAAATAGGGGGGAGTGGGGGCTGGAACCACCCACCCCTGCCGAGAGCCCTGACCCCAGGGAAGGAGGCTGCTTGCTCAGCCTCAGCCCTGCATGGAATGTTGGGGGGCACAGAGGGGAGGAGCTCCTTCCCCCCTCCACATTCCTTTTGTTGCCAAGATCCTTAATTCCCTCCTGCCCATATCCCTACAGGCGACGGCAGACAGTGCAATGGCCCTCCTGCCACTTCAGCATACCTTGCCCCACGAGGGGCCATCTAGATGAAGCATCAGGCTGGAAGATGGGGTGCCATGGTCTCAGCTAGCTTGGATCCCCAGTTAAGCTCTGCCTCACCACCCTAGGCAATGACGGGTGGTAATGGGGTATAGACTAAGTGGTGTGAAATCATGAAGACAGGAAAGGGGAAAAGAAAAGGACGGCCTAATGGGCTACTGCCACCTGGCTTTGGTGAGGTGACTGATCAGTGTTGAGGTAAGCTCAAGAACTGATCTCTAAATCAGAAAGAGTGTCATAAGGAGCCCTCTGGGGCAGGAGCACAGGAATTGAGTTGTAGGGTCAAAGAATAGAAGGCTGAGGGTACAGGGTGGTACTGCCACTGTCTGCAGGGCCATTTCTTACAGAAGGTGCACATACTCCCAAGGGCCGCTCTTGCCCTGGAGATCTTGGCCTTGAGGCCAAAGACCTTTCATTTCTGATCTCCATGGGGAGGAGGGACTTGAGCCCAAGTGGGTCAGGCCTGGCCTGGGTCCTCATACTCCCCCATCTCATCCTAGCCCAGGCCTCCATGAAGGAGAACCTGGAGGCCTTGCCACAGAGCTCTCCAGAGACAGCCTCCCCCAACCCTTCCTGTCCCCACCCCCAGCCTACCAAAGAGTATTCATCCTCCCCATTCCTGACCCTGTGGGTTACTGTCTCAATTGTGGAATAACCAGACTCCTCCTCACCCTGTAGTGAGTTCCTTGTTCTAGTCACACCTACCCAATGCTGGAGAAAGTCCAGAGACTGGCAAGAGGACCCTTTGACTAAAGATAACATGTTGCTGTCCCTTAGCTGTGAAACTTGTACTGTCTAGCCAGGCTAGGGGGGCAGATGATAAGAGCAACATTCAGGCCCCATGGGGGCTGTTAGCCTTAGGCTAGTTTGCTGGGAGGGGGAGGCCACACTGCCTAGGACATCCAAAAGCCTATAAAAGCTTATAGGAACCAGAACCACAATTGTGTAGGACTGGCCAGAGGCTTGGGGTGCCAGAAAGGCCCATGCCCTAGGTTGTGATGATGGGGAGGCAGGAGTGGGCCTGGAGCCACACTAGAGGTGCTGGGGAGGAATTGCTGGGGGTGAAGGGAAGGCCTCCCTACTAGAGAAGAAATCATTTGAGGACCTCGGCTTTGTCCCAAATTAGTTTCACAAACTTGAGGAGTCCTTCTGTGCCAGTTTTTCCACTTCTCCCAGCCAGCATCCACCCCTGTGCCCCACCCACATGATCCTGTGTTTGGCCCTCAGCACTTCGGGCCCTGCCACATACCCCATCCCTACAGTGCTCTTTTCAGCTGGGGAGGGGAAGAGGTGCTGGCATCTTTCCAGACGTGCTTATATATAAGTGAAGGGGCAAATGCTTGAGCTCCAGAGAGGACCTAGGTACTGCCTTCTAACTCCTGTATTCTCAGGAGGGGAAAAGGACTGGGCAGTAAAGGGGGACCACATGGCCCCAGGGAATGGACCCTTGGAGACTCCCATCCTCTCTTCTCCCTCACCAAGTGCCCAGGAGACCCCTGGCTCAGACCAACCCAAGGCCTTGCCCAGTGGCAGGGGCAAGGTGCACCACACTCCACCTCAGAGTCATTTGACTGTCCCCATCCATTGTGCCACCCCGATCTTTCACCACCTCTCCGGCTGCCCCTGCCCTCCATCGCAGGCAGCAAAGCCGGGCAGCTTTCTTATGCCATTTTCTACACTGTGCTTCATGAGTAGGACTTTCTTGCACTAGTTCCTATGACTGAGTCTCCAAGCTGGTTTCCTAGTAGCCTCCCATTCCTTCCTCCCTTACCTGGCTATGACTCAGTTGTTTCTGCCTTCCCTCTTACCCCGCCTCTGTGTTTCAGTGAGAGTCTTTGTGTACTGCTTTCTGTTTTGTTGCATTGTGGGGCAGAGGCCTCTCTGTTCTTGTTTAACCCCATAAAGAAATAAATGATAAAACTTGATGATAACCATCCCTTCATGCTGTTGTTTTGTGGGATCCAGCTTGCTCTCCTAGGAAACTGTCCAGGGCCTGGGGAGGGTGTGTGTTTGGAGGACGCTGAACCTGTGCCTGGTACCCTGATGGCTCACATCTCAGAACAAAGGGTAAACTCTGGTATAGGCCACCTAGACAAGGAGCCATAAAGCCAACCACCTACAGAGATCAGGCATATAACCTTAATGAGTGAAGTATACGGAGCCAGGAAAAGTACAGACTCAAGCAGGAATGGGGAGAGGTATGGGGAGAACGTGGAGGATGGCACGATCCCAGAGTTCTCTTGCAGGGATGTGGGCCCAGTATTACCAGGTGTTCTCATTCTTCAAGGGAAGCCAGGTGTTTTAGTGAGATTTTTCACTGCTATGACCAAAATACCTGAGAAGCACAACTTAGAGAAGGAAAGGTTTATTTGGGGTGTATATTTTCAGAGATTACAGAGGCTTCAGTTTTGATTTACTGACTCCTAAGGCAGAAATTCTGGAGGCATGGCAGCAGGAAAGAAGGGGGAAAGCAGAGAGGGGAGGGGATGAGGGATACACACATAGTTCCCAAGGTCATGTCTTCAGTGACTCAACTCCTTCAGCCATGCTTCACGTCTAAACTCCCCTGTATCAGTGACATGCTTTGAACACATGAGCATTTTTTTTTTTGGTGCTACTGGGGTTCCTTAAAACCCTTCTACCTCCGGGTTACATTCCCAGCCCTATTTTATACTTTTTATTTGGAAACAGGGTCTCTTATGCCAGCACAGCTGGCTTTGAACCTGTGCGATCCTCCTGTCTCCGCCTCCCAAGCGTGGGGATTACAAGCGTGCACCACCACGCCCAGCTTAACACATGAGCTTTTGAGGGACATTTCAAACCTAAACCATAACACCATGGATCAGGATTTTGACACGAAGCCCTCTAATTCCTAAATGATGCTCACCAAACTACTACCAGTCTAAAACCAACCTACAACCAGTCTAAAATGCAGCTAACCAACCTACTACCTCTATGTGGGCAAAACATACATGCAGACCCTGTGTGGCCTGGGGATTTACCAGTCATTTGCCTTTGTTGCAGCCTCTGATTCCACTCTACCAGCCTTGTCTCCCCATACAAGTCATCAGGCCTAGCTTCCTACCACAGGAGTGGGGAACACTCAGGGAGAACTGATGGAGGGGTGGCAGAAAGAGCCCTCCGCCACTATACCTCCTTCATGTAAATGGGGGAAAGGACAGAGTGCATGACCTCCGGAACTAAAGGAGAGAGTGTTTCATCCCCCACAGCAAATTGTTTCCCCCCACAGCAGCATAGCATGCTGGCTAGGGCACAGTGTCTGGAGCTCGTCTGAGTTTGGACAAGTTCCTTTACTTTTTTTGTGTGGTGCTGGGGATTGAACTCAGAGGCATTCTACCTTCAAGCTACATACCCAGCCCTTTTTGTTTTTATTTTTTGAAACAAGGTTTCATTAAGTTGCTTATGGCCTCACTAACTGCAGAAGCTGGCCTAAAGCCTGTGATCCACTTGTCTGAGCTTCCCAGGTACTGTGATAACAGGCATGTGCCACCATACCCAACTTCCTTTACTTCTATGAATTTTGGTGTCCTCATCTATCAGAAGGGTTATTGTAAGAATTAGATTATGTCCATAAAGTACTTGGCATGATGGCTGGCACAAAGGAGCCACTCAAATGCCAATAATTACTATTATCATTATTCAGTCTTCTCCTTCCTTCACCCCCACCTAAAAATTCTGTCATTCACCCTCTGTAATACGTGTTGGATCCTTCCCCTCTTTGCCACCCTGACTCCCACTGAGCCACTTCAGGTCCTTGATAGTTTTTGACTGAGCTACAATAGCCTAGATATTGTCTGACTAATCTCTTGCCCAGTTACTTCTGCTTCTATCCCTTTTCCACCTAGCACAGTGCCAGGCACTTGACGGCTATTTTGTGAAAGAACTGCTGCCAAAGTTGAGTTTCCTGAAGGACACAGACAGTGTTGCTAAAGTGAACATATCACGTTCCTCAAAAGTATCACGAACACACACATACACACACACACACACACACACACACACACACACACACCAGATGGCTCCACACTACCTGTAGAATAGAGTAGGAACTTCTGAACATGACACTCAAGGCTCTTTGTTTCTGCCAGACATGTTGACACAGGCCTGTAATCCCAGCTACTCAGAAGGCTGAGGCAGAAGAATTGAAGGTTAGAGACTAGGCACGTTAACCAGTAAGATCCTGTTTCAAAAAATAAAAAATAAAATAACCTGAGGGTGTATCTCAGAGGCAGAATGCCCCTGTTTCAATCCCCAGTACCTAATGATAATAATAATAATAATAATAATAATAATAATAGTAATAATAATAAAAGGAGGCTGGAAGTTTAACTCAGTGGTAGAGCACTCCTGGGTTTAATACCTAGCACCATTCACAGAAAAGGGACCTTTGTTTTCTAGTCCTACCCTATCAATCTGATCTTTCCCAAGCATAACAAGCATATGCTTGATGTGAAAGTAGAATTTTTTTTGTATTACTGCATGTCTGTGAGGAAAAATCCAAGCTATCTTCACCTTGGGCATAGGAAGGAGAGATTCTCATGTATCCACCTGTCATCCCATTCATTGGCCTGCTGGTTGTTCAGCAAATGAGCCCCACAGCTTCTTAAGACACACCCTTTGTTCACATTGCTTCTTCTGCTCAGAATATTCTCACCTCATCTCTGCCCATCACTGGCTTACCTGGTTTTCAAAGCCCAGCTCACATGCCACCTCGGCTCTGGAGACTTCTACGTTCTTCCCTCTTCCCAAATGGAAAATCCTGTCTTCCTCTTCTGTATTTTGATAACACTTTGTACCTTAATCATGGTACTCATTACATCCTGCTTGTGTTCAACTTATTCACTCATTCAGAATGTACCTACTGAGCAATTACAATATGTCAAGAACTGTGCTGGCGACACAGCAGAACACAGACACATTACAGATCCATAAGACAGCTTGACCTTCTGTGTTAGCTAACCATAATATGCTTGCTATGACATTAGCATTCTTTGTCTTACTGCATGTTCATAAGGAGGAATCCAAGCTTTCTTTACCTTGATCATAGGAAGGAGAGGTAAGGAATTTGGAGGTCTTTCTAATCCACTATACACAAAAGCAGAGTGTTACACATGCATCAGCCCTTTGACTCTTGGACTAAACTTGTATTTCCCTGCCACTGCTTCTCCGAGCTTCCCTTTCTAACCTGGCCCAAGCACTGGCACTATCCCCTAGGGTCAGTCCAACTGCAGTCAGGCTTAGACTCTTTCAAGCCAGCATGAACGAGGAGGTAAGATTGCAATGGCTCACGAGCTGGAAATGCATCTGTATCACCTGGAGAGTTTTAGCTTCGGTCCCACCATGACAAAGTCTGATGTAATTAGTCTGAGGTGAAGGGCCCAGCTTTAGCATGTTGAACAAAAGCTATCAGTGATTCTAATGCGCAGCTAGGCTTGGCAACCATGAGGTGAAGAGAAGGCTGGGGCTACAAGAAGTCCTTGTTATTTCAGGATAAGTGGTGCTAGAAAAAAGGCCACTTACAATGAAGCCACTTGAAATAGGGACCAACATTTCACAGTAGGAGGGGGAGAGGGAGAGGCTTCAATTGAGACTTTATCTTGAGAAATAAAACTGGAAACGGGGAAAATCTTTTAGGTTCCATTAAAAATGTTAAATAACTGCAAATAGGCACTAATTCTCAGAATGAACAAAGAATGAATCAAACATTGGAAGATAATGAAATTTTCCTAACCAAAGTGTATGAGAGCAGAATATTGACTTTTGTGGCACAGTCATATGCAGATCTTTTTGTTTTGTTTTTCCAAAATTAGAGCCCTTCTTCCAATTTTCCCAAGGACCTCTTGTGATCTTTAGAGAGTTGAATCATTCTCTTTAAATTCTTGATCCTGTCATTACCCAGGTCAGTTCTCTCTTCTGCCAGTGGTAACTGGTATATCTCTTCCAAGGGCCCATTTATTAAGTATTTTCTATGATATTAGAGATGGTTGGTCTCCAACATCACTTTCATTGACTTCATGAAATCTTGAATCTTGTTCAAGGCTTGCAGATTCATTCTGATATGTATTTGCATTGTGTAATACTAACAATCAACTCGAGACTAAGAAAAGAACTTAGCACAATGGATGTGAATAAACAGTATTGGTGCTTTAAATGGGAGAAGGGGCTTAAGGCTCACAATAGTGACTATTTTATGCTATGTCAATTTTGGCTTCCTATCCAACTTCATAAAGTCCCTTTTCCTTTTGGGGGTTTTTAATCTGCTCATATCTAAAATAAAAGGTCTCCAGTTGAAGGTGGTGGTGCATGCTTGTAATCCCAGTACTTGGGAGGCTGAGACAGGAGGATGGCGGTTTGTGGATAGCCTCGGCTACTTAGTGAGTTCCTTTTCAACTCAGTAAGACCCTGTTTCAAAGTAATAATAATAAATAGGGCTAGGGGTTGTATCTCAGAGGTAGAATACCCTTGGGTTCCATCCCCAGTACCACAAAAATAAAATAAGATAAAATAAAGTAGTCTCACTAATTTGCTGAGGGTCCTTCTAAGTTTCTGAACAACCTCCTGTCTCAGTCTCCCAAGTCCTAATATTACAGGTGTATGCCACCATGCCTTGCTCCAAATATTCTTAGATAACAAATACTAAAGAACAAGGAAAGTAAAAGGCAGAAGTCCAGCAGAGTCACTAGAAGAAGGCCCAGAGCCTATTTCATAGGCTCGTTTCTGCCCTACTGCCATTTCCTTCTCTCAAGTTCCCTATGGCAGGACAGAGAGATCTGTTCACTCAACATTTAGACGTGCAGGATGGGAATCTAAAAATCCTTCAGGCGCATCACCTGCCTGAACACAATCCACTCAAAACACCTGTAGAATCTGAATTCGTCCCACCTCCATTGTCATCACCTAGTTCAAGCCACCATCAATTTGTTATTAATATTAATGTTTTGGTACTGGAGATTGAACCCAGGGGCCTTCTACTTCTGAGCTATTACCAGCCCAATTTTATTTTTTATTTGGAAACAGTGTCTCACTAATCTGCAGAGGGCCTCACTAAGTAGCTGAGGCTGGCCACAAACCTGCCATCCTCCTGTCTCAGCCTCCCAAGTACTGGGATTACAAGCATGAGTCACCACACCTGGCTTAAGCCACCATCAATTTGGACCACTGCAAGAGCCTCTGAACTGTTCTTCCTGCTTCCATTTTTGTACTCTATTCCGAGGGTCCTTTGAAAAATGCAAATCAGATCATGTCTTTCCCTCTGGTAGTTTCGTATCTCAATGAGAATAAAATCCAAGCTCCCTACCAGGTCCCATAGGCCCACACAAGCCACATCTTGCCTTCCTCTCTGGCCTCACTCACCTAGTACACTTTCTTCATTCTCCTCCAGCCACCCTGACTTATTTCTTTTCCTCTGCTCTGCTAAGCTTTGTTTCTATCTCAGGACCTTTGTACATTCTGTAACTAAGCCCCAAATGTTCTTTCCTCAAGTTTCTGCAGAGGCTGACTCTTCTTAATCAAGTCTCAGCTCACGTGTCACTTTCTCAGGAAGGGCATTCTTAACCATTCTAGGAATAGTACTGCCTTTCTCACTCCAGACACTCTAACATGTCCTCCCCAATATTTATCAGAATTAACACTTGTCACTATTTGAAATGATCTTGTTTTTACACTGGCTTCTTGTTTATTCTCTCTCTCTCCCCCTTCCTTTCTCTCTCCTTCACTCCCTCCCTTCCTTTCTCTCTTTTAATGTAAGTTCTGAGCAGACATAATCTATCGTGTTCATTATCTCTCCAGTGTCTTAGTCAATGTGTGCTGAGTGACTGGATGTGGCTGTGGAAAAATGCAGGGTACATGTGGGCAGGAGGGTGTCGATTAGGATGTGTAAGGTGGGTAGCAAGACATGAATTTGGAGGAGTGAAGTCAAAGCATGGGAGGTGTTGACGATCACACCACGGAATTTGGGCTTTACAGGTAATCCATTGGGAGCCATGAAGATTGCTGAGCTTGAGAGAGATATCATCAGCTGACCTACAGTAAGATTCATCTAGTGCCATGTGCCGGATGGGATGGCAGGGGGAATGAAAGGAGGGTCTCGTTTAGGAGCTCTGCCTTCACACCGGTTTTACTCCAGGTGCTCCTCCGAGATCCTGTTCCTCTCAGCTTTTTGCTCTCTTTTAGGGTCAAGGAAGAGCCCTGAATGTCGTTTCCTGATACCGACCGCTGGGTGGCGCTGTGGCTCCTCCTACCCGGGCTGGAGGCGCCAGGGAGGCGGAGGCGCCTTCAGCTGAAGGGGCCTGGCGCTGGGCTCCTGGGCGCCTGCTGAGCAGGCTCTTCGCCGTGGGCCCCTTTCTCCCACTTCGCGCGCTTCCCTCGAGTCTGGGCCGGTTCCCCCGCACCCCCGCACCCTCGCCCGCCAGCTCTCCTTCCCCTCTGGCCGTCCTGGACTTTCCGATGAGGCAGGCCAAAGGCGGCCGGAGGCGCGGGCCTAGGCGGAGTGCAGGAGGGGCCAGGGGCCGGGCAGCAGTCCCTTCTCAGCCCACGCAGGCCTCGGGCCTCCCTGGACCTCTGGCTTGGAGCTCCATCTGCTGCAATCGCTGAGCCGGCCCGCCCCGTCCAGCCAGGTTCCAAGTAAATGGAGTTCAGGGCTGCAGAGGCGACCTTCAGTGCAGAGGGACCAGAGACATCAGGGACCAATTCACCACTTAAGTTAATGGCCCTGCCTTTTCTCCTAGCTCTAGGAGCCAACGCTAGTCATCCGGGACTTCCTCTTTGGCCCCTTTCACTCTCTTACTACAGTGACCCAGATACATTCTCTGTGTCTCTCACATCCTGAACTGATCTCTCCATCATCGCTGCTGCTATCTGCCCAGACCCTTATTACTTCCCAGCTAGCCTCCCTGCCTCCAGCCTCCTCCTGTCCCTGCAGCTCAGACAGCCTGGCACAAGGCCATGAGCCTCCTGGAGCAGTGACCTGGCATTCTGCCCTGTAATAGCCCCCTTCACTTGGAAAAAATGAAAGCTGGCATTCAAGGCCCTGTACACTCTGACCTCACCATTTTGGCCTACTCTCTTCAACTCACATCCAGAGTCAGAGGCCTACCCTTAGTGGGCTGCCCTGAGTAAAAGAGGAATCAGAACAGGAACCGAACACAGGGGGGCTAGGGAGAGCACAAACAGGGCCCAAACCAGCATGTGTTTGACAGTCTTTGCTCATGACGCTTGGCCGCAGAGATGCAGAGGACACAGCCCACCTTCCCCAGAACTCAAGAGGGAGCACCTCATCTTTCTCCCTTTGCCCCTCTCTTATTCTTGGATCCCCTCATTGGTCATCTCCTGCCATCTCCCTGTTTCGTCTTCCCCTCCATCTTGTCCCCTTCCTGACCTTCCTTCTGGTACAAGAGACTTATTCTCAAGGAGCACACACCATTCTGTCACAAATTAGTTGATGACAAGCATGACCAGGTTTCTCCATGACATGGAGTCTCATTTTCAGAAGCTGGGTCGTTTTTTTAAGAGTCTGATGTTAATAGATTCTAAAGTGGTTCTTCGTGAGGAATTTTTAAAATTATATCATTTTATACATATTATATAATTTATATATAGTCTATATATGTAATATATACAAGTCATATATTACATAGTATATATTAATAATATATACTATAATATATAAGTAAATAATATAAACAATATAAATATTATAAATAATATATCATTTATAAGTTATATACACAGTATATAAATACATAATATATTATAAGCATGTATAATATAGAGTTTACATATATTATATGTAGCATAGTTTATATGTGTATATAAAAACTTAACGTCTTTGAACTCAACACATAAACCTGTAAATTAACATGGAAAAGCACACGTTAACAAGAAAATTGGCAAAGGCAAATTTATCGGCAAACAATACACTTGTGGTGAATTTCAAAGTGCCTTGGACCCTTGGACTCCAGGGATCATGGTCCAGGATGAGCTATGGGCCATTCATGGCCCATAGAAATGTCCTGGTGGAAGAAAGAGCTTTGGATCAAAATACAACCCAGAGAAGGGTGTGATGACAGGGAAGACAGCTTCTTTGCCCTGGCTCTATCTCAGGGCTGCTTTCCCTGGGAAATGACAGCTTCCTGTCTGCAAACAAGGCCTACTGCTAAGAATATCTTCTTCAATTTGTATTGTGCAGGCACACACAGTGTCCTATGAGAATCCTCATGATAGCCCCATGTGATAGGGATTATCAGGCTGGGTTTACAGATAAAAAAAAAAAAACTGAGGCTGAGAGATGCTAAGAGATCCATCCACCCAACAAACAGACAGACACGCAAACTGTAGAAGAGGCAAGATCTAGAAGCTACAAATTCCAGCTCTAAGACCAGTTATCAGGACCTGTCTACCCACAGTTTTATGCATTCTTGAGGAAGCAAAGCTAGGACAACCAGCCCCTGCATGGTACCCTTGCCCTGTTCTCAAGAGCAATTGAAAAAGGAGACAGTATGACCAAAGCCAGGTGAAGGCCTTTTACCTGGCTTCTAACCCTACCCGGCCTGGGTTAGAATGATGGCAGGGAAATGCAGTCAATTATGAAATTTTCAGGACCATCCGAGTGCCAAGCAGCCTCATGTCAGACCCCCTCTAAAGCAGATGTCTCCAATCAGAGGCTTCCAGTGGCATTTTGTTTGGCTTGGCAGTGCTTATATGTGCAGTGTTTAAGTTTCCTCAGTAAGCAGCTGTACAGTGTAGTCATTATTAATATTATTAATTATTTTTGTGCAGTACTGGGGATTGAACCCAGGAGCATTCTCCCTCCAAGCTATGCCCCCAGCCCTATATTTTTTATTCTTGATTTTGAAGCAGGGTCTCCCTAAGTTGCAGAGGGCCTCACTAAGTAGCCGAGGATAGCCGCGAACCTGCAGTCCTTCTGACTCAGCCTCCCAAGTATACATAGATTACAAGTGTGCACCACCACCACGCCTGGTCTGAGTGTAGTCATTCAGAGTATAGACTAGGTTCACATTCTGACTCCACCACTTGTTCTATGTGACTCTGGGAAGGTTGCTTAAACTCTTTATGCTTGCTCTTGCTCATCTGTCAAATGAAGATACACAATACTACTCTATTTCATTGGGTTACAATGAATATTGAGTTCTATCTCAAGCTCTTAGAACAGTGCCTGACACATAGTATGTACTTGATGGATCTTTATCACCATTGTTATTATTATTGTTTGAGACATGGCCACACTAAGTTGCCAAGGCTGACCTGGAACTTGTGATTTCCTGCATTAACCTCCCAAGTAGCAGAGATGGAAGGCATATGCCACTGCACTTGAATTTTCTTCTTCTTATCATCATCACCATCATCATCATCATCATCATCACCATCATCATCACCATCATCATCATCATATAAAAGTTGGGGAGATTTCATATAAAACCCAACTTTCTGGCTTCGGAAACATATCTGGTAATATTGGGACCTCATTGTCCTCTTTAGATGGCATGCACACTCTCCCCGTCAGACCCATCCTCACAAATTCACATTTGGTCCTTGACACTGAAGCCAGGTGTCAGTTGCCATTTATCATCTTACATGCAGCAAGCTCCATGGGTTTTCATTGTTTGCCTGACCTCTAAAATTAGTCTGTCATCTCCAGCCACTGCTTAAATGGTTCAAGTACCAGGAAATGTCACCAAGCAGAAATTGTTAGCCAATAGGGATATCTCAAGAGGCCCCCATCAGGCCAGTCTGAAGCTTTTGCCTGCCGTCTCTTTAATGCCCCAGAATGGCACATAGTCACACCAGCTTAAAGGTCAAGGAAAGCGGCAGAAATTGCAAAGGGAGGCAAAATAAGGCCATGGCATTCTAGAACATTCTCTCGTGCCGTTGGCTTTAAAATCTGTATCAAGGACTTTATGGTAATATATTCTCACACTTTTGACAACTTCTGGATGCACAATAATAGTTATTGCAACAGCATGAATAATAAAAACTATTGTAACAAACCTCAATGTCATTAATAGAAGATTGGTTTGATAAATTTTGATGCATACATCAATTAGAATATTACACAGCCATTAAAAAGAATGTGAAGAGCAGTGTGTTCTGTCCAGGTACTTTCATTTATGTAGAAAGGGGAAGTGAGAAACATATACATTTGCTTGTAAGTGTATACAATCTTTTTTTAAGGATATATGAATACGATATTGACCTATTTGTAAAATGATATATCAGGAAATTGGCAACTGCAGTTGCTTCTGGGGAAAAGAATTATGTAGCTGGGGAGGGATAGAGCAAAGTTTTCCATATATGTATGCATACACACACACACACACACACACACACACACACACATATAATCTTTGTATCCTTTTAGATTTTGCACCATGAACTTGATAAAAATACATCTCTTTAAAATTATTTTTTGGATACTGGGGATCAAACCCAGGGGGATTCTACCTCTGAGCTACATCCCCAGTCCTATTTTAATTTTTATTTTGAAATAAAGTCTGGCTAAGTAATGGCATGTTGGCCTTAATACCGAGATCTCCTGTCTCAGCCTCCCAAGTACTAGGATTACAGTTCTGTACCACCATGCTTGGCAGTATATCTCCATTTGATAAATCCTCTGTTATATCCCTCCCAAAATGACCTGAAATCAGCTTCAAGTCAAAGAAGGCTGAACAAGGAACAACATGAAGCCTGGAGTTCCCAAACCCGTGCTTTGCGAAGTCTTTCACATGGTCATCATTCCATCTCCAAGTACATTTAAAACCAGGTTTATGCTGCTTCTTGCCCAGGCCACCTCCCTCTACTCTGGTCACAGGGATTCATAGAATTTCAGAAAAATCCTCGTTTGGGTCACCTCCTTGGCACCCAGAGGTGAAGCATTCTAGAGATTGCAGCTGAAGAGAAAGAGGGATTTGGCAAGATGGTTACACTAGGAGCCAATCCATTAAGTCCTCATTTTTATTTTATTTATTTCTTAATTCATTTTTTGTGAAACTGGGGGTGGAACCTAGGGGCTTTTCTACCGCCGGGCTACACTCCCAGACCTATTTTATATTTTATTTGGGAACAAGGTCTCATTAAGTTGCTGAGAACCTGCGTGATCCTCCAGTCTCAGCCTCCCAAGTGCTGGGATTACAAGCATGCTCCACCACGCCTGGTGGCTCCCTTCTCCTTTTAAAAAAGTGTTTCTCTTGTCACTTCTGTGGGGAGCTCTGGAGTGCGCAGAGCCCTTGCATCTGGGCCTGGCACCTTCGCAACCAAAGCTTACCTTCTTTACTCTACCAAATACTACAATTCAATTGCAGATACTTTCAAACAAACTTAATGAGTGTAAAGCCCGAGGGGAGCTGTGTGAAAGGTCCCAAGGCATGAGGGATATAAGCTAGAGAAGACACAGTGCCTGCTTTTTAGGGACACAGTCTAGACTCTGGAAAAATCTGAGTTGGAAGCAATCTGGAGTGATAACTGAGGTGATGAGGTGCCCTCCCTTAACCTTTCTTGTTCTTTTATTTTCGCGTGTGTGTGTGTGTGTGTGTGTGTGTGTGTGTGTGTGTGTGTGTGGTTTGTGTGTTGCTGGAGACTGAATCCCAGGAGCAGGGTCTTGCTAAGTTGCTGAGAGTTTAGCTAAGTTATTGAGGCTGGTCTTGAACCTGTAATTCTCCAGTCTCAGCCACTCAAATACTGGGATTATAGACTTGTGCCACCAGGCCTGGCTCTCTTCTCCTCCTCTTCTCTCTTTTCTTCCTCTCCCCTACCCCTCCTCTTTCTCCTCTCTCCCTCCCCTTTCTCCTCCTTCTTCTTGTGGTACTAGGGATTGAACTAAGTGCAATTCTATCTCTAAGCCACACTCTCATCCCTTTTTTTATTTTTTTTATTTTGAGACAGAGTATTGCTGTGTTGCTGAGGCTGGCCTCAAACCTTTGAATCCTCCTGTCTTAGCCTCCCAAGTACTGGGATTATAGGTGTGCACTACCGTGTTTGGTCCCCAGCCCTATTAATTTTACCTTTGGCACTGGTGATGTACTCTACCTCCGATCTACATCCCCAGCCTCCCCCCCCCTTTTTAAATTAGCAATTTAGGCCAGGCGTGGTGGCTCACACTTGTAATTCCAGCATTCAGGAGGCTGAGGTGGTTCATAGACAGCCTCAGCTACTTAGTGAGGCCCTCTGCAACTCAGTGAGACCCAGTTTCAAAACAAAGAATAAAAAATAGAGGAATTTTGGGAGTTCTGTAAACATTAGATGTGTTGGCAGATTTCAGACAACAACCAAGAGCTAGAGCCTTTGATTTAAAGGCTCTGATTGGATAAAAATACAGTCCCATAATTCTCTTGACTCACTTTATAATAAGGTACATTTTTTTCTATTAATAAAGTACTACTTTTATCTGTTTTATGGAGTAAGATTCTGTCTAAGATTCCATTAAAAGGAGGAGAATTAAGCCAGGCATGGTAGCACACATTTATAATCCCAGTACTTGAGAGGCTGAAACAGGAGGATCGTAGGTTCGTGACCAGCATCAGCTACTTAGTGAGACCTCCGTAACTTAGTGAGACCCTGTTTCAAAATAAAAAAAATACAAAACAGGGGCTGGGAGTGTAGCTCAGAGGTAGAATGCCCCGGTTCCATCCATAGTACCTCAAAAAAAAAAAAAAAACAGTGAGACTCTGCTTTAAAATAAAAATAATAAAAGGGCAGTGGGTTTGTGTGTGTGTGTGTGTGTGTGTGTGTGTGCGCGCGCGCGCATTTTGTGTGTACAGCTCAGTGGTATAATTCCTCTTAGTTCAATCCCTAGTATACAAAGATAAAAATAAAAATGAACTGGGTTGGGTTAAGGTCTCCCTTCCTTATGGGACCTTCGCAGCACTGAAACTATTACAGGACATTTTAGAACCCCAGGCAAACCACCATTTTCTCCATCGCACACCACATGAGCTTTCCAGTCTAGGCTTCTGTCAGAGGCCCCACCCCGCTGCCAGCTCCATGCCTGGGATTCCCTGGAGCCAGGGCTTGGGCTGGGAAGGCAGAAATTTACTACTTGCTCAACATGGCTTGACTCCCAGAGGTCGGGTCTGAGCTCCAAGCCTCCTGCCCCCACTTCCTGGGGGCTCCCATCCTTCACCCTGTTCCTGCTCGTTCTGCCCCCTCCCAGGTGTTCGCCCCCTTTCATACTCCCTGGCTGGCAGACATCCTTGAGGGGCCCTCCCCTCCCCTTAGTCACCACTCCCCCTGAAACCACTGCTGCCGCCTGAGACCTTCTGCCTTTTATCTTGCCCCAGAAGCCAAGCCCTCCGGTCCCTTAATTGTTCAGGTTGCGCTTTTCTGAACTCACTCCAATTGAGCTCCATAAATTGTAGATAATTGGACTGTCTCGCTCAGATTACGAGCCCCTGGGGCAGTGTCTTCTCACTCTGGTATAGCCCTGCCCAGAAAGGAGGGGGCAAGGGGCGGATTCCAGGGGCAGCCAGCCCAGCAGACCCCTGGGGAGAAGGCACAGGGTCACAGTAAGCACATTACACCACCATCAAATTTTGCAGCCTTGATCCTTGCTACCTGTCCAGTCCTTATATGTCAGCTCTGTAATGGTTCTGGCCTTCTCCATCAACTATGTTGGTAGCAATGGTCTGGTTTGTAAAGTGATTTTTCAAATACTGTTAATGTTCTAGGATTCTGCGCCGAGCACAGTGGCCCACATTGGTAATTCCAGTGTTTAGGAGGCTGAAACGGAGGATCACTGTCCAGAGAGCAGTAACTTAGTGATATCTTGTTGGAAATATAAAAGAAAAATAATAAAGGCTAGGGCTATAGCTTAGAGGTTGAGTGCTCCTAGGTTTAATCCCTAGCACCACAAGCAAAGAAAGAACTAGGATTCTGGATATAAATAAATAAATAAATTAATTAATTAATTAATTTAAAACATTCCTTTGGGGACACCTGAGTGAGTTGTTAATGAAGAATTTAGGGATTTATGGGAAGAAACAGACTGGAGAAAATTCTGGGCAATTCCCACATAATAATACTCCTTCCCCCTGAAGAAGTTTATCTTGGCACTGCCAGGAAGATCGTGTTGGCCATATCCTAGTTATCTAGCAGATGAGATGATGATTGTTCCAAGGGGTGGCAGGAGCAAGGAGGGAGGAACAGGCCCAGGATTTCCTTTTTGCCCACCAGCATATGATATCCCATCATTCTGGTACTGCAGTGCGGCAAGACCCAGAAGCAGCTCTTGGCCATTCTCATCTGCTATGGAAGATGTTCTGTTCCCACCTCCACTGGGGTAATGCCCCATAGGCTCATCCTCTTCTACTTTCTTCTATGCCAAAATTTCTCACCACAGTCCATCAATTCTCCTGAAGGCAATGGAGCCCACCATCATTCCCCAAGTTTGGCACACACCTGGTACCAAAGAAATTTCTCTTCGGTGGCTGAGCTAGTAATCATAGTATTATGCTCTGAATACTCCCATGCTTTCAACCCCTGCAGTCTGCCCCTTCCTCTAATTGTGGATCTAATTTCATAGCATTCTTTCATGGGAAAGGAAGAGGTCATATTGTCTATCATCTTGCCCCTGGTGGGGGACTGCGTGTAAATGTTCCCAAGCAGAAGGCTTTTAAGGCATCCATAAAACAAGGCTGAAAGGAAAGCAGCTGGGCTGTAGTTAAAGGAACACTTCCACTTGGAATCGGAAGACCTGTTGTGCCATCTTCTCTTGTGTTCATCAGCTAGAATGTGAATTGCAAGGAAGGAAAATGAGAGCAAAAATAGGAACAGGCTCTCTGTAATGTCACTCCAGAGGGCCTCTGGACATCCATTTCGTTCATTCAACAAAACTTTACTGAATACCTACTACTGTGTGCCACATACTATTCTAAAGGCTTTCCATCACTCTGGCTGCTGGGTGGAAGCAATCACTGGGGAGCCAAATTGCAGACAGGGAAACAAGTTGGCAGGCTGCATCACTGTTGTAGTAGAAGACAAAATGCTGAATGAAGGCAGCAGCAGTGGAGAGAAGCAGAGACAGTGGAGATGGTTTAGGAAACTGCATTGATAGGACTTGATTAATTGGACATGAAGGGTACGTGTGTGTGTGTGTGTGTGTGTGTGTGTGTGTGTGTGTGTGAGAGAGAGAGAGAGAGAGAGAGAGAGAGAGAGAGAGAGAGAGAGAGAGAGAAAGACTGGATGGATAAGAGTGTCGCTGATGAAGATAAGGAACACAGGACTTTACTCTGGTTTTGTAGTTTGATGGAAGAAGATTCTGGAAGATAATGGGCTTGCTTTGGAACCTATAACATCTGAGTTGGTAGAGGAAAAAGATCCAACAGATAGTGGATATGCAGGTCTAGAGCTCAGAGGCTTAGACAGGATTGAGAGTGTGAGGGTCTTCAGTGTTAGGATATCTATAGAAAAAGTACGTAAAGATAAGAGATGAGACCTAAGGAGATGACTCTTAAATTTTCCATCCTTTGAAATGCATATGAAAGACTACATATGAGCCAAGTGCAGGTGTGGTGGCATGTGCCTATGATCGCAGGGATTTGGGAGGCTGAGGCCAAAGGATCACAAGACTGAGGCAAGCCTGGATCACTTAGTCAGACCCTGCCTCAAAATAAAAAAAAAATAAAAAGGTCTGGGAGCATAGCTCAATGTCAGAGCACCCCTCAAAACAAAAAAAAAAATAAATAAATTAAATAAAACCCTAGGTAAAACAGTTGTAGTGGCACACACCTGTAATTTCAGTACCCTAGTACTTGAGAGTCTGAGACAGGAAGATCGAAAGTACAAGGCCAGCCTCAGCAATCTAACAAAACTTTCAGCAAGAACCTATTGCAAAACAAAAAATAAAAATGACTGATGTAGATTGGAGGCAGAATGCCCCTGGTTTCAATTTCTAGTACCACTGGTTTCAATTTCTAGTACCACACACACACACACACACACAAGCACACACACACACACACGGCAGAAGTGTCTGGGTGTGGTAGCACACGTCTGTAATCCCACTACTAGGGAGACAAAAACAGGAGGACGAAGGTCCAAAGCTAGGATCAGCAACCTAGCAAGACTCTTAGCAACCTAGCAAGACCCTCTTTCCAAAAAGGAAATAAAATAAAAGGGGGCTGAGGGTATAGCTTGGAGTTAGAATACCTCTGGGTTCAATCGCCAGAGAGGGAGGGAGAGAGGGAGGGAGGGAGGGAGGGAGGGAGGGAGGGAGGGAGGGAGGAGAGAGAGAGAGAGAGAGAGAGAGAGAGAGAGAGAGAGAGAGAGAGAGAGAGAGAGAGAGAAGCAAAAATGATATAGAAAAGAGTTCCATTAAAAGGAAGATCTGGAAATGTTTGTATGGGTTTATGGATTCTCCCCTGACTGTTGTCCATGATGGGAGAGCTGGTAGTCATGGGTTAGGGAATAACTAGAAGATGAAGAAATTGACACTGTGGATTTAACTACTCTTTCAATAAGCTTAGCTGAGATCCAGCAAGTGAAGTTCGTAGCTAAAGGAAAATACAAGCTCAAGAGAATGTTTAAAACAGAGGTAGATTTTTCTATTGATTCAGGGTTGAAGATTTTTAAATTAAGAGTAATGAATAGATCACCAAGATAGTTTGGATGGTGAGGTTACCAGTAAGAATGACCAATCAGGGGAGACAGGATGGGCAGGGAAAGAAGGAAGGTTGGTGGACTGCTAATAAATTAGGGGAAAAGTGGTGGGTTCGAAGGTATGAAGTTATAACAAGATGGAACATATACTGGAGGAGGCAAGTGGGAAAGTTGGAAGATTGCAGTGGTACTCTTAGGATGTCATAATTCAGAAGTAGGGATATTCCAGGTGATTTCAAGGAATTGAGGTGAGATAAAAGAAATATGCATTCTCTAATGCACACGATGTACTTTAACAAATCTATCAATATCAATCACTAAGCCAAACATGAGAAGAAGGGAGGGAATGGGATTGGGGTGGAAATTGGGTAAGGGCTAATTGGGTGATGTGTGCATGGATGTCTCCACCATCTTGTATCCCATTACGATGTTTGACTACAATGCACCAATAAAAATTTAAAAAAAGAAACATGTAGGAAGGGGACATAAAGAAAGAACGAGGAAATGAAACTTTTTTTTTTTGGTGGTACTGGAGTTCCTGGAAACCCTTCTACCTTCAGGCTACACTACCAGACCTATTTTATATATATATATTTTAATGTGGAAACAGGGTCTCTTAAGCCAGCGAGGTTGGTTTCGAGCCTGAGCGATCCTCCTGTCTCTGCCTCCCAAGAATGGGGATTACAAGTGTGTGCCACCATGCCCGGCAGAAATGTAACTTTAATGTGGAAGCCTGTGGCAAATTTCCCCAATACCCTCACTCCTCAATCAGGCCTGTTAATCCACAGTGTTTGAGGATTTGAAAGTCTTTACTAATTCCCCCTGAGCACTGTTGACTATCCTCAAAGGGGTATGTATGGATCAGACAACAGAGACTACACAAGAGATCCAAAAAGGTGCCAGCCATCATACTAAGAATTCTCTCAGTTACAAAATGCCTTGAACTGTTAATTTTCCGACCTAGGATGAGTTAAGCAGGCATTATCTGTTGGTCAGAGAACAGAGGTCACATGAAAGAGTAATCTCCTTGGGCACTGTTAGCCATTCCTGAAGAATTTAAACAGAATGGATATCTCTGGATAAGAAGAACCTGGAAGATAATGAAGCATACAGACAAGTGTAATGGCACAAGTCTGTAATCTCAATACTTGAAAGGCTGAGACAGGAATATCTCAGGTTCAAGAATAGTAGTGAGATTTTCATCAACCTAATGAGACTCTGTTTCAAAATAAAATAAGACTGGGTGGGGGTGTAGCTCAGATGTAGAATGCCTCTGAGTTCAATCCCCAGTAACACACACACACACACACACACACACACACACGCACACACACACACAGAGAGAGAGAGAGAGAGAGAGAGAGAGAGAGAGAGAGAGAGAGATCCTAAATCATCGTGTGACTACTAGACTGATGTCATCCTCACATACCTCCTTCTACACAATCCTAATGAAAGTCTCCCATAAAAGAATATTCCGACACCCCCAAATGAGTCTCTCACTCTAGAGGTGACCCACATTCTCCCTTGAGTGTGTACTTATTACCTTCCCAAATAAATCTCTATGTCTCTAACTGGCTCCTGCTGAAATTCTTTTCTGTCATGTAAGCCAAGAACTCCAACAGCCCTGAGTTTCATTCCCCTGTCTTCCACTCTGGAAATGGTTCTAGACCCTTCATGGAATCAACTCTTCTCCTGTGACAGAATGATGCTAAGCTGGTTTTCGAAGGTATTGTGGAGGTAAAAGTCTTTATAGTTGAGGGTGTTTACGGTCTGTGAGACGGGAACAGTATTCCTCCATCTCAGCTTTTGATGAACATAGCAATGAAAATCTTAAAATCTTTCATGGAATTCTCACACTCTAGAGTTACCTGGGGACTTTTAAAATATATCTATCTATACTCAGGCTACAGAGAGACTCAACTTTGATTTGTTTCAGCTGTTCCCAAGAAACAATGCTTTAAAAGACTTTTCCAGGCCAGGAATGGTGGCGCATGCTTGTAATCCCAGTACTTGGGAGGCTGAGACAGGAGGATAGCGCAGGTTCAAAGCCAACCTCAACTACTTAGTAAGACCCTGTTTCCAAATAAAAATATAAAATAGATCTTGGAGGATAGCTCGGAGGTAGAAAGCCCCCTAGTGCTACACACAAAAAAGAAACTTTTCCAAACTGGATTTGGTTGTGCATGCTTGTAATGCCAATACTTGAGAGGCTGAGACAGGAGGATCACAGGTTTGCAACCAGCCTCAGCAAATTAGGGAGGTCCTGTTTCAACTTTTAAAAGAAGTGGAGGTGGCTAGTGATTTAGCTAGGAGGTAGAATGACCCTAGTTTCATCACTAGTATTTAAAAAACCCAATTTTCTAAATTGACTGCAGATCAAGACTCAGTGGGCTAAAGATATGGATGGAATCATCTGTATGAATGGAGTAATCAGAAAATAAAGCAACAAGAATTAAAATGGAACTGTAAACTAGAAGTAGGGGGTACATTTCTCTAACAACAAGAGAAAATAGATAACTGTGATGATGGACAGAAGTGACTAGAGGAAGAAATTTTACATAATAATGGAAAGCAGTGGTAGAGACGCAACCACTGGAGTTTAGGCTATGCAGCCCCTGGTTCTATTGGTGGGATATGGGTGGAAGAGCTGGGTCATAGAGGAAGTGTGGTACCCACCAAGAGCCTGGATTTAACATTTAGTGCAGGAGAGAGAACATGACTCAAAGAAGACAATGTTGAGTGTAGGGGAATTTGTTGACCTTAGAGTGGCACCATCCATAGCACCCATTAGAACCAGAATTGTCACACTGCTCTGCCCCAGGGATGCCATTCACATTGGAAATGTGGGACTTATGATGAAGAAAGGGCAGTGCAGTATGAGGGTGAGAGAACAGGAGAATGTTTGTGGTCACAGGAGACTTCTATGCTTCTCACCTTGCTTCAGGCTTTTCTTTGGCTTCATGAAGGACTTACTAACAAACAGATTTTGAATCCCAATCACTGCAAGTGGGTCTTTTTTTTAAGTACTTTTATTAGTGCATTGTAATTATACTTCATAATGAGGTTCAAAGTGATACAAACATAGATGCCCCCAGCACTTGGTGTGTTTCTTTCCAGGTCCCACCTTGGTCCTCCCTCCCCATACATAATTATTGAGATTGCTAGTGATACCTTCATATATGAACGTAACATTATTTGAACTATTTCCTTAATAAAAAAAATCTCCTTTTTCCCCTCTCCATCTCCCTAATCAAATCCCCTTCTACAATTCTACTAGTCTTTCTTCCTCATTTATCTGAATTCCCTTTTGATTCTTATTTTCTCTCTAGCTTTCACATATGAGAAAGAATATACAATCTTGACTCTCTGAGACTCTTTCTTTCTTTCTTTCTTTCTTTCTTTCTTTCTAGGTGTTGGGAGTTGAACCCAGGGGCATTTTACCTCCCAGTTACACCTCCAGCCCTATTATTATTATTATTATTATTATTATTATTATTATTATTACTAATTATTTTTGCAGTACTGGGGATGGAAACCAGGGGCATTCTACCTTCGAGTTACACCCCCAGCCCTATTTTTTATTCTTTATTTTGAAACAGGGTCTCACTGAGTTGCAAAAGGGCCTCACTAAGTAGCTGAGGCTGTCCGTGAACCCAGATCCTCCTATCTCAGCCTCCCAAATGCTGGGATTACAAGCATGCACCACCACACCCGGATTTTAATTTTTATTTTAAAGAGAGTCTTGTTAAGTTTGGTGAGATTCTTGTTAAATTGTTGAGACTGTTCTCCAACCATCAATCCTCCTGTCTTAGCCTCCCAAGTACTGGAATTACAGGGTATGCCACCATGCCTGGCTCCAAGCTCTATTTTAAAAGAAAAGCCTCATATGGTAGTGCTTTGCCGCACCCTATTAAGGTTTCACCTACCATCAGCTGATCAGCATAGAGTGAGAATATCCTGCTCTAATCCTGGCATGAAACTGAGAAATCATATTTTGCTTGTCATGCACTCACACACTTACCCACACACAGCTCCCTGTGGAACTTTCTGAAACAGCCAGTCCAGACTGGGAGAAAACTCAAGTGCTACGCCTTTTTTTTGTTTTGTTTTCTAAAATTTAGAAGAGAAATAATGAGTGTGAATAGATATTCACAAACTGACAGGTAGAATTTTAGGATGACCCTTCTACAACACAATTTTACTATTACATAATCCCCACTCAGGAGAACTGTAGTTCCTTGTGGAGGAAGACTGGGGTTCATTAATGGAAATACTACCATCAACTATGTGTACATATGTGAATATACCGATGTCAATCCCAGTACTTTGTATTGGGAAAGGGGAAAATGGGGAGGCGTGGAGGGCACCAAGTGCTGCGTGCATGTATGTCATTATCAATATGATTTACATTATGATGTGAGACTATAATGCACTAATAAAAGCACGTTAAAAATAATTAAAAAATCCCCTTCATTTGAGTGTAGGTGGGACCAGCAAATATGACGGGCAATTTGCTCTCATGATAATGCTACTTCATGCACAAAGGGATATGCCAGATGTTACTAAGGTACATAATTAGTTGACTTTGAGTTAATAAAAATAGGGAATCATCTTGAGTGATCCTGACTTAGTCAGGTGAGTCCTTAAAATAGACAAGAAGTCTTTTCAACAAATGGTACTATTACATTTGAATACCCACAAACAAAAAAGATAAAACTTGACCTGAATTTCACACCTTATATAAAAATTAACTAAACAAGGGGAACAGGCTGGGGTGCAATAGTGGCACAGTGCATGCTAACATGCATAAGGCCCTGGGTTCAATCCCCAGTACCAAAGAAAATAAATAATTTAAGCTGTTTGCGGTGATGCACACCTGTAATCCCAGTACTTGAGAGGCTGAGACAGGAGGATTGCAGGTTTGAGGCCAGTTTCAGCAATTCAGCAAGACCTTGTTTCAAAATAAAAAATAAAATAGGACTGGGGAGGGTGTAGCTCAGAGGTAGAATACCTCTGAGTTCAACCTTCAGTGTCACAAAATAAAAGATAAATAAGAAAAATAAAACAAATGACTCAAAGTAGGTCATAGATTTAAATATAAATGGTGAGCTGGGAGAAGTGGTACTACCTATAATCCCACTGCTTTGGAGGCTGAAACAGGAAGATTACAAGTTTGAGACCCGTGCAATGTAGCTTAGTGAGACCCTGTCTCAAAATAAAAAAATAAGGACTGAGGGTATATCTCAGTGGCAGAGTGCTTCTATGTTCAGTCCACCATATCACAATATATATGTGATGTGAAACTGCAAAACTTAGAAGAAAACATAGATCTTTGGTTCCTAGGAACTGGTGAAGAGTTCTTAGACTTGACAATAACATGATCCATAAAAGAAAAATTAATCAATTCAACTTCATCAAAAGTGAAACCTTTTACTCCTTAAAAGATCCTTCTACGAAGAAAAGATGAACTATAGCCTGGGAAAAATATTTGTAAATCACCTATTTGACAATGGACATTTATTGTTATAAAGAACTTTGAAAACTCAATGATAAAGAACCAATCCAATTAGAAAATAAGCATGAAAATAAGGCATGGAGAGACATTTAACTGAAAAGAACATACAGATGGTAAGCAAGTACATGAAAAGATGTTCAACATCATTAGCCATTAGGGAATTGCTAATTAAAACCACCTATCCAAAAGGCTGAAAAAAAAATAGTGACAACACCAAATGCTGGTGAGGATGTGAGAAACTGCATCACTCATTCTGTGCCTGTGGGGATGTTAAATAGCACAGCTGCTTTGGAGAAGAGTGTGACAATTTCTTTAAAACTGTTCATCCACTTGCCATATTAACCCAGAAATTGCACTCTCAGACTTGGCTATTTAACCCAGAGAAGTGAAAATCTATGTTAACATAAAAATCTGTATGCAATTCGTTCACAGTGGCTTTATATGTAATAGCCAGAATTGAAAGCAACCAAAACGTTCCTTGCTGTTTGAGTGGTTAAACAAACTGGTACATTCATACCACAGACTGCTACTCAGCAATGAAAAGGAATGGAGCTATTGACAAGTGCTAAAGCTTGGATGGATCTGAAGGACTTCATTGCTGAGTGGGAAAAGCAAAAGCCAACCTCAAAAGGTCACATGAGCTAGATACAGTGGCACACGGCTATAATCCTAGTACTTGGGAGACTGAAACAAGAGGACTGCTGGTTTGAAGCCAGCCTTGGAAATTAGCAAGACTCTGTTTCAAAATAAAAAATAAACATTGGCTGGAGGGGTAGCTCAGTGGCAAAGGGCCCCTGGGTTAAATTCCCAGAAAGACAACAACAACAACAACAAAATCACATGCTTTGAGTTATATAACAATCCCCAAAAAACAAAATTTGGGGAGAATTAAGTAGTTGCCAGGGGTGGGGGAAGGGATAAGTGTAACTATAAAGGGTGGTACCAGAGCAACCTTTGAGGCTATGAAACATTTCTCAATCTAATCTTGCCTGCAGTCATGGTTCCAGGAATCTACACACTATGAAATGGCACACGAGTACACGTGTACATGGTACCGATGTCAGTTTCCTGGCTTTGATATTGGACTATAATTACATGCGATGTAACTGTTGGGGCATATTGGATAAGGGATATGTGGGATCCCTACTATCTTTGTAACTTACTGTGATTCTCTAATCATTTCAAAATGAATATAAATATAGAGAGAATGCATTACCACAGCCGCTCCCTTTGGAACTTGCAGAAGCAAACAACCATGTTGAACTGCTTATGAAAGGAGCTTGTGGCAATGACCTCAGGTTGGCTTCTAAGAGCTGAGAGTAATTCCTGACCAACAGCTGGCAAGAGAATGAGGGCTGAAGTTCTACAATCACAAGAAACTGAATTTTGCCAGCAATGAGTGAGCTTGAGAAAGGAATCTGAGGTTCCGCTAAATAGCAGCTCAGAGGCCTCTTGATTTCCACCTAGTGAGACCCGGCCAAGCTGCGCCCAGGCTCCTAGTGCACAGAAACCATGACATAACAAATTAGTGTTGTTTTAAACCATTTGATTTATGGTAATTGTTACACAGCAATAGATAACTAACATACAGCCCCAAGGGAAAGATTCCAGTGAATGGTGAGAGCTTTGCTTCTGGGGGCCACAGCTGGGACCTCCACATTCCAATGGAAGAAAGCAACAACACTGGGACAGAGAAGCCTGTCTCGGAGTTGAAACAGATGCTCACGGTCTTTCCCCCAAGAAATGATTTTTTTTTTCAGTTCAGTCTTGAACTGCCTCCAAACCAACCCCAGCTCTGCTGGCTGCTTGACCCTGCAGTCTGCTGTCACATCCCAAATATGCTGTTCACAATCACAAATGAATTACACATTGATGGCACTATGCACTTGCCCTGTTTCTTGCTACAGATTTTCAGCTATAGCTATTTCCCTGTGTAACTTCCTCGGGCATGCTTGGGGAGGGTGGCCTTGTACCCGGGGCCGCAGCTGCTCCAGCAGCCCTACAGGATTGGCAGGGAGTTGCAATGAGCCAGCCTGAGCCTCAGAAAGCTGGCTCTTTCTCCCTTTCTTCTCAGCCCCAGGATCTGGGCCAGCAGGACACCCAGGCTGGCTCTCAGCAAATGCCAGAAAGGTCAAAGACAGAGTAGAATTGCACTAGTGGGCTGGAGCTTGCTTTTGATCTTGGTTTCTGCCACAGCATGTCATGGTCACTAGTAGTTTGCTTGGGCTAGCATAATGAAATATGGCAGAATGCATGGCTTAAACAACAGAATTTTTTTTCTTACAGCTTGAGGGCTATGAAGTCCAAGATTAAGGTGCTGGCTGACTCCATGGTGAAGGTTCCTGGCTCACAGGCTGTCATCTCTCGTAGCATCTTCTCGGACATCACTTCCTCTCCATGTAGAGCAACAGTCCTCCTGGATGGAGGTCCCACCCTTATGACCTCACTTAACCTTTTTTGCCCCTCCCAGAATCCATCTCCAAATACAGTCACACTGGAGGCTAGGGCTCCAACACATGAATTGGGGTGGAGGAACCACTCTGTCCATAGCAGTTGCCGTCTACTGTGCTGCCAATGTTTATAAATTCTATTCCAGCACATGTGTGCAGGGCTGGTCATTCTCTCGTAGGCTCAAGTGGTCTCACTTCCAGTATTTGGAGGTGGTATGGTACAGGGCAAGGACATTGGTGTCAGCCAGATATTTCTTCTTACTGGTTTTGAGACGCTGGGTAAGTCTCTGAGCCTCAGTTCTCTCACTGGAAAGTAGTGAGGATACTATATATTTCTCAGAAGTATTGTCAGGATTAACTGGAATAGCATATGTAAATATCAGCACTCTGCACAGAGTGGGTATGCAATAAAAATCAGTGTCCTTATCCACTGGACCTTTCAGGCCATCACCCGTACCACTGGACATAGCTGGGGAATGTCCACCCTCACCCTGTCCAATGCATGCTCCAGTCACTACACACACTGATCTTCTTTGCTCTGGGTAGAAGAAAGCAGTATTCTACATTCCTGAATTGAAGGCTAAAGTAGGCAGAATTTCTAATAGTCCCAGGATTAAATGTCTTAATTCCTGGAACTTGTAATAAGGTATCTCTCCCATGGTTATTATGTTATTTGGACCATTTGACCTCATAAAAGGAGACTCAATGGAATATCATTCAACCATTAGAATGAAAATTTGACAACATGCTACAACATGGAAAAATCTTTATAACCCTTTGCGATGCAGGACGAGCCAGTCATAAAACTATGATGTGAGATTCCTCATATATGAGGTAGCTAGAGTAGTCAAACTTATGGGGATAGAGTGGAATAGTGGTTGCCGGGGACCAGGGGAAGGTTATAGGTTCCGCGTTTCATTTTGGAAAGATGAAGAAAATTCTGGAGACAGAGGATGTTGTGATGGCTGCACAACAACATGAATTTATTTGATGCCACTGAATTGTATACTTTAAAAATGATGTAAATGGGTTAAATGGTAGTGGGACACAGTGGTAGAGTACTTAGGAAGATGAGACAGGAGGATTGCAGTTGCCTCAGCAATTTAGACCTTGTTTCAAAGTAAAAATTTCGAGGACAGACTGGGGGGATGGTGTAGGTTGGAGTTATAATGCCCCTGGGTTCAATTCCCAGAACCACAAAAAGGGCTAAAGGCATATTTTCTTTATCTTACTACAATACAATAAGGAGATTATCTGGATGGACCTAATCTAATCACAAGAGTTTTTAAAAGCAGTGAACTTTCTCCAGCTGGTGGCAGAAGGGAATGACAAAAAGATATGACAGACACAAGACACTATCTCTGGTTTGAAGATGGAGAAAGGCAAGGACATGTGCCAAGAAATGCAAGCAACCTCTCAGAGCAGCTAGTGACCTTCAGTGACAGCCAGCAAGGAAATGGGACCTTAGACCCACAGCCACAAGGAAGTGGATTCTGCCAACAATCTAAATGAACTTGGAAGTAAATTCCTACTCAGCTTCCAGAAAAAGAGTCCAGGCCAGCTGAAACCTCGATCATAGTCTTATGAGACCCTAAGCAGAGAAGCCAGCTGAGCCCACCCAGACCTCTGGACTACAGAGCTGTGAGAAAATCAATAGGCGTTGTTCAAAGCTGCTAAGTTTGTGTTAATGTGTTATAGGGGTCCTAGAAAACTAGTGCATGAGCCTTGGGATTTTTTAGAGGCTTCAGTCCACGATTAATTGGCCCCATTGCCTTGAGATTTTTAGTAATGTGAGGAGGCACCATTGCAGGCCTAAGCATTCACTGATGTCAGCTTTGTTCATTTAGATATTCCTGTATTAATATATCCAGCATATTTGTTGAGCACTTTCTATGTGCCAGACACTGTTCTAAGCTTTGAAGATACAGTAATGAAACATAGGTAGAGCTGGGGAACATCCAGCCTTAGCCCAAGGACTGGGCTAGCATCCCTTCCCTCTGGTCAAGTTGGGAGGGTGTGACCACTGGGAGCAGCCTTACTTCCAGGCAGAGCATACTGACCTGTTAGCAGGGTCCCCCTGGGCTCTCCAAATATTGAAATGCTTTGTACCATTTCCTAACCGTTAGGCTAGGAGTGGAAAAATGGGCAAAGATAGAAAAGTACAGCTGGACAAATTCCTCTAAGTGCTGTAATTCTGGTCAGTAGAATAGAGTTTGTCTCCATTGTTGCTTATGGGATTTTGGGAAGGTTCTCAGCATCGTAGGAGAGGCCAGGACCCAAACAACTTATGTTAAAGGATCTGCTTGGGATTATAAAAAGTAAGATTGGAAAGATGGGTGAAGAGAGTGTCACCTGGGCCATTTTCAAGGTTCCTAGTGAGCATTTAAGAAGGGAAGCCCAGAGAGAGAAGTGCATGTTGGGAAATGTGTTTGGGGAGTATTAGAAATGTGGCCAGGGGCAGTGAAAGACTAGCAGGCAAGGGGAGATAGTAAAAAGCCCAGGCTTGAAAAGCAAAAAGAGTTGGAGTGAGCCAGGCACAGTGGTTCATGCTTATAATCTTAGTCTCTGGGAGGCTGAGACAGGAGAATCAAAGGTTTGAGGCCAGACTCAGCAATTTAGTGACATCCTCGGCAACTTAGTGAGAACTTCTTTCAAAATAAAAATAAAAGGTCTAGGGGAATAGGTTGGAGGTAGAATGCTTCTGAGTTTAATTCCCAGTCCCCCCCCCTAAACAAACACACAAAGGCAAGTGCTGGAATGAACTTCTGGGTAGAGAAGCTGAGGAGAAAGGGGCACTGAGGAAGGGAGAGGTCCAGGCCTGGCCAAGCTCAGCAACTGAGAGGCTGTGCTGGGCTTTGACTGGAGAGACCAATCCCTTTTCCAGGCCTTCTTGGGCACTCCTGGGGCCTAAGATTTTGGGGAAATGTCAGGGAGTGGGACAGAGATAGCTTGGTTCCCCAGCCCCTTAGCAGCCCTTCCAGACTCACTGGTAATCTGTTTATGTGCTTATTTACAAGATTGCTTTCTGCTTAAGTAAGGAGGAGATTGATTCCTTACCCACAGGAAAGCCAGTTCTTAGATAAGCATCCTCCATGGGGCAGGGAAGCATCTCACCACCAGAAATGGCTGACTTTTCTCTGCTCTCTCTGTTCTTTAGGCCCCTGGCTGGTAGGACAAGGAAGTTCTGGAAGTGGGGACGCTGGTTATTCAGGACTGGTCTGAGAAACAAAAGCCTCTGGTTCCCTACAGGTTCTAACATCTGGGGTGGGGGCAGGGTGGGTCTGGGCAGGCATTCCAGCTCCATAGGAACCCTGAGCAAATCGAACTGATTGAAAGTCTGCCCAGGGAATGTGCAGTTGTCCAACAAGGCCTTCACTTTAATACATGTGGTCATTTTTTTGTGGTTGTTCTTATTCAGACTAGCAGCTGAGAGGGAGAGGCCCAGGATGGGGGAGGGGGAGAGAAGACTGAAACCGGGTGGCAGGATGGGAGAAGGTAAAGGCTAGCTTACCACAGAAGACCAGATAGGGGGATATTAAAGAGCTGAAGTACAGTCAGTGGGGTTTAGTAGAACAAATTCTAGGGCGCACAGGACTTCTGAGTGAGAATGGGGTAAAGAGGAGAGGAAGGAGTGGGGTGAAAGCCTGATTAGTGTGGCAAATACTGTGGATGACAGAGAAGGGCAGAGGAGGGAGGGCACAAAGGAGCTACTCTTTTGTTGTTGATGGATATTATCTGTTACTATAACTCAGCAGGTGAAGTATTTTTCTCTTGCAAAGCTGGAGAGATAAAATTCTGGAAGGTCATTCCCAAGGAGAGGAGAGGGGCACCTGAATGAATCATCAGAGAAACCCTGGAGGAGTGGGTGGAGCACCTAACCTGAACTGCAAAGGCCTAATGATTCATTGGGCTCAGGACCTGTCAGTCCTCTCTGTTCTGCCAATGGGTTGAGGACTGAAGATATCCTTCTGACAAGACACTGAAACTCAGTGAGTGCTATAATGGGGAAAGAAGAGAGTTCTGAAACAGAAAGAGGCAAAAAGTCTTCTACTGCCTGTCGCGTCCCTAGGGCTCCGGCCCGCAGAGCCCCAGGAAAGAAGACACAAACGCCGAGTCTGTTGACGATGCTTCCCCAGCGTTCCCCTGCGTTCCCCGGCGTTTTTCCTCAATGCGCACAGCAGGCAAATATATCAGTCTCATAACCCCTCCCTCATCACTCCACCAACCCCAAGCTTCCCACAGCTAGGGCATGCGCATTTCTAACCCTCTCATAGGCGGGCTGGTGGTAGCAAAAGGCGCTGCGTCACTAATCATCCGTAGGACGCCTGATAGGGCTCACTGCGCAGGCTCAGGGCACCGCCAGCCTCGTGAGCCTCGTGACTTGGCAACATGCCTAGGCGCCATCTTGAGTCCACGCTGGCAACAAGCCTGGGTGCCATCTCGGTCCAGCCGAGTGGGCCCCGACATATCTCCCTTTTTGTTTTATTAAAAATAAGGCTCGGGATCGTGCCTGTCTTAGGTTGTGGACCCTCAAGGACCATTCTTACCCGTCATTGGGAGAACAATAGCATGATTGTTTCCCTGTCTTAGGTTGATATGGTCCCGGGGACGATCTTACCCGTCACTGACTACCGATCCAGCATACTGAGCCATACGTGAGGAGATGAGCCAGCTTCAAGGGCTTCCAGAGCTTTGCACCAATGTGCGCTGTTGTTGCAGTGTGCGTTGTCGAGTTCGCCTGATATATCCAACCAGGAAACAGCATGCTACCACCAGCAAGAATGCCCAGAATGCCATGCCACCCCAATCTTTTAAGAAACCCAATGTTCCATGTATCAAGTCCATCCATTGTTGTACTGTGGCGACTTCCACGCGGGTAGAATTAATTGCAACGATAGATGCTCGAAGCTCAATCATGGTGCGTTCAAATTCACGGCTCCAAGTTCCTAGAAGCATCTTGCTTAATTGACAAGACAAATTGCCTGCATGGGAGAAATCTTGATCCTGCACATACGTTATACATAATCCAGATAATGTATGAATACATACAGATATAGAACCGCTCCTAGAGAATGTTCTTTCATTTTCTCGTTTCCTTTTTAACCTATCATCCTGACTACTGAACTTAAAATCTTTTTCTTCCCTTTTTTGTTTCTCTTTTCTTTTATCTTGTTCGCGTTCACTTTCCTTGTCTTTCTTTTTCCTTTATATTTTCCTTTCCTTTCCCTTGCTTTGCTTTGCTTTCCTTTCTTTTCCTTTCCTTTCCTTTTCTCAGTCTTTTATTTTCCTTTCCTTTCCTTTCCTTTTCTCAGTCTTTTATTTTCCTTTCCCTTAGACCCCATGATAAGTTTTACTTTGTCACAAATTCCTGCGAACCTTCACAGCGCTGTCCCTCGCTTATCCGCGAGCCTTATCTTATTTTGTCGCTTACCTGCGAATTTTTGCTACGTTGTTTTTCCCGGTGTCTCGGCGCCACTTATCCCATCCCTACGGCGTTTACCTGCAAACCTTTTCCACAGCGTTCCCGGGTTTCGGCACCACTTGTCGCATCCCTAGGGCTCTGACCAGCAGAGCCTAGGGAAGAAACACACGAACGCCGACTCTGTTGATGAAGCTCCTTCCTCTTTAATGCTCTCTCAACGCCCTCTCAGGTAAAAACAACATCAGTCTTCTATCCCCTCCCTCATCACTCCACCAACCCTCCTCGCTTCCCCGCTAGGGCATGCGCATTTTCAACCCTCTCATAGGCGGGCTGGTGGTAGCACAAGGCGCTGCGTCACTAATCATCCGTAGGACGCCTGATAGGGCTCACTGTGCAGGCTCAGGGCACCGCCAGCCTCGTGAGCCTCGTGACTTGGCAACATGCCTAGGCGCCATCTTGAGTCCACGCTGGCAACAAGCCTGGGTTCCATCTCGGTCCAGCCGAGTGGGCCCCGACAACTGCCCTTTGAAAGAGGCTAACCTGAGTTTAAGAACTAGAAAAGACTTCCTGATCATCTTAACTGGAGCTCATTGGATGGAAGTAATTTGTCCAAGGTTACAGAGTTAATGACCTTGGCAGACAAAAAGACCTCAGAGAGATACAACTAGAGAGAATGGTACAGACACTCTAGAGAGAACGGTCTCAGGTATTAGCTCAGATAGGGTCTGAGACTACATGACCAACCTATTGGCACTTCTTGGCAGGCACTCAGGCTCCTGAGCCCACAATTGACATTGCAACCTAACTTCAGTGCTGACTTTATACTTAAAAGTCCTGCTTAGCAGCCCATGTGTAGACAATCACTGCCAATGGATCATCACTGACATGGAATGAGAAAATAATCTAAGTTTATGCTTAGTAAAACAACTGTGTGTCATAGAAGGGTAGGGTTACGAATGCTCCTTGATTTACGATGGGTTGACATCTTGATTAAACCCATGATAAATTGAAAAACAATATACGTTGAAAATGCATTGAAGCTGGGCTCAGTGATGCACACCTGCAATTCCAGTACTTGGGAGGTTGAGACAGGTGGATTTCAGGTTCAAGACCAGCCTTGGCAATTTAGCGAGACTCTGTTTCAAAATAAAATAAAGCTGAGGGTGTAATAAAGCTGAGAATTAGAATGCTCCTGGCTTCAGTTGCAAGTGCCAAAAAAAAATAAGAAAAAAGAAAATGCATTAAATGCATCTAAACTGCTAAATAATAAATAGCTTAGTAACACAGTTTCTACACATTGTTCCTTATGATGGCATGGCTAACTGGAAACTACAGCAGTACCCAGAATGAAAGAGTAAGGTATGGCAGAATATTAGCCCCGAAATGATCAAAATGCCAAGTTCAAAGTATGGTTTCTCCTGAATGCATATTACTTTTGTACCATTGAAAAATTGAAAAATTTGTAAGTTGAACCATTCTAAGTTGAACCATCATATGTCAGGCAATCCTTTTTAGTCCTAATGTCAAATTGCTTAGATGCTACTATCTGAGTCTCTTTTGGGTGCAAGTGACAGAAAGAAGTGCTTTCAGTTCTCTCAAGAACAAGGACTGCTCTACATACCTAACAGTAGTTGGTGATCACTCCTCATTAGAAAATTGCCACACATAGAATTCAGCTTCAATGACTAGCTGCATGCTTTGTGTCTCCCAATACCTCTTTCAAATTCCAGAGAATGAAATTGACTGGACCGACTTGAAGCAGATTTTTGCATCTGAGAACAATACCTGATGAAGAGAGGACAAGGTGAGATGGGATGGGGCAGCCTTGGCCATCAGGCCTATGAATGGAGCATTCCCATTGAGTGTGAGTCAAAAGGGTTTCAGATGCAAGTAATCAAAAATACATCAAGAAATGGCTCAAGCTGTGGAAGAAATCCATTGTTGTCTTGTCACTAAGATATCCAGGGATGGGGAGTCCTTGGGTTGGATAATTCATCAAGGATCTAGTATATTTCCATCTGTTTTGCTCAAGAGTGGGAGAATGGCTACTGGATAGATGATCATCAGTGACAGCCCCGGGGGAGCTGTTGTGAGCCAGATTACCATTATCAGAATTGTCTGCCAAAATGGGCTTTAGAAAAACCAAAAGGGAATGAGAGAGACAGGCTGGCGGAGGGGGATTGTTAAGAAACCAAAGACATAGAGACCCCTACGTGCAGTTATGGAAATACCTACAAGGCAACCTGAAGTGCAAGAAAGGCCCCTATTGGGCTTTCCAAGCTAGGTTGCTGGAGCATGCCTGTAATCCCAGTACTTGGGAGGTTGAGACAGGATGATTGAAGGTTCATGGCCAGCCCCAGAAACTTAGTGAGACACTGTTTCAAAAAAAATCGGGCTGGACACACACACACACACACACACACACACACATACACACACAATTATTTTCCATACCTATGGGACCAGAGTCTCAGGGGACAGAAAATCTACTCAGGACAAATGTAGAGTTTTCCAGGGCCAGGAGATAACCTAGCAATGTTCCCCATCTCCCCTGTTCCCTCCTTGCAAAGCTAAATTAATAAAGTAGATTCTGGAAAAGACAGAGACTCCCACCAGCCCTAATGGTGGCATCAGCCCAAACTTTCCAGGCAATGAGTCTGAATAGCATGATTGAGCATCCAAGTCAGACAGGACTAGGGCCAAGAATAGGAATGGGGATTGAGTGCCCGATAATCTGTGCCAGCCAAGCC
Source organism: Muscardinus avellanarius (assembly GCF_963383645.1). NCBI lineage: Eukaryota > Metazoa > Chordata > Mammalia > Rodentia > Gliridae > Muscardinus > Muscardinus avellanarius. Next base: position 108,525,645 of record NC_137792.1, read on the forward strand.
CATCAGTGGAAAGATCTGAGATCCATTAGGAAAAATAGTCAGTGTTCTGTAAACTCATTTATTTCTAGGGTTTTTCAGAGTTATTGTATTCCCCTCGGCTTCTGAGAAAAGTTCCTTTTGAAAGCTCTCATATTGTCTTAGATCTTTTCAAGTGAAAGGCATTTATTTCACCACAGAAGGGTAGAAATGGCTAGAAGATTATCAAGCACCAAGGGAGGTGGTATGGAGGACACTGTGATGGAAACCAGTTGAAGTTATTGTATTGAAAAGATGGATCTGAGTTAAATTTAGAGGTGGCACTTTAATGAGACTTAAAAGTTCTCCATGCATGTTTATCTCTTAGAAAGGGAATGAAGATGAATGCAGACTTCGAGTAATACATTATTTGAGGATTCAAGCTGTAAGGCAAGATAGAGCTGGTGAAAATTCAGGTGAGGCTCTCCTAAGAAAAGAGTACACTTACCCGATGATAAGTTGGGTCCCTCCTCCACGTGATCTCACAGCGGGACCCCGGAAGCCAGAAGTGGAGATTATCGCGAGACTCCAGTTGCCTCGAGACTCCAAACATCGCGATGCTACAGATGTCGCGAGAGAATCGGCATGCCTATAAAACACCGGTGCCTCCGCCACGTGACTCAGCCGACTGATCAGGACTATGCTCAACTCTCCAGACTCGTGGCCGTTCAGTCCATTCCCCCACGGCAGGCTGACTCTCCGGAGGGTGCCAGGTCCGAATAAAACAGCAGTCTCTGATAACACGGTTGGTGTTTTTGCATCCCTCCTAAACCCCCTAACTCTGTTTTCAACCTAACACCCAGTACTTGGGAGGCTGAGAAAGGAGATAACAAGTTTGAGGTCAGCCTCAGCAATGTAGCGATCCTCCTGTCTCCGCCTCCCAAGTGCAGGGATTGCAAGTGTGCCACCACGCCCGGCTCCGTTACCTTATTTTAAATTAGGAATATCAGGTGTAAGTTTGAGGAATAAATGAAATAATATACAAAGGGTTAAACATTGTTGGCTCAGAGCAGATGGTCAAAGAGTGAAGTCTACAAAGATTATTTTACCCTTGCCCCGTTCTTCCACTCTCTGTATATATTTCTGTGCAACACATTGTTCTTAGGGTCAAGATTTTCAGAGAAATAATGAAACTCCTGCCTTAGAATAAGTGTCAACAGATGAATAAAGAAAACAGAGTATATATACACATTGAAGTTTTACTCAGCCATACAGAAGAACAAAATTATGTCATTTGCAGGAAAATACGTGGAACTGGAGAAAATTATGCTAAGTAAAATCATCCAGTCTCAAAAAGTCAAGGATCATATGTTTTCTCTTAGATGTGGAAGCTAGAGAGAAAACAAGAAGCAAGAGAGTCTAGATAAATGAGCAGAGAGACCGGTAGAATCGTGGAATGGGACTGGCGATTGGAAGTGGGGAGGGGTAAAATGAGGCTTGAGGAAAGAAACAGCTCAAATAATTATATACCCTTATATGAAGGTATCACTACCAACCTCACTAAAATGTGTGGGGAGGGAAGTGGGGGCAGTGGGGTGGGATATGGAGGGAAATATACCAAGAGATGTATGTGTATAAATCTACCACTTTGAATCTCATTATGTTGTATAATTAAAATGCACCAGTAAAAGTATAAAAAAGGAGAGCATTAAAGAACCATCATTTGCAATTAAGGCTTTAGTAAAAATACACGAGTATGTGAAGAGACTCAGTGGGAATGTGAGGGGAAGTAAGACCAAAGTCTCCCTGAGGAAGCAAGGGAAGTTTTTACAGAGGAAGTGGCATTGGATCTGGGCTTTGAAGGATGAGTAGGGATTTTCTCCATGGGCAGGCATGGGGAGATGCTTTGGGACTGAGGGAACAGAATATGCAAGGTGCAGAAGGGTGAGATAACATATATCAATATTGCTGAAGCATTATGTGCCACTGTATCAGGCAAAAAATATAAATTCCACTCTCTGGGGCATATTATTGAAGAATTTCAATCAGGAAAGTGGCTTATAAAGATAGCAATATATTTAAATCAATTTGGAGAGATAGTTACATTAATACAAATTAGGAGCCAAGCTTGGTGGCACAAACCTGTAGTCTCAGTACTTGGGAGGCTGAGACAGGAGGATCGGAGGTTTGAAGACAGCCTCAACTACCTAGGAGTCCCTTAGCAAGACCCTATCTCAAAATAAAAGAAAAATAAATAAAAGGGCTGTGGGTGTAGCTCAGAGGTAGAATGCTCTTGGGTTCAGTCCCCAGTGCCAAAGTATATAAATAAATAACAAAAATAGATTTGAGCCGGGCATGGTAACACACACTTTTAATCCCCGTGTTTGGGAGGGTGAGGACAGGAGGATTGCACAGGTTTGAAGCCAGTCCCAGCTACTTAGTGAGGCTTTCAGAAATTTAGTGACACCCTGTTGTCAAATAAAGTATAAAATAGGTCTGGGAGTATAGCTTGGAGATAGAATAGCCCCTGGGTTCCACCCACAGTACCACCAAAAAAAAATAGAGTTGAGGGTGTAAATGGAGGTAGGATGCCCCTGGGTTCAATCCTCCATACCAAAATAAATAAATAAATAAATAAATAAATAAATAAATAGGACTGTTGTGTGTATCTTGGAGGTGCAATGTCCCTTGGGCCTTGGGTTCAATTGCCAGTCTCACAAACACACACTAAAAACACTGTGCCCAGCCAATGAAATGGCAGGCCCAAATTTGGCCTAACCTTTATAACTGCTGAGAAGGTTTCTTAGGAGGAAGTGGGAGCCAGAGATACATGAATTAAGCATGAAAGCAAGCTTGTGAGTTGTGTGTGTGTGTGTGTGTGTGTGTGTGCATGGTGGTGGCGGGGAGCCGTGCTTGGGGGGGACCAAGCTTGGTGGCACACACTTGTTTTCATTCCAGGGCTGAGTTGAGGCTGACTGTTTGACAGAAAAAGACCTTGAGTAAGGGAGACTGAGAAGCCAGCCAAGGAAAAAAGCTGCCAGGTAGGAGACAAAGTCTTGGCAAGAGGACAATGAAAAGCCACCCTAGAGGAAAAAGAATTTGTCAGTCTCTTTACTCGATGCCCAGAGCACCTATATAATTATTTGCTAATACACCTGTTGTATGACTAGGCTAAGCACAGGGCCTGTGCCTGTGCGCTGATGCCCTGGTGATACTTGCAGACTGAATCAATGGTTGGATGAATAGAGGACCAAATGAGAAAAGGTGTGTTTAGTATGACAGATGGTTTAGGGAACCATTCCAAAGAAGAAAAAGGATGTTTATTGCAGCATTATCTATAATAGTGAAAAACTGGAAATACTTAATGATAGTGCGTCCACTCAATGGAATATTATGTGGCCATTAAAATGACAATTATGAAGACACTATACCAGCGCAGCAAACGATTATGATATAATGCTATACGACACATGCAGAATACGCAATTGTGTCTGCTATGATTACAAGAATGTAAAAATGATCTATGCATATGGCCAAGCCCTGGAGAGGGGAACATAAAAAATGAAAACAGATGACTCATTGTGGTGGCAGGATTGTCAGTGAATTATTAGTTTTCCTTTCTTTATATTTATGTTTATATTGCTTGTGCCATTACAAAGGAGAAAATAAAGTTGATAGGTGGAAAACAGACTGAACTATGACCTTGAAAATTGGACACAGTGATGGGGCCAGAGATGGGGATCCCACAGGATTATTTTACCCAGGTTTAAAAAAAAAGGCTGAAGGTGGGACTGGGGCTTCTGACATGGAAAGGAAGGGAAGAGTTTGGAAAATGCGTATAGATTTCGTCTGCCTGCTCCCACTTATGCCAATCTGTCACCTGGGTAGGCATTGCCTGTGATGAAATTGAGAGTCAGGAATTTGACACCTGAAGATGGAAGTCCTGGAGAGGGAGAGGGAGAGGGAGAGGGAGAGGGAGAGGGAGAGGGAGAGGGAGAGGGAGAGGGAGAGGGAGAGGGAGAGGGAGAGGGAGAGGGAGAGGGAGAGGGAGAGAATTCTTCTCTAATGATCCTCCACACTGGCTGCTATTGGAATCAAATCACCTGGGTTTTTTTTCCTAAATTGATAACCAGGTCCCACCCCTAACCAATTAAGTCAGAATCCCTGGAGGTAGATTCCAGGCAGGGGTACATTCTAAAGGTAGGTAGGATTGAAATTCATTGGCAAAATGGGCCCTGCAGCCAGCTAGACAACTCTGGCTTCAAATTCCAGATTGAATTTTGTCTCCTCTGTTTATCAAATATGTGACCTTGGAGTACTTTTATAATCTCTGCAAGCCTCACTAACCTTATCTTTGAAATGGAAATAACAAGGGGGCCTACCTTTTCTGTTCATGGTGAAGATTACATGAGTGGATTAAATGAAACGTGAAAAGCACCCCACCTAGCACAGTGCTTGGCACACAGTACATACTATGGGGTATTGGAAGTTTTTAAAAAGTATTTAGGCTCTGCTCCAATGCCATCCTGAGGGGCACATCATAGGCTGGGGCTATAGTACATGTGAGGCCCTCAGCATTATAAATAAATAAATAAATAAATAAATAAATAAATAAATAAATAAATAAAATAGATGCTGAAGGACACATTGTGACTCTATTAAAGGGAAGAGGACATGCAGCCTGGAGTCAGGCTTATTACCACTTTCGAGTGGACTTTCTGCGCCAGGTTCCCAGTTTCTAGTTTCTTTGCTCAGATATTCCAATATCTTTGGCTTAGGTATTGGACACATGATTTTTACAGCTGATCCTCCTGCATGAAAACTGGCTTCCTCTCATCATCTCACATACCCAGTTCTCTCTCTTGCTTTCTCGCTTTCTCACTCTCAATCCTTCTCATTCTCTCTCTCTCTCTCTCTCTCTCTCTCTCTCTCTCTCTCTCCTTTCTCTCTTTCTCTCTCTGTACTGGAGATTGAACCCAGTGTTGCTCTACCACTGAGCTGCATCCCCAGCCCTTTTGACTTTTATTTTTTTGAGACAGGGTCTTCTTATGTTTCTTAGTCTTGCCTTGGACTTGTGGTTCTGCCTCAGTCTCATGAATTCATGGGATCACCTGTGGGCACCACCATACCTGGCCCAGCTCTCTCTTCATCAACATCTAGGCCTACTGTATGCTGTGGGCTAGTCATAATTGAATCTTAGCTCTTAGACCCTGCCAAGTAAGCCAGATCCCATTTCCCTACTTTCGTTTCACCCTTACCCAGTTGGATTTCACTCAAACCAACTTTTACTTCTGAGGCTTTTCTCAAAAGAAACACTGATTTATTTGTATACTCTGACTTTCTGGAACAAGGACAGGGACAAAACAAGTAGTCTCAGATTTCCTTTTTTAGGGGGTTACTGTGGATTGAAAGCAGGGCCATTCTGCCTCTGAGCTACACTCCAACCATTTTTACTTTGAAATAAGGTCTTTCTAAGTTGTTAAGGGTCACAATAAGTTCCTGAGGTTGGCTTTAAGCCTGTGATCCTCCTGTCTCTGCCTACCAAGTATTGGGATTACAGGTATGTTCCACTGTACCTGACTCCAGATTTCTTAGCATAATGGGAAGATAAAAAAAATAGTAGAGGCTGGACATCTGCCATCACACACACACACACACACACACACACACACACACACACACACACACACAATTTACAGTGGTAACAGCATTCATAAAACCTAAAAATGGAACAGTTTGTTTTTGTTTTGTAGTACTAAGGATGGAACCAGGAGTGCTCCACCATTACACTACATCCCCAATACTTTTTATTTTTTTAATTTTAAACAGGCTTTAGCTAAATTAGTGAAACTGGCCTCAAACTTTCAATTGGTCTGTAATCCTTCTGCCTCAGTCTTCGGAGTAACTAGAAATGCAGGCCTGTGCCACCTTGCCTGGCTGGACACTTATACTGTGTATAAGTGGTCCCTGCAAAAATAAAATAATCATCCCAGTAGATGTTGAAAAACATTTAAAAAATCCAACATCCATTCATGTTAACAAACATATTGAAGTCAATCATTAAGACAAGGGCTTAATGAAGGGAGGAGGGAGAGAATGGGGTAAGTAATGAGGAAAGGGTAATGAGTGATGTGTGTATGTATGCCTCTACCATCTTGTACGGCATGAAGATGTATGACAATGCACAAATTAATAAATTATAAAAATAAAAATAAAGAACTGCAGAAAATAGGAACAGAAGGAGCTTATCTCAACATCATATGGGCAGTTTACAATATAACCAAAGTCAACATCATACTGAATTGGGGGAAACTATTAGAATTCCCTTTAAGATAAGAAACAAAACAAGGATGCCCTCTTTTCAGTGTAGTATTCGAGACTCTGACCAGAGCAATAAGGCAAAAGAAGGAAGTCAAAGGAATAAGAATAGGAAATAGGAAAAGAAGAATTGAAATTATCTCCATTGCAAATAACATGATCTTACACGTAGAAGATAAAAAAAAAAAAAACTCAGACAAAACATTTCTAGAGCTGATTAACAAATTTAGCAAACTAGTAGGATACAAAATAAATCCACCAAAATCAGAAACTTTTCTATATGCCAACCATGAATCCACTGGAAAAAAATCCAGAAAATAAGCCGGGTATGGTGGCACACGCTTGTAATCCCAGCATTCGGAAGGCTGAGACCGGAGGATCGCAGTTCGCGGACAGCCTCAGCTACTTAGTGAGGCCCTCTGCAACTCAGTGAGACCCTGTTTCAAAATAAGAATAAAAGATAGGGCAAGGGGTGTAGCTCGAAGGTCAAATGTCCTTGAGTTCCATCCCTACACCCACAAAAAAATCCAGAAAACAATTTCATTCACAATAACCTCAAAAACAATAAAATATTTAGGGATAAATCTAATAAAGGAGGTAAAATACTTCTACAATGAAAACTATAAGACACTCAAGTGTGCTCTTGGATAGGCAGAAAAAATATTAAAATGGCCATTCTACCAAAAGTGATGTACAGTCAATGCAATCCCTATCAAAATGCCAATGTATTCTTCACAGACCTAGGAAGATCAGTCTTAAATTTCATATGAAGAAACAAAACATCCAGAATAGCTAAAGCATTTTTCAACAATAAGAACCATGCAGGAGGGATCATAATACCTGACTTCAAATTATACTACAGAGATGTAGTAATAAAACAGCATGGTGTTGGCACAAAGACAGACACATAGACCTATGGAACAGAAGATATAGAAATTAATCCACACACGTAGCCAATTGATTTTCAACAAAGGTACCAGAAATATACATTGAAGAAAAGACAGACAAATGGTGTTGGAAAAACTGGGTATCCATTTGTCAAAAATGGAATTAAATATTTGCATTTCCCCTATTTAAGAGTGAACTCATGCTGGGCATAGTGGCCCATGCTTGTAATCCCAGCATTTGGGAGGCTGAGACAGGAGGATTGCGGTTCATGGACAGCCTCAGCTATTTAGTGAGGTCCTCTGAAAATCAGTGAGACCCTGTTTCCAAATAAAAAATTTAAAAATAGGGCTGGGGATGTAGCTCAGAGGTAGAATGCCCCTGGGTTCTATCCTCAGTACCACATAAAAAAGAGTAAACACATGATAGATCAAAGACCTGAAAATTAGACTAGAGACTTTGAAATTACTGGAGAAGGGTATAGGTCCAAAAATTCATCATATAGACACAGTTAGACATTTTCTCAATAAGACCTACAAAGCTCAGGAAATTAAAGCAAGAATTAATGAATGGAATGTGTTAAACTAAAAAGATTCTGTCCCTAAAGGGAAACTATCAAGAGTCTAAAGAGAGAGCCTAGAAAATGGGAGAAGACCTTTTGCCAGATCTTCTTTGATTGAGGGCTAATATCTAGAATATAAAAGTACTTAAAAGACAACACTAAAAAAGTTCTAAATAACCCAATAAAAATGTGCAATTGAAGCCAGCATTAGTGGCTCACACTTGCAATTCCAGTATTTGGAAGGCTGAGACAGGAGGATCACAGGTTTGTATCCAGCCTTAGCTACTTTGTAAGGCCCTCTGCGACTTATTGAGACCCTGTTCCAAAATAAAGGAATAAAAAGTAGCGCTGAGAGTGTATCTCAGAGTTAGAATGTCCCTGGGTTCAATCCTCAGTAATGAAAATAAATAAATAAATAATAAATAAATATATAATAAATAGAAATGTGCAATTGAAATAGAGACACTTTACAAAAAAGAAATACAAATTGGGAATTGGGTAAGAGCTAAATTAGGTAATGTATGCATATAAGACTCTACCATTTTGTACTCCATTAAAATGTACGGCTATAATGTACCAAAAAAATTTTTTTAAAGAAGAAATACAAATGGCCAATTGATAAATGAAAAAAATGTTCAATCATTAGAAATCAGTGAGATGCAAATCGAAACTACACTGGGATTCTATCTAACCCCAATCAGAATGACAATCATCAAGAAGTCAACAATAATGCTGGCAAGGTTGTAGGGAAATAGGAACTCTGCTACACTGTTGGTGGGATTGCAAATTAGTGCAACTTCTATGGAGATCAGTATAGATATCCCTTAGGAAACTGAGAGTGGATCCACCATACATCACTCCTGGGTATCTTTCCAAAGGGACTAAATTCATAATGTTATCGTAATATATGCATATCCATGTTTATAGCAGCACAAGTCATAGTAGCCAAATTATGGAACCAACCCATGCATTCGTTAACAGATGAATGGATCACAAAATTATGGTATAGACACAAAATGGAATTATATTCACCAATCAAGGACAAAATTGGGTCATTTGCATGAAAATGGATGGACCTGGAGAATAGTATGTTAAGTAAGATTAGCCAGTCACAGAAAGTGAAGGGTCATATGTTTTTTTCTCATGTGTGCAAACTAGGAAGGAATCAGGATACCAGAAGGACTTCAGATAATGGAGGAGAAACTCCAGTGAAGCCAGGGAGGTCGTCCAGGGGGTAGGTGGGGGGAGAGGAAGGGCCAATGAAGGAATCATTTCCATCAACATTGTATACATATGTGAGAATACCAATGTCAACCTCAATACTCTGTATGGGGAAGGGGTAGGAGTGGGGAAGGAGCTGTGGGGAAGCCCACCAAATGCTATGTGAATGTATATTACTACTATCACTATGAGCCACATTATGTTATAAGAATACAATGCACCAAAAATTATACAAAAATAAATAAATGGTCCCTGAGTCACAGTGGTTCAACTTTTTTTTGGCTTTAGGGTGGTGAAAAAGCATTACTTATTCAGTAGAAGCCATGCTTTAAATTTTGATCTTTGCCTGAGCTAGCAAAATGCAGTATGATTCTCATTCATTCTTAGTGTGTGTGTGCGCACGCGCATGAGTATGTGTGTGTGTGTGTGTGTGTGTGTGTGTGTGTGTGTGAGAGTGTGTGTGTGTGTTGAACTGTTGAACCCAGGGCATTCTACTTTTGAGTTACAATCCCAGTCCTAATTTACTTTTATTTTGAAATAGGATCTCATTAAGTTACATGGTGCTGTCCTTGAAACTGTGATTGCTCCTTTCTCATTCTCACAAGTGCTGGGATTACAGGTATGCTTCACCACACCTGGTTGATGCTCTGCCTTAATGCTGGACATTGGTGTTATGCTGCAGCTCACAGGCAGCCACACCATCATGAGGGTAAATTGAGACTCTAGAGTGACTGTATTGCTAAGCTATGGCATTCAGTAGCATAGATCTTCAAATGCCTGTTTGAGTTAATATTTTCAACTTACATAGTTTATTAGGATGTAACCCCATCATAAGTGGCATCTGTATTAGTTTCCTATGGCTTTTGTAACAAATGACAATAAACTTGATGGCTTAAAGTAATACATGTTTAGCCGGGCGTGGTGGCACAAGCTTGTAATCCCAGCATTTGGGAGACTGAGACCAGAGGATTGTGGTTCATAGACAGCCTCAGCTACTTTGTGAGGCCCTCCACAACTCAGTGAGACCCTGTTTCACAATAAAGAGGGGGGAAGAAGGAAATTCTCTAAAACACGCAGTATACTTAAACATGTCGAAGCCAACCACTAAGCCAAGCAAGGGAAGGAGGGACGGGGAGGGAATGCGGTGGGAATTGGTTAGGGGTTAAATCTGTGATGTGTACATGTATGTACACACAAGTTTTTTACCCCAATATGATATATGAATATAATGCACAAATAAAAAATTTTAAAAAAGAATAAAAAATTGGGCAGGAGGTATAATTTGAAGGTCAAATGCCTCTGGGTTCCAGCCCCAAACCCACACACACACACACACACACACAAGTAATACATGTTTATTTTCTCAGGGTTCTGGGCATCAGAAGTAAAAAATCTGCTGAGTGATTCTATAATCTCAGCAATTTAAGACGTAGAGACAGGAGGATCCTGAGTTCAAGGCCAGCATGGGCAATTTAGGGAGACCTTGTTTCAAGAAAAAATAAGATTAAGATCAGTTTTATTGGGCTGAAAGCAAGTTGTAGGCAGCACATTCTTTCTCTGGAGGCCCTAGGGGAGAATCTCACTTGTTTCCCAGCTCCTGTGTCTCCTTGGAACACTCGGTTTGTGGCCACTTTACTCTATTCCCTGCCTTGTGGTCACATGCTTTCTCTCCTTTTAAAGTCAAGGTTCCCATTGTCTACTTCTTATAAAAAATGTGATTGCACTTAGGGCTTCCTCAGGAAATTTAAGATAATCTTCCCACTTAAAAGATTTTTAACTCTAGAAGAGGAAGGAGAAGCCATAGATGAGCAAATAAGGTGACCTAACTGAGGGTTATAAGAGGGGGGAAGATGGAAATTCCCTAATGTACATGATGCAATTCATAAACATATCAAAGTCAATCAGTAAGCCAAACATGAGCAGGAGGGAGAGGGAGGGATTGGCGTGGGAATTGGGGAAGGGCTAAATGAGTGATGTGTGCATGTATGCCTCCACCATCTTGTACCCCATTTATTTATTTTATTTATTTATTTATTTATTTATTTATTTATTTTTTGCGGGTCTGGGGATGGAACCCAGGGGCATTCGACCTCCGAGCTACACCCCCTGCCCTAGTTTTTATTCTTTATTTTGAAACTAGGTCTCACTGAGTTGTAGAGGGCCTCACTGAGTAGCTGAGGCTGTCCGCGAACCACGATCCTCCAGGTCTCAGCCTCCTGAATGCTGGTATTACAAGCATGCGCCACCACGCCCGGCTTGTACCCCATTTAAAATGTATGACTACAATGCACCAATAAAAATTTAATAAAAAAATCCTTAAATCAGATCTGCATGTAAAATAACATTGACAAAGCTGAGAGTGGTGGTGCACACTTGTAATCCCAGTACTCGGGAGGCTGAGCAGAAGGATTGCAGGTTTGCAGCCAACCTCAGCAACCTCGTGAGGCCCTCTGCAATTTGTGAGACCCTGTTTTAAAACAATAAATAAATAAATAAATAAATAAATAAATAAATATGGCTGGAGATGTAGCTCAAAAGTAGAATGCTTCTGGGTTCAATCCCCAGTACCACAAAATATAAACACGTATATGCATATAAATAAAAATGAAATGACAACAACAGGCTCAGGGGGATGTGATGTGGCCGTATCTTGAAAGACAATTTTCCAGCCTACCACATACTGCAAGGTGTTTTTTCCTTTAATTCCCCTCCGGCTCTCTGCTTCTGCCGCCTGAGAAATGAGGCCATTCAAGTTTCATGGCTTTTGTTTGTGTCCCTTCTATGTTTATGGTCTGTTTGCTGTCTGTTATTCATTGGAATGGCCACTACAGGGCTCTGGGCACCCAGTGGCTTGGGAATTTTAGCATTCTTCTGAGAGATTCCTGCTCTTTGACCTGTGGATGTGGGCTTCACAGGAACAGACTTTGAAAGGGCTGAGTAGTTTGTTGTTGTTGTTTTTTTCTTGAGAGAATGAACAATGGCTGTGACTAGAAAATATTATGCTAAGTGAGATCAATCAGTTTCAGAAAGTCAAGTGCTGTATGTTTTCTTTCATATGTGGAAGTGATAGAGAAAATCAAAAACATAAGGGACTTCTGATAAGGGACTGCAGAGTCCCATGGGGGAAGGGGAAGTAGAGGGACCTGACCTATCATTCTGCACTAGGTGAGAAACCAGTGGAACAGTGGAATGGTATTGGGGGAAGGAGTTGGGGAGGAGAAAATTGAGAAATGAGGAAGAAAACCATAAAATAATGTTATTCCCATGTATGAAGGTATCACTTCCAACCTCACTAACATATACAAGGGAGAAGGGAGGAAGAGAGGATTCAGATCTAGAGGAAAACACACCAAATGCTGTGTGTATATATATTTGTACCACATTGAACCTCACTATCATATATAATTAAAATACAATTATAAAAGTATAAAAGCATAATAAACCTTAAAAATTTGCAGTATAACCTGGGCATGGTGGCGCACACCACTTGTAATTCCAGCATTCGGGAGGCTGAGACCAGAGGTTCGAGGTTCGCGGACCGCCTCAGCTACTTAGTGAGGCCCTCCACAACTCAGTGAGACCCTGTTTCAAAATAAAGAATAAAAACTAGGGCAGGGGGTATAGCTTGGAGGTCAAATGCCTCTGGGCATTTGCAGTAGAAAAAAATTTGCAGTAGAAACTTGATTCTACACTGCTATTTTTACAATTATTTTCTAGTTTTCCCTTGGGATTTAGCAAATTTCCTTTAGAGAATGCAAATTGTTTTATACACAAACATACACACACAACTTTATTTTTTACCAGTGTGTACCTGAGTTTTAAAGGCAGAACAGGAAAGCCCAGAAGGTTGGACATCAGGTATTCATTTATTTATTCATTCATCAAATAGTTAAGTGTTTGTGTATGCTAAGTTATATGCGGTGCTGAAGATTCAGAGAGAAATAAACGTGTCAAGAAACTTAGATTCTAATAGAAGACAACTATGCAAACAAGTCATTGAACTAAATATTTTTAAAATGATGCTGAGACTCAGCACTGCAAAATATAATGATGCTGATATATAAATGTAATTAGGGTAGAAGATGGTAATATTTAGGGTAAGTAGGACTAGTTACTGTAGCAGATGAGCTATCAAATCTAAGTGACTAGCCAGGCTCAGTGACCTGTACCTGTAGTCCCAGATACTCCAGAAGCTGAGGTAGGAAGATCAGGAGTTCAAGGCCAGCCTGGTCAAATTAATGATGCCACATAAAATTAATTAATTAATTTAACACAACAAAATTTATTTCTCTTTATAAAATATACTTTTGTTGGTACATTATAATTAGATATCACAGTGAGGTTCAGTGTGACACAAACATACATGCACATAGTACTTGGTGTTATTCCAGAATGTATTTACTGATCACATCAGAGTTTATGTGGGTCAACTTAGGGAGGCTGCACTCCACAAAATCATTTAGATGTCTAGAGCTGTTCCATATTTAACTAAAAGCCACTGAAATCTGTCTTTCTGGAATATGAGAGAGGCATACAGAGTAGAAAACATAATTTTTGGGTGGTATTGGGGATTGAACCCAGTAGCATTCTACCACTGAGCTACACTCCCAGTACTATTTTAACTTTTACTTTAAAACAGGTCTAACTTGCAGAAGGCCTTGCTAACTTATTGAGGCTGGCCTTGAACCTACAATTCTCCTGTCTCAGCTTCCCAAGTATTGGGATTACAGGCATTGCCATAATGCCCAGCTAAAATATATATTTTAATAACAATTTCAGCCCCAAATTGACACAGCAAATGGTCGTGTGACCAAGTGTATATGCAAAGGGGCTAAGAGAACAGCCTATTGATAGTTCAAGGAGAGTGTTTGAAGCAGGGTTTGGTGAACACTGGAGGCTCTCGAATATATGGAATGGTCCTTCTATGATCATTTGAGTGCAATGTCTAAAGAGAAGTGAAATAACACTGTCAGAAAAATGAAGCTCTAATTCTCAGAATTCATTTGACTTAAATCATCTAATCTCTACTCCATACTTACCTTTTTTCCTACTCATCCTGAAAGTCTCGTGTTAAATTCTACTTGGTTCAGGGAAGCCTTCCCTGATGAATCAACTAGGGGAAGTTTCCCTGCTGGGCTCCCACAGTAGCCACTGTTTTTGTTATAATTATTTAAATGTATTTCTAATTATACCATAGGGCAGGAAACATGTCTGGTTTTACTCATCGTTATATATGTAGTGATTAACACTCTGTCACATAGAGGGCCTTTGATAAATATTTGTGTAATGAGGGAATCTGCTTTCCCAAAGCTTTTGTTGTATTTTTCTCAGTCATTCATGCAGTTGGTCAGTTATTAGACATTTAGTCCTCATTAAGTGATAGGTATTGTTTGCATACTGGAGTTAATAATGAGTAAAACATTGCTTATTCATTTGATTGTTATTGCTTTAAGAGAAGTATAGGGTGGCCAATTCATCCTCTTTTGCCCAGGAATTTTCTGTTTTGTTTTGTTTACAAGATACTAGGGATTGAACCTAGGAACACTCTACCACTGAGCTACACCACAGTCCTTTTTAAAAAAATGATAAATATAATATGGTAATTTTCTTTGTATTGGTGTCCCCAGTCCTTTTAATATTGAGACAGTGTCTTGTTAATTTCTCAAGGCTGGCCTCAAACTTGCAACCCTTCTGTCTCAGCCTCATGAGTCATTGGGATTAGAGGTGTACATCACCACACCCAGTTGCGTTGCTGGGTTTTCCATGAAAGTCTGGTACCCATGAACCACTCCCCAACCCCAGCTCCTAGTCCTGGGCAATCCAGGACAGTGGGTCACTCTAGTGTACAATGTTTCTTATCTCCATCCCAGATGTCTAGCAGCATCCCAGTCACATTATTCCTGACAAATGATAAAGAAGATTTGTGCACAGAAGTGGGTGGTCCGCAGATGGACAGACCAGACATGTGGATTTGGATGAGTAAAAAGCTGGATGAATGGATGAATGAATGTACTTGTTTGAGAGCTTTTTAGAATCTAGGAGAAGAAGAGATACACCAGGAGACCTCAAAATTCTCATGAAAGGTCTACAGCAGAGGGCTGTGGGGAGGGGTCTGCCTTTTGAGATTTCAAGGTGCTAATATTTTGCTTTGGCCATTTTTCTGAATAAGACCAGTTTGGAATTTCATCTGTGCCAGATGCTTTATGTCAGGCTGACCTGGCACTAAAAGCACTCATCACACCAGTATTATTAGTCCCTGGCTACATCCTCAGGGGAGGTCAAGATATAAATTAATATCTTCAAGACCTTACTTTGAGGAAGAAAATACAATAAGCTTCAAGGGTATTTCATGGAAGAGGGGTATATAGTCAGAACTTTGTAATTATAGCTAATTATATTTTCAAATTATTTAATGGATATAATATAGCTAATAGAAATTACACTTCTTTTTTCCCTCCTCAGTTTCCTGGTGGAGAGAGGTCAAAATTTTCAAGTCATATTTTAAATACTTTAGGGTAACTGTATATTCTTAGAAATCTATCCTCCTCTGTGTTGTAAAATGCCCCCTAGCCCCAGCCCTACCCTTATTTCCCAAAGTCACTTGGGGGAAGTCTTCCTGGGCTCTTTCAAGCACTTAAGAGAACTCTGCTCATACCATTTTATGGCAAGTATCGCTGAATATTACTGTGAGTTATGTCTGTTCTTGTCAGATAGGCACTGCCTCAGGTAGAGACACAGACTCCATACCCAGTCTGTCACTGTGATATTCAACTTCTTTGAGCCTCAGCATCCGCTTATGTAAAAGGATAGCAATATTTATTTTAGAGTGTTGTTGCAGGACTAAATGAAATGACATAGAACTCTCCTAGCACACTGAGTGGCACGAGTGGGCTTCAAGATATATTAGTTGCCTCCTTCTTCCCCTTATTTAAGTAAGAAACCATGTATCATTTGTTTTATAGAATTTTATGGTATTTTATTAGTGCTATATAATTATACATCATAATGTGATTCAAAGTGATACACTCACATATGCACACATCTCTTGTTGTGTGTCCCTCCACACACCAACCAGTCCTCTCTTCCCATTCATACAAGTAATGTTGCTTTTGATACCTACATATATGGACATATTATTTTTGGTATGTTTCCTTCCTCAAGTCTGCTGTTCCTCTTCCTCTCTTCCTCAGATCTCCTCCCATTATGCTACTCATCTTACTCCTAATTTAAAGTTCTTTTTATGATGTATTTTATTGGTAAATTGTAATAATGCATCTTAATGAGGTACAAAATGATAGAGGCATACATGCACACAACAATTATTTAACCCTTCCCCAATTCCCACCTCATTCCCTCCTCCTTCTCTCCTTCCCAAATTCACATGTGTACATTCACAAATATACATAAAGTCCTTTTTGTTTCCTAGTTTCTTTCTAGCATCCACATATAAGAAAACATATGACTCTTCACTTTTGGAGACTAGCTAATCTCACTATAATATTCTCAAGCTCCATTCATTTTCCTGCAAATGACATAATTTTGGTCTTCTTTATGACTAAGTAAAACTCAATTGTGTGTATATTCCACATTTTCTTTACCTACGCGTTGGTTGGCAGACACGTAGGTTGGTTCTATAACTTAGATATTGCAAATTATATTGCTATAATCATGGGTATTCATGAATCACTATAAAATTCGAACTTGCCCACTATGTGCCAATGCTTGTGCTGCAGCTTCAAAAGTAAATGTTAGACCGGGCGTGGTGGCACACGCTTGTAATCCCTGCGCTTGGGAGGCTGAGACAGGAGGATCATGCAGGTTCGAAGCCAGCCTAAGCTGGTTTAAGAGCCCCTGTTTCCGGAAACCTGGGCCCAGTTGCAAGGCCCTGGGCCCCAGGCCCCAGGCGGGGGTCAGGCGGGGCACTCTGGGCCCCGGGCAGGATCGCGCGGAGCACACCAGACCCCTGGAGAAACTGGGGCCCGGTTGCAAGGCCCTGGGCCCCGGGCGGGGGTCAGGTGGGGCTTTGGTCGCAGGACTCTCGGCCCCGGGCAGAGTCATGTGGAGCACGCTGGACCCCCGGGGAAACCGGGCCCAGGTCACAGTGCTACTGAGTGCCTGATCCCACAACCTCCTCAAACCACACATACTGTCTTCTCTTATTTAAAAAAAAGGAAAAGAAAACGGAAAAAGAATAAAGAAAAAAGAAAAATATCGGAGAGGGGTCAAGAAGGCCGTGGTCGATGCCAGGATACTAGAGATGCAGACAAAACTTATCCAATGAATTGGAACTTTTGGAAAAATTCCTCGTAAAGGAGGACTGCTTCTTCTCTACATTCATAAGAATCTTGGACATCACCTGTAAGGAAAGAGTTTAGCGGAGACCTAGGAGGAAGGCGGTGTTGGAAGCGGTCTCTGCGATGGTGGTGGAGACTTGTATTCAGGAGAGGCAGAAATCTGATCCTACCAACCTTATTTTTTGGAGAAATTACACCAAACGTTGAATGCTACCATCACACATGCTTAGGAACACTGGACAACATTCAGAGTGGAAAAAGAGCTTGGGAAAGATTTGAAATTGTGGAGTCAGTGGTAGTGGCAGTGGCCAGTACTCAGGGGAGGCAGAGATCTGATGCATTACCCCTGGAAATTTTGAAGTAATAACTCCAGAGGCAGAATGCTACCACCACACACCCTCGAGAACGTGGGACAAATGGCTGGGCGAAGAGGGTGCTCGGATTGGAGCTTGCTGAGGGGTGAGGCTGGTGCCGGGGCCAGTGAGGCTGGGATCGGAGCCTGCCGTGAGGCACGGCCGCTTACTAAGGCCTCCGAGGCAGGGATCCGAGCCTGCCGAGGGGTTAGGACAGTGCCCGGGCAAGCGAGGCCGGGATCGGAGCCTGCCATGAGGCAAGGCTGGTGCTGGGGCCTCCGAGGCTGGGATTGGAGCCTGCTGAGGGGTTACGCCAGTGCCGAGGCCAGCGGCGACATAGGAGCCTGCAGTGAGGCAAGGCCACTACTGAGGCATCTAAGGCCGGGATCAGAGCCTTCCTTGAGGGTAGGCCGGTGCTGGGGCCACCGAGGACAGATCGGAGCCAGCTGAGGGGTTAGGCCGGTGTCAGGGCCAGCGAGACCAGAATCAGGGCCTCCCATGAGGCAAGGCCGCTGCTTGAGCCAGCGAGGTCTGGATCAGTCCACCAGGTAGCCAGGCCATTACTGGGGCCTTCAAGAGTGGGATTGGTACTTGCAACGCGGCATGCACAGAGAAATATTGCAGAAAAAAAAAAACAGATGCTTCCCCTAATCAGCAATAACTAGGAGGAAAGGGGCAACAGGAAGAGGTCGAGCTATAGAAAGGACCCTATAGTGAAGCAATTAAGGTGACCAATCAGAGGGTATAGAATAGGGGAGGATGGAGCCTCTTTAAAAAGCAGGAGGTACATAAACATATTATCAAAGTTAATCACCAAACAGGCATGGGATTGAGGGAGGGGAAGGGAATGGGATGGGGACTGGATGAGGGCTAATTGGATGATGTATGCTTATATATGCTCTCAAGTCTTGTATTCCAATGTGATATATGATTACAATGCACCAATAAAAATAAATTTAAAAATAAATAAATAAATAAAACCCCATATATCTGGGAATTTGGCAATATTCTGCTAATAAAATTAGAAGGAAAATTAGGAAATATTTTGAATTCACAAGAGAAAATAGATAGTATGATAGACTGAATAATGACTCCCTAAAGAGAGCCATGTCACGATTCCCAAAAACTGTGAATATATTGCCTTACACAATAAAAAGGACTTTGCAAGTGAAAAAAAAGAGACCCTGTTTCCAAATAAAATATATTAAAAAATAGGTCTGGGAGTGTATCCCGGAGGTAGAAGGCCCCTGGGTTCCATTCCCAGTACCACACAAAAAAGTAAATGTTAGCTGGTTTAATAGACAAGAAATGGGACCATCATATAACCCAGATATCATTTATTTTTGAATCTCTAGCACTAGCCATTGTACATTGTGAGCCACAAATATCTGTGGAGTTGAATTGTTAACAAACTATCTTAATTTTGAGGAGAGATGTTAGGTGAATACTACATTACAATGATTTGGCACAAAGTGTGGAAAATAGACAAGCATGGTGGCACATGCTTGTAATCCCAGCATTTGGGAGGCTGAGAACTCAAGGATCGCGGTTCATGGACAGCCTCAGCTACTTAGTGAGGCCTTCTGCAACTCAGTGAGACCCGGTTTCAAAATAAAGAATAAAAAATAGGGCAGGGAGTGAAGCTCAGAGGTCAAATGCCCCTGGGTTCCATCCCTAGTACCGAAAAATAAAATAAAATAAAATAAAATATGGAAAACAATAAAGAGGATACTGGCACAAAACATATACAAATACAAAATTCAATACAAGTTGTGGCCAAATCATCAGTTTCTATCTTTGCTTCTTTGGTTGTCACTATGCCAGTGTTTTCTTGTATTTGCTCTTCTATTCATATTGCACCACTATTATATGTGTGTTAGCAGTTATTATAAGATATATTACAATAGAATTACATTCTTATATTTTGTCTACCAAACTGGATCTTAAATTTCTTGGGTAAGAGGATGCATGTTATGCATCTTTCTATCTCCTGTATCTTGAACAATGCTTGGCATATATACACCCATTGGTGTGATGCTTTTTTTTTAACACTTAGGATGTTCTCACTGACTTTGACACATCTACCTTTGGTAAGAAACTTCTCCCTAATATGAATCACATTTCTACAACTAAACTGGAAGGTATTTTTTGGGGGGGTACTAGGACTAAACCTAGGGACATTCTACCTTCAAGATACACCCCAACACCCCAACGCTTTTTAATTTTGTTTTATTTTGAAACAAGGTTTGCTGGGTTGCTGAGGCTGTCCTGGAACCTACAATCTTCCTGTCTCAGCCTCCCAGGTACTGGGTTTATAGGCATACATCCCCACTACTGGCCGAAAGTTTTGTTTTAAAGGTGTAAGCTAATGTCTCCTGCAAAGCTTAGTATTGGGTCAGGCCCATAGTTGGTGCTAATGGCATAATATTAAATTAACCAAAGCATGTTCTTCCACAAAAGGGAGAGGTAATTCCACATCATAAAGAATATTTCTTTTGAACTCAAGATTTACAAGGTTCTAATACAGTCCATGAGTGTCATATCATGTCAGATAAAATTTGATTCCAGCATCACCAAAAAACAAGACCACTTATTTTCCTTTGGAAGAAAATAAAATTATGTTACTCTTTTTATAAAAATTTAAAAAGCAACAGATCACCCCAAAGTATCACCATCCAGAAAATAACACATTGCTAATATTTAGTGAATGTCATCTCAGACATTTCTCTATGCACATATTCATAAAAAAGAGAGATGGATTGTTAGATAAAGATGATTTTATGAATAGGATCCTAGTGTGCAAGCCAGTTTTATTAAAAGTACTCAGTTTAATTTTATTTGAATTTAACAGAAAGACTGAAATGAAACCACAGGAATCTCCAAGCATTGGATAAATATTATTTTGTCTCAAAGAGATATTGACTCAATCCTATGGAAGATAAAATTATCGCCATTACACCTCCTCTTACCTCTCCCTCAACCTCGAGATTTTTATTAGTTCCGGCTTTACTTTGTCATTATTGTTATCCATTACATGCTGCTCTGCTACCAATGATACTCTGGTTATTTATGATGAGAATGTATATACTATGAGTGTTTATTTACTTAAATGAATTCAGTGTTCCACTTCTGTTTTTTTTTATCATGGTTTCTCTATTCCCAGATTTTTAATTTGTTTTTTCTTGATTGAATGAATTACTTAGAAGGTCTTTTGAATCCTTTTTTCTCTAAGTTCTGTCTGTTGCTTTTTTATATGAAAAAGCATTCAACCGAATATGACATATTTGCACCTCAAATTTTCAACATTTTATTTTATTTTATTTTAAATTTATTTTTATTGGTGCATTGTAATCATGCATCACATTGGAATATAAGACTTGAGAGGATATACAAGCACACATCTTCCAATTAGCCCTCATGCAGTCCCCATCCCATTCCCTCCCCCTCCCTCGATCCCAAGCTTGTTTGGTGATTAACTTTGATAATATGTTTATGTACCTCCTGCTTTTTAAAGAGGCTCCATCCTCCCCTATTCCATACCCTCTGATTGGTCACCTTAATTTTTTTTTGATAAACTCATAACAGTTTCATTTGTCTGATACAAAGCTTTTGATGACTTAAAGATAACATTTCAATATTTCTTTTTACTTTCTTTCTTACCAGAGAATATTTTTTTTCTATTTTTTAGGTGAAACTATCATATATTTATATATTTATTTTTCAGAAAAAAATCTATCCTAATATGGAATATGGAGTCTAGGTACCCAAAACGATCTTGAAAAAGAACAAAGCTAGAAGATATATATTTTCTGATTTCAAACCATATAAAGCTACAATAATTGAAACAGTGTAGTACTCTTCTAAAGGCAGATATATAAACCATTGGAGTTAAATAAAAGCCTAGAGCTAAATTCTTCCCTATATTGTCAAGTTATTTTTGACAAGGTTTCCACGAACATTTGGTGGTGGAAATAATAATCTTTTAACTAAATATTGTTGAAACATAATAATTACATGGAAAAGAATAAAGTTGGACCCTTACCTAATCCCATATACAAATATTAACTCAAAATAGATAAAATACCTAAATACAAATCTTAAGACTATAAACTTTTAGGAGAAAATCTGGGTCATAAAACCTCACAACATTGAAATTGGCAGTGATTTCTTGGATATGATTTCAATGGCACAGGCAACAGAAGAGTATACAAACTCCCTAAAAAAATATTGTATATCCAAAGACAATGTAAACAGAGTTAACAGTTACTAATAGAATGGGATAAAATATTCCCAAATGCTATATATGAAGGTATATTAATATTCCAACTAGAAATTAACAACAATAAAGGCAAACAATACCATTTAGAGATAGGTAAAAGACTAACATAAGTAATGAATCTCCACAGATAACCAATCTTAGTTGTCTGTTGGATGGAAACACTTGTTTCTCTGGTTCTGGTGTGTGTTACCTATTTCTTCTTTGTAGTTAATCTCTTTGAGTATTTTCTCTAGTGCTGGTTTTGAAGACATAAATTCCTTCAGTTTCTGTTTGTCATGGAAGCTTCTTATTTCTCCATCTAATTTGATAGAAAGTTTTGCTGGGTAGGAAATTTTTGGCTGGAAGTTGTTTTCTTTCAGAGTTTGGAATATGTTCCTCCAAGCCCTTCTGGCTCTCATGACTTGGTTTGGGAAGTCTGGAGTGATTCTAATTGGTTTGCCTCTGAATGTCACTTGGCCCTTTGTTTTTGTTGCCTTTAAGATTCTCTGCTTGGCTTCCACATTGGTCATTTTGACAATTATGTGGCGTTGGGATCCTCTTCTCCGATCCTGTCTAAAGGGAGTTCTATAAGTTTCCTGGACCTGTGTAGCAACCTCTTGCTCTATGTTTGGAAAATTTTCTGCCATTACTTCCTTAAAGAGATTGTTGATCCCTTTGGTTTCACTTTCTTTTCCCTCCTCTATTCCAATTATTCTTAGGTTAGCTCTCTTAAAATGGGCCCATATTTCTTCAATATCAGATTCCTGCTGTCGGATATTTTTTCCTAGATTAGAAACTATGCGTTCATTTTTGGAATGATCATCTTCTAAGAGCGAGATTCTGTTCTCCATGTGGTCTAATCGGTTGTTTGTGCTTTGAATTGAGGCCTTTACTTCATTAATTGCATCCTTTATCTCTTTTTGGCTCTCTCTGAGTTCTTTTCGAAGCATCTCTATTATTTCTACAGTTATTTTCCTGATTTGATCTTCTAGAAATCTCTGATTTTCTGTTTTATTGGGTTCTGATGTTGTGGGGTTGTGGGCATTCATTGCTCCAGTATTATTCCTCTTTCCCATGATTTCGGAAGTTTGTGCCTTCTCTGGGTTCTTCCCTTGGGTCACTATGACTTCACTTAAGGTGTTCTGGATCTCGAGTCAGTAGTATCTCAGACCCCACTACTCCTTTACTGGGTTGTATCACAGAGTCTCCGACCCAGAGAGTCGATAGAGGCTGCTTTAGACTGTGGGGGGCGCCAGGTTGCACGTTCTCCTATGGTGTGATATCTCTGCCACCGCCCCT
The DNA here is from genome assembly GCF_963383645.1 of Muscardinus avellanarius. NCBI lineage: Eukaryota > Metazoa > Chordata > Mammalia > Rodentia > Gliridae > Muscardinus > Muscardinus avellanarius. The sequence continues at coordinate 108,548,790 of NC_137792.1, forward strand.
CCCCCACTGGGTCAAGTCCCGGGGAGTACAGTACTGGGATTTCTCCTCTGTGGCCCGCAATTTGACTCACTGTTCTTGAGTACGCAGATGTAGCTGTACTGGATTCGGTGAATTCTCTGCTGCTGCCGCCGGTGGCAATATGGCGCCGCTGCTACGCCCTCGGGTGTGAGGCTGGCGTATTTCTTCTTGGTTTTGATTTCCACTCTGAATCCCTGCAGTGTGTGCTGAGCTCAGCCACTGGGAGCTTTAGATTTTACCTGCGGCGAGAAATCCCACCTGGCTGTTCCGCAGTGGCTCACCTCGGCTTGCTGTAGCCGTCAGGTGAACTTGCCGCTGCCGCTGGCAGTATGGCGCTGCTGCCGCATCCTCAGGCGTGAGGCCGGTGTATCTCCTCTGTGGCTCTGAGCTCTGATCTCAGTCCGCTTTCTCTCTGGAGTCTGGTGATTTTTTTGTTTCTCTGGTAATGGTGTTTTCTGGCTATGAAAGGCACTGATTTTGTGGTAATAGAGATTGGTTGTTAGCGTGGCTCTTAAGCCCCGCTTTTCTCTGTCGCCATCTTCCTGGAAGTCCCCCAATTTTCAACATTTTAGAGACTTGCTTCATTGTCTTTTGATATTGAATATTTCTGTGAAGTATGATTTTCCCCTCACACAAACAGCTTGCTTTTTTGTATATATACCAAAATAATTGTTTCTTTTTCTTGATGTTTGAAAGCTACCTTTACCATTGGTCTCTATATCAGTCACTCTTCAATTTTTTTTCTAGAGCACAGTCTGCCTTTTTTGTCCACAGATTCAGCTTTTCTTTCTTTCAGGGAAAATTTTCTCTATTATATTCCTGAGTACCTTTTCTGTATAATTTTCTGACTTCTGCATAGATTTTAGGAACCCTAAGCTGCCCAGATTGTCTTTCTACACAAAACTATTTTCCCATCTGTGATTGAACAGTTCCTTTCTGTTTTTTTACCTTCAATTCACTATGATTATCACAATATTTCCTTTCATGTCAGTGATTTCTTTTCAGTTATGACTATTTTGTTCCATGCTGTCTTTATTTAATTTGTTAGCTCTAAAATGGTGTTATTTTGATTTTTACCATGATTCTTTAGCTCTGCCATTTCTTCATTCTATAATTTAGTATCTTGCTTTTGAGTCATTGTGTATTAAATTCATATTTTATAGAATTCTTAAGCCTAAGAGTGTTTTTGTGTTTCTCAGGTTATGTTTTCCCATTTATTTTTCTTTTAAGTGAATGTTTTATTGATATCATTGTAAAGCCTGGTGTGGTTATGTACACCTGTAATACCAATACTTGGGAGACTGAGACAGAAGGATCACAGATTCTAGGTCAGAATCAGCAATTTAGTAAGACTCTCAGCAACCTTTTTGAAAAAAAAAAACAATAAAATAGGGCTAGGATTGTAGCTTGGAGGAAGAATGCCCCTGAGTTCAATTACCAGTACCATGAAAACCACACAAAATCATTGTATCTTCACATATAATTTTAAAAACTAATGCAAGATGTTCCTATGTAACTGTTACCCAATTCCCCTAAATGTAACATCTTGCAAAATTATAGTACAAAATCATAACTGGGACGCTGATGTTGATAAAATTCACCCACTTTATTCAGATGTCCTCAGTTTTACTCATTTGAGTGCCTATTGTGTGTATTTATCTCTATGCAGTTTATTGCGTGTGTAGGCTTGTGTATCCACCACTATAGTGAGAATACAGAACATTTCCAACATCATAAGGATTCCTTGTGCTCTCTTAATACAATCCCACCCACCTACTTCCACCTGATCCTCAACCTCTATTATGAGTTGGATTTGGACTGTGCCCCAAAGGCTTATGTGCTGAAGGCTTGGTCACCGATGCAACAATGTGCAGAGGTAGATCTTGGGGGAAGGGATTGGATCATGAGGTCGGTCGCCTCATATGCTAATGTATCCATTGGTAGAATAAGAATCTGATAACATTAGTAGGAGGTAATGGAAATTTTACAATGTAGGCACTATTTAGAGGAATTAGGCTACAGGGAGCATGCCCCTGAAGGGTATTTCTTGTCCTGGCCCTTCTCTCTCTTTTTCTTTCTCACTCTTTGCTTTCCAGCTCCCATGAGCTGAGCAACTTTCCTCCACCACATACTTCCACCATAATGTGGTATTACTACAGGTCCAAAACAATGGAACCAGCCAACCATGAACTAAAACCTCAGAAACCATTAGCCAAAATAAAATTTTACTCTGAGTTCTTTTTCTCAGGTACTTTGTTACAGTGACAAAAATCTGACTATCCCTATCCTTGACAGTCACTCATCTGCTCTCTATTTCTATGCCTTGGTGTTTGCAAGAACATTATATAAGCCAAGCATAGAGGCACATGCCTGTAATCCCAGTACTTGGGAGGCTGAGACAGTAGAATTGCAGATTTGAGGCTAGCCTCAGCAATTTGGCAATGCCCTCAGCAACTTAGTAAAACCCTACTTCACAATGAAAATAAAAGGGCCAGAGGGTTAGCTCAAAGGTAGAATGTCCCTGAGTTGAATCCCCAGCACCATACACACAATAAGGAATATTATATAGGTGAAATTATGTAATGTGTTACCTTTTGAGATTGGCCTTTTTTCATTCAGTGTAATTTCTTGGAGATCTATCCAACTTATCGTGTGCATCAATAGTTTGTTTCTTTTATTGCTGACTAATACTTCATGGTATGGATGTGCCACAGTTATTTACCCCTTCACCTGTTGAAGTATTCCTGGGAATATTTCTAGTTTGGGACTCTTATTAGGAAATCTGTGATGAAAATTTGTGTACAGGTCTTTGAGTGAATATAAATTTTCATTTTTCTGGGATAAATGCCCACGACTGCAATTGCTGTTCCATATGGCTTTAATCTCTTATTTACACGCTTTTTTTCTTCCTTTTGTTCCTTTGGTTGCAGTGGTATGTTGGCATGGTAGCCACACAAATTCTTTCCCCCATTTTCTTGTGCTTTTCATGGGCAGGTATGGCCAGAGATTATATTTGCTTTAGTATAATTTGATTGAATTCTCCATGACACCCTTCCCAGCTTATCTAAGATATTTCTGTCCAGGTCTTATTTGAAAGCAGAATGTTCAGCTCAGTCAATTATTTTGTAGCCTTTAGGCAATTTGTAGGAAGAGGAAAGCTCAGTGAAGAGTGAAGAACTTTGCTGAAGGACCTGGATTCTGATCTCTGTTTTTTTGAGATTTTGTTACATGTTCATAAGTGGCCAGTTTCTACATGCCAGTGGTATATTCCCCCCGCAATGCTTTTGATCAACATTCCTAAGAAATGTGGAAATAGTCTGTCAACTTGTCCTTTTCCCAAGTTGCTTCTGAAAGTGGAAATAGGTATGAGACTTGTAGTACCTTCCCAGGGCCTTAAATTTCCTGTTTTGGTTGCTGCTTTTGTAAACTCACAGTTTGAAGTTTGACCCTTTTCCTTGTTTATTTGCTGCTGTTGCAATCTTTAGTATGTATATATCGTATAATCTTTTATTGTGATTTTGTTTGTATTCATTTTGTTAGTCATTTGGCAGTTGAGTTAGTCAGCTTTTCATCGCTATAATAAATACCTGAGATTATCAATTTATAAGGAGAAAAGGTTTATTTCAGTTTACAGCTTTGGAGACTCTATGAAGATTGACTCTGCTACTTCAGGGCCTGTGGTTTGGCAGCATATCACAGTAAGGGCATGTGATGGAACAAAACAAATAACCCCATGGCCAGGGAACAAAAAGAATAAGAATGGGGCTGAGTGACTCAAAAATCTCCTTCAAGGGCATGACTCCTAATGATCTGAAGACCTTCCATAAGATTCCACTTCTTAAAGTTTCTATTACCTCTCAACAGAACCACAATGGGAATCAAGCCTTTAACACATGGGCTTTTGAGGGACATATAAGATCCAAACTCTTGTCCCAGTGGTGACCGTGGATTGAATAAGATTCTGGGCCAGCTTTATCAACTACTACAGGAAAAGTCAGATGGTGCTTCCTTATCTACTCTTTAATGCTGAAGAGCCTGAGGCTGAGAAGGACAGCTTGTTCAGGAAGGCAAGGAATGATAATGATGTTGTCAGTTACTTCCTCCAGGACCAGGAAGGCAGTACATAAATTAGTAAAAGTGACCTGGGTGTGTAGTGTATGCCTCGAATCCAAGTTTTTGGGAGGATAAAACAGGAAGAAAACAGGTTTGAGGCAAGCCTCAGCAATTTAGTGAGACTCTGTTTTAAACTAAAAATTAAAAGGAGGTATAGCTCAAAGGGAGAATGTTCTGGGTTAAATCCCTGGTACCACAAAAACATTAGGAAATGCTGGCATGGCATACCCAAACATGGGGTCGATTTGGGACTTCTAATTGCATATGAACTTTCCTTTCCTTCTCCAATTATTCCCAAGTTCTGATTATTTGCCTCCAAATTCTCACATGTGACTCCTCTGCCTTACTGGTATCATCTTTTGTCAAGCCCAGATCATTGTACTTCTGGATTTTTTTTTTTTTGGTGGTACTGGGGTTCCTGGAAGCCCTTCTACCTCCGGGCAACACTCCCAGACCTATTTTATATTTTTGAAACAGGGTCTCTTAAGCCAGTGCGGCTGGCTTCGAACCTGCGTGATCCTCCTGTCTCTGCCTCCCAAGCGCGGGGATTACAAGCGTGCGCCACCACGCCCAGCGTGCTTCTGGATTTTATAGTATCATCCCTACAAGGCTCTATGCTGCAAGTTTCTTCCTCAGTTTCCCTATATTACCAATTTTTCTATAATACCACTTTGAAACATGGTCAGTTTTCCTAAAAGGTCACTTTGTATAGATTCTCTCTTTTTAAAGGGCATAATTTTGGGCAATTTTGTTTTGTAATTGCCCCCAAAAATAACTTCAAACTTTTAGGGAGATGAGTATCATACTGGGGACTGAACCCAGCAGTACTCTACCACTGTCTACCACTGACTTAAATCCCTGGATCTTTTTTATTTTTATTTTGAGATAGAATCTCACTAAGTTTCAAAGGCTGGCTTTGAACTTTAGATCCTCCTACCTCAGCCTCTTGAGTTGATGGAACTACAGACATGTGCCACAATGCCCAGTTTACCTTCAAACTTCTTGTCGTCCAAAGTATTATGAGATGCTAACATTAATATGGTACTTACTGAATTCTAGTAAAATTTTAATTAATTTTAGTATATTGAATGATTTAATATTCAAAACAAACGTTTGAGAAGAAGGAGACCGAAGGATTGCTGGTTTGAGACCACTCTCAGCAACTTAGCAAAATCCTGTTTTAAAACAAAAATAAAATAAAATAAAATAAAAGGGCTAGGGGTGTAGCATGGAGGTAGAGTGTCCCTGAGTTAAATCCCCAGTACAAAATAAATCCCCAAAACCTTTGAGGTAGCTGTTGTAATTATCCTCATTTTACCAATGAGGAAACTAAAGCAAGGGAGGTCCCTAATTTTCCCAAGATGAAGAAGCTAATATATGGGAAAAAATGGTATTCAAATGTGGTTCTGGAGTCCATGCTGTTAAGTCACTCCATGGTACTACCTCCCTACATGGTATTACCTCCCTCACTAGCCACCCTAATGGCCAGTGTAGTTTCATTACTCTCTCCCCCACGTGCCTATATTCAGACCACATCAAGCTACTTGCTAATCCTTGAAGATACTATATTCATTCGCAGGTCTGTCCATTTTCACATGCCATTCTCTCCATAAATGTCTCTCACCACCCCCTATCAAGCCTGCTTGGCAATGTCTCATTCATCATTTTTCCTCCTGCTCTTTTTGCTAAAGTTCAGATCCAATTTTGTGATTTATAGTTTGCCTTTTGGTAAGGCTCCATTGCCTCAAGGATCCACCCTTATCAGCACAGCAGACGAAGGCCTGCACAATCCAGCCTATTCCACAAGCATTATAGCTTTCTCTTTCTCTTTCGTCTCCTGCTCCACTTGGACCAAACAATTGAAATTTTCCCAAACACTCCATTCTATTTCATGCCTCCATACTCTGGTCCATAGCCTTATTTCTATTTGGAATATCCTGCGTACCTGGGAGACACCTGCATGCGCTCCAAGACTCACTATCACTTCTCAGCCTTTGGGTGAAAATCAGTTCTTTTGAGCAGAATTGGTTACACTCTCCTTCATGTCACTCATGCACCTTATACATTCGCTACATTACAGCATTTATCACACCATTGCACAACTTTTTTGCTCATTTTTGTCTTTACATACCGGTCTCCTTTATTGCCCTTCTTGGGGAAAATGGTTATATATTTTAAAATATTACTCCATCCTGTACCTGGCATATCACTGTAGTTCTAGAGATATGGCCATGTCTTCCTAAGATGATGATTGTAAAACCTAAGTGGATTTCACAACTGTTGGGTACCCAGGCACAGCGGTTCATACCTGTCTCAGCAACTTGGGAGGATGAGGCAGGAGGATCACAAGTTTAAGGCCAGCTTAGAAAGTTTAGCCAGATTTTGTCTCAAAATAAAAAGGGCTAGGGATATAACTCAGTGGCAAACACTGCTGAGTTCAATTCCTGTATTGCAGAACAACAAAAACAGTGGCGATGATTAACCATGATGTTTAAATATCTCCTAAGCAAAGACACTGACTGCCTTAATTCCAAGCTATACTTTCAAGGGTTTTTGTACAGTGAGCTGTCTTGGAAGATAGAGATACTACCTCCCTTCAGAAAAAACAGCAGGCTTATTTCTGTACCATATAATATAGATAATCTTACTACCTAGGGTAAATGTCAGGCAGGCTTACTACGCATTAGAAAAGATTCAGATTTCCTAAACTTGGGTTCCTCTCCTATAACAACGTATTCTATGTGCTTATATCCCAGGCCCTCTTCGTAACATCCTGTGAAAATTAGGGCACAGGAAACTGACACACCTGCTATTGCTATTTCTGTGAATAATAATAACTATATAATAAACACTAAAACCCCTTGCCTTTCACTCAGAAGCTTCATGTCTTCTATGGTATCCATGAAACCATGACAGGCTAATTTTTTAGTTTGCAGAAAGGGTCAAATCTCAGACCTTCACAGTTGTTGACAAGAATAACCGGGAGAACTTGTTTAAAAAGTAGATTACTGGGTTGTCCCTTTGATTATTATTTGATAGTTCTTGGAGAGAGACTCAGAAATAAGAATTTTGGGTACATGATTCTGATACTGGAGGTCCTTAGAAATCCCTCAGGAACTACCATCTTTAGGATGGCACTAACTGAAAGGTGACTAAAGATTAGAAAACTATACTTTCTGGATAAAGGTAGTCATAGATTAGCACATGACCTCTTTCGGAAATGTTTTCTAGTTTAAAATAAACAACATAGAAAATATTTGCTCACTACAAGCAACATAGAAGTTTTAAGTTATGTACCGGCTAAATACATTATATGCTGGCTACAATTAAATTCGAAGAAATAGAAACACAAAAATAAACTGATAACCCTCATACAAAACTCATTTGTTTAATCACTATGTAAGGTGGGCATGGTGGTGCATGCTTGCAATCCCAGGACTAGAGGGGCTGATATAGGAGGACCATACTTTTGAAGCCAGCCTCAGCAACTTAGTGAAATACTCAGCAACTTAGAGAGATACTGCTTCAGAACAAAAAATAAAAAAGGGCGGGGGTGGCAAGTGGAGGTCAGAGATAGAATGCCCCTGAGTCAAATCCCCAGTACCAATAACAAAAAAAATCATTATATAAATTAAACTTAATTTCTCTTCTGAGAAATAGTAAAAATTCGTATTTTTATTTGTATTTTGAGACAGAATCTTGCTCAGTTACCTAAGCTATCCTTGAACTCAAGATCCTCCTGCCTTAGCATCCCAAGTAGCTGAGATTATAGGTATGTGCCTCCAGGCCCAGCGGGAAATGGTTCATATATAAGACTGATTCCTCTGGCCTGGATTCATCAAACACCTGTTATGTGCACTTGTTCTAGGTGCCAGAAATATGGTGATAAATGAGACAAAGTTCCTACTTTTGTGCAGCTTATCTTCTAGTGAAGGGACACAGGCACTAAACCCATTAACAAATACCTCAGATGTTTTCAGACAGTGAAGAAAATAGAGTAGTGGGATGAGAATGACTGGGCTTTGAGGGATATTTTAGTTATAGTAGCTGAAAAAGTCCTTTCTGTGGAAGTGACATGTGACTGAGATCTGAATAGAGGAGACTTTGTAGCAGTCAATTTATGCCTGCCAGAGACTTGCCCATTTGTAGGAACTGAAACATTTAGATTTCACAAACAGCCTCACTCAACTCCCACCACACATGAAAACAAACACATTAGCAGCTTCTTCCCACTGGTGTTTAGAATTAGCCTGCCATCCTAAACACATGATCTGGTGTGTTTGAGATGAAAGGGTCAAGGGGAAGGAAAAAGAGAGTGAGAAAGATGACTCTATAGCAGAACAGGCTTTATTGAGATAAACCTGCAGAGGAGGGTCTCCAGGAAAGGATGGAGCCCATTGTCCACTTACAGACTGGTAGGTTATATATGTTAATAAGGAGGGAAAGTCAAATGGCAGGTAGTTCCTAAGGTGGGAAAGCTGGGGGTCCTTAAAATAAGAAAGGAGTTATCTAGAGCTCCTTTGCAGTCTGTGCCAAGCAAAATATGGGGGAGTTCCAGTCATTGAGACAAGGGGACTTTTCCAGTGAGTGAAAAGCCTTCATGAAACGGGGTTGCTTTTTCTCTGGCCAGGCATCTAACATGAGGAAAAACCTAACTTGAAAAATTGGACTTCAGTCATTTGCTACTTTGAGCATTTATGCAATACATAGCCTGTGTCATGAAATTTTCTAGCCATTGCGGACACAGCCATGAATAAGAGAGGCCCTGTGCATGTTGGTAATCCCATTATTTGAGAGGCTGAAACAGGAAGATAGTGAGTTTGAGGCCCACCTCAGCAACTTAGCAATGTCCTTAGCAGCTTAGCAATACCCTGTTCCAAAATATTAATAAAAATAATAATAATGGCTAGGAGTCTAGCTCAGAGTTACAGTGCCCCTGGGTTCAATCCCCAGTTCCAGAGAAAAAGGCCCTTACTCTCGTGGAGATGCTATGGCAGTTGCTGGTTTGAACTGCATCCCTGTCTCACCCTCCCACTAGCCTAGACCCTGCCTAGTCCCTCTCTCTAGGTAAATAGTGTAACTAGACCATTTCATGATTCTTCACCTGTAGTTTAAATGGTCTTCAAAACAAATAACTTTGTTCCATCTACAGCTGTATGATTATCATCACTTGGCAAACTCTACTGTTCTACAGTCGCAGATTCTAAACTGACCCTCCAATCAGTGCAAATGAGACTTGATAGAGCCCCATCTCCTTGGACGCTGTTTTAGTTAGCTTCTCCATTACTGTGACCAAAATCCTGACAAGAACAATTTAGAGGAGGAAAGGTTTATTTGTCCCACAGTTGTAGGGGTTCAGTGCATGGTGAGCTGGCTTCAAGGCAGAAACCACAGTCACAAGGTACATGGTGGGGAAAATCCACTCTCAGCCATAGCAGCGCGAAGCAGAGAGAGAAACCAAAAGGAGCCATGGATATATCTAATCCCAACCCCCAACTCCCAGTGACTCACCTCCTCCAGTCATGCCCTACCTCCTGAACCTTCCTGCACTTGGGACCATGTTTTTAACACGAGCTATCCAGGGGACATTCTAAACCTCAACCCTAACAGTCCCTGAAGCTTGCTTTTTGGGCCATACTCATTCTTCAGGTCTGTACCTGTACATCCAGAGCCTCCCTTTCTCTTATTGTTGCATGCTAGTCTACTCTCTCTTCCTTCCCTTTTCAAGGTCCCAGTATGCCTGTTGCTGTGGTTATGAAACCGACTCAAAGAACTCCTTATGGCCTGATGATCAAAGCTAAGGAAGAATAAAGAAAATGGAGGTAGCAGCGCCTGCCTCCGCAGCCTCTCTCCAGTGAGGGGCTCCTTGCACTTGGGGAGAGGTTGCTCTGGCAACCAGACTTCTCACTTCTAACTTACTCTAATCCCTATCTTATCAAGTTTTATATTACAATTGAATGAGTTTCTTCTCTGAGACAAGTTTCTCAATCATTTTTATAACATGCTTTGTGGCCCTTTACCTGAAGGGAACACATTCCATAGCTTTCTGAATGTGTTCTAACAATTATTTTAGTGCTTAATAGATATAATGAAGCATGCTTGACCTTGGTGGTGATGATTTTGAAGATAGAAAGGAGTTGTGATGGATGAGGAAGAGCACTGGATTTGGAGTCAGAATGCATGGTGTTTAACATAACTTTAAAAATTTATAGAAGTAATATAAAATCATGGCCCAAAGCTAAAGCAGCACAGAGAAGCATAAAATGAAAAATAAAAGCCTTCATCTCTAATTTCTATTTCTAACTTATCGTAATGTTTTTGTGTATGTTCCAGTAATTTCTTTTACATACAACCTTAAATGATTTTCTTATTTTTCCCTGAAAATCGGATCACCATTACACATATTACTCTTTCTATTTGACTTTTTCTTACTGTTTATTGAGCATTTCCTCTATCAGCATATGTGTATCATTCTTTTTAATGATTGTCTAGTATTCTATCATATGGATGTATGGTCCCCTACTGAAGACTACTTATGTATCTAAAGTGTCTTAATTACCATAAATTTATAATAAATATCTTGGTACACATATTTTTTAATTATTTATTTTCTTAAATTTTTATTGATGCATTATATTCATACTTACACATATTTTGGTAGAAGTCATAGTCTTAGACATAAAACTGCTGGGTCAGAAGTGTGCACATTTACAATTTTGGACATAGATTGCCAAACTGCTCTTCAAAACAATTGTAACAACCTTTTGCTTCAACAATAGTGTATGAAAATGACTATTTTTTCAGAAAAAAAACATGGTTCTGAATCTTATTACTTTGTGATAGTACAAGTTTGGACAAATTATTTAACCAAGATAATTCTAGCTCTGTAGAATAAAGACATGTGTAAAAGTATGAATGTATCATGGTTAACCTGGACACTCATTGTTGGGAGGGGGAAGGGGAGTTGGGGGTGGGAAAGAGCACCCAGCACAGTCTGAATGTATGCCATTTTCAATATGATCCACATAAAAATAAAATACATAAAATTTCATCTTAAAAAAGAATAAAATTAACAATGCCTTCGTTAAGGTTGAGTAAGATGGTTTTAAAGACTAACATAGAGTTACCATATGACCCAGCAATTCCACTTCTAGGTGTATATCCAAGAGAAATAAAGGTGTTTGATCACTTCAAACTTTGTACATAAAGATTTATAGAAGCACTATTTATAATAGCCAAAAAGTACAAACAACACAAAGGTCCATCAATTGATAAATTGACAGATAATGTATTCATATTATGGAATATTAATCAGCAATACAAAAATAATGACATACTTATATATACTGTAACACAGATGAACCTTGAAAATATCATACCATCTGAAAGAAGTCACAAAAGGCCACATATCATATGAACAAAATTATATGAAATGACCAATGCAGACATGTCTATAAAAATAGAAAGTAGATTAATAATTGCCTGGAGCTCTGAAAGGAAGAGTGAGAATAAATGAGGAATTACTCCTAATGGATATAGATATGAGAGTGTTCTAGAGTAGATTAGGATAATGATTGTACAAATATGTGCATTTGATAAAAACACTGATTTTTACATTTTCAATGGACAAATAATATGATGTAGAAATTATATCTCAAGAAAATTCTTACATAAAAATATTAAGACAACACTTCTATTTGCAACCATAATGGATTTAACAAGCTAAATTCACCCTCTCACTTGAAACAAGCGCCACTAAGAAATCCAGGTAAAATGTAAGAAACAAGGATTTTTGAGGCACTAGATATCAGGCAACAAAAATTAATGATCCCTAAAAAATGGAAGACAACGAAGGTGAGCTTGGCGATTGCTCAGTTTATTGCTTCAAGAGAGTGTTTAGGTCACGACACAATGAGGGGAGAGCCCAAGTGGATCCGGACACACTTGCTGAGTTGAGAAGAGAGACAGAGCTGAGAGTCTAGGGCAAATAAAGTAGAGTTCATATGCCATAGTCCTGTAAAGGAAAGAGCATCACACGATAGCTCTGGAAATATGCAGAGGTTTCAGTGTTCAGCAGAGTACAGACCAGCAATATATGCAAAGAAAAACACTCAGCTAGGGAAAAAACATCCAGAAGGTTTAAAAGGAATTCAGCACTCACATGGGGTCAATAACAATACCTGTTCCCACCAGCCAGAATGGAATAACTCATAATTCACAAAGCACTGGATAGGAGTACTCAGTAAGGTCTTGCCTCAGTAACAGGAAATAATTAACTCTAGATTGAATACTATTCCAGACTCACATAACAAATCATAAAAGCAATATTGCTAACCATCAAACTTTTTTCCAACATAACTCATCCCAGAGCAAGCCTTAAGAATATGCATAAAAGTATGAAAACACGCTGCACAAAACAAGGTGAAATTCACAGTATCTGGCAACCAATCAAAGGTTACCAGGCATGCAAATGAGCAGGAAAACACATCCCATAATGAGGAGAATAATCAATCAATTGAAACCATCCCAGAACTAACACAGATGTTAAAATTAGCAGAAGGCACATGAGAACATTTACTATAACTGGGGTACATATGTTCAGAGAATTAACTTGAGATGTAAAAGATATCAAAAAGACCCTTATCAAGCTCGTGGAGATGGAAACAGTAATGTTTGAGAGGAAAAGTATGCTGTATGAGATTAATATCAAGTGAGGCATCGGGGAAGAAAAGACTAACAAACATGAAGGCATAAGAAGAGAAACTACCCAAAATGAAACACACAAAAGAAAATTTCAAAAAGTAAGAGCATCAGTGAATAGTGGTCACTTTCAAGCAACTTAATATACAAGTAATTGCAGTCTCTGAAAGGGGAGGGAGCAGAAAAATACTTGAAACTTGATGACAAATACAAATCTGCAGATTCAAGAAACTTAAAGAGCCTCAAGAAATATGAAGAAAACTAAGCCAAGGTACAACATAACCAAATGCTTAAAACCATTGATGAAGAGAAAAATATTAAAATCAGCTAGAGAGAAAAATAAACAGATTAAAAGCGGAGGAAAATGTAAGTACCAGCCAGAGGGAAAAAGACACAATGCATTCAGAGGAACAAAGAATGAGAGCAGATTTCTTATGGTAAAAATTCAGGCAAGAGGACAGTGAAGCAAGATCTTTAAAGGACTGAAAGAAAAAAGAACTGTCAATCTAGAAATCCTCGCCCAATGGAAATATTTTTCAAAGATGAGGATGAAATAAGGACTTTGCAGACATATAAAAGCCAAAAGAATTCATTGCCAGTAGACCTGCACTATATGAAATATAAAAGAAAATTCTTCAGGAAAAAGAAAAGTGATACCAAATGAAAATATAGACTGCATCAAATGGAATGAGCCCGAATAAATAGCACTGGAAATAACTATGTGGGTAAGTATATATCTTATTCTAATTATTCAATTTTTTCAATTGAATGTTTATTTTATAACAATTTACCATGGGGTTTGTAATGCAATTAAAAACGAAATGGAGCCAGGCATGGTGGTGCACGCTTGTAATCCCCGCGCTTGGGCATGGTGGCTCACACTTGTAATCCCAGCACTTACTAGGCTGAGACAGGAAGATTGTGCAGGTTCAAAGCCAGCCTCAGCTACTTAGTGAGGCTCTCAGCAACTTAGTGAGACCCTGTTTCCAAATAAAATATAAAATAGGTCTGGGAGTATAGCCTGGAGGTAGAAAGCTTCTGGGTTCCACCTCCAGTGCCCTAAAAAAAGGATAATAACACTAAGGTTGGGAGGGGAAAATGAAAATATACTGTTTTAAAGCCCTTATAGTATTTGTGAGGTAACATAATGTTAAGGGTAGATTGTGATAATTTAAAGATGTATATTCTAACTTCTAAAATAACCACTAAAATGACAAAACACCTTTAATTACATAGTTAATATACCTGCAGAAATGTAAAGTGAAATGAAAGTACTCAGTCTAAAAGAAGGAGATAAAGGGGAATCAAAACTTGGATGGGACGAATTGAAAACAAATAACAATATGATAGATTTAAATCTAACTACAGCAGTAATTGAATTATGTTGAAATGGTCTAAACACTACAATTACAAGGCAGAAAATGTCATCTTAGATAAAATAACAAGACTCAACTGTGATGACTTTTTTGATATTTCAACTTGGCTAGGCTGTGGTCCTTAATTATTCAAACAGTGTGTTGTAGTGACGATATTTTTCAGGTGTAACTAAAACAATTATTCAGTTGACTTTTTGGTGGTATTTGGGATTAAACCCAGGTGTGTTCTACCTATATAAGCTACACCCCCTGCCATATTTTATTTTTTTATTTGGAAACATGGTCTCACTAAGTTGCTCCATTATTTAAATTTAACTGGATAAATTAATTTTGTCCTAGATAAACCTGAGTGAATCCACTAAAATCTGTAAGGCAGAACTAAGATTTTTCTGACCCCTATGTCCACAGAGGTCCATCCCCACTACAATAATCCTAGGAGACTTCGACACACCTCTTACACCATTAGAACTGCAGTCTTGAATCTTAACTCATCATATTATGCCAACCACTATCTGTCCTCAGGGAAGTCAACTGCTGATCCCATACAACTCACCCCTACTCTTTGAATACTGTCTCACCTGGCTCACTGTCATTTGGCCTAACACTATTCCTGTCATAATTCTTGGTTATTTTAGTATCCACATATATTCTCATTCACTTTTTTTTCACTTCCTCTCTTTCTCATATATTGTCCCGCACCTAATTTGAGCTGTTGACCCACATGGTCATACCATCAACCTTATAATTACTAGAAACTACTATTTCCCACCTTTCTCAATTTTGTGCATCCCATTCTGCAATGATCACCTACTTTATAACTAATTACTTTATCTAACCAATTACTCTATCATCTTTTCCTCAATGATTCAACTATACTCACTGAATCTACTTGTTGGGGTATAGAAAAACACAGCTCAACAGCAGGGAACAGGCTTGATTTAGGAATAAAACTTGTAAAAAGGCATCTGACCAGGGAGAGAGCCCCAAAAAGTCAGAAGCCCACTTCCTTATAGGCTAGGGGATTTTTTTTGGAGAAAGAAAGGGGAAGTACAGGAGCAGTCATGGAAGCCACTGGTTGGTGTGCTAATAACCAGGTCATCTCGGGGCAGGGCAGTGGTTGGTGGCATTTTTCTTTTTATTATTCCTTTGTTCTCAGTCCTCCCCTGGCACAACCTCATGGCCAGACCACACAGTACCCACACTACTATACTCCTTCATAATTGAATTTGGCTAGGTAAAATCAATCATGCTGATTGGTCTCTGTCTTGCAAGGTCAACATTCTCACTGATATAATCCAAAAGACTTGACTACACAGCTTAGAGGAAGAAACATTTGCTCACTTGGAGATTCCAGGTTGAGTTCATGTGGGGCCAAGGGCTATGGCTCTCAGGGCATAGTGGTAGGAAGGAGAGATAGATAGATAGATAGATAGAGGATTTTATATCACATCATGGATGCTGAAAGCAAGAGAGAGAATAGGAGGAGGAGGAACTGTATAATCCCCAAAGCCACACCCCCAGGGACCTACCTTCTCCAGCCACACCCCACCAGCATAGGTGACAACCCATATAAAATTAAAACCCTCTTGACTTAACTATATCAACCCTAAGCTCTTCAGGGATCATTTTTTTTTATCTGACAGTAACAGTCCCATTTTATGTTCATAAGGAAGATTGGTATGTAGTTTTCTTTCACAATAGTTTATTTGGCTAGATTTAGTATTATTGTAGCACTGGCTTCACAAAATGGGTTAGGAAGATCTTTTCCCTCTTGTTCTTTGTTTTTGTTTTTGTTTTAAAGATTACATAAAATTGTACCAGGTATGTTGTGGCACAGTCCTATAACTCCAGAATTTGGGAGGCTGAGACAGGATGATTGCAGATTTGAGGAAAGCCTCAGCAGTGTAGCAAAACTCTCAACAATTTAGCAAGACCCTATTTTAAAATTTATAAAAAATAAAATAGGAGCCAGGTCTGGTGGCATATGCCTGTAATCCCAGTACTTGGGAGGCTCAGACAATAAAGGAGCACAGGTATAGGGCCAGCCTCAGAAACTTAGTGAGGCTCTCACCAACTTAATGAGACACTGATTCAAAATAAAAAATAAAATAGGGCTGGAGTTGTAGCTCAGAGGTAGATCAAACCTGAGTTCAATCTTCAGTATCACACAGACATAAAGTTACACAAAATTATTTTGTAAATATATGGTAGAATTTGTGAGTGAAATTACCTGGGTTCAGAAATCTTTTAAAGTATAATTTATATTTCTTTAGTGAATATTAAACTATTCATGCTATCTATTACTTTTTGAGTGAGTTTCAATGATTCATATCTGTCATGGAATTGATCAGTTACACTAGTATATAAGGTGTCAACGTTACTGACAGAGATTTCTTATTTTAATGCTCTTTAATACCTGTAGATCCACAATCATTCAAAGAGCAAAACAGTTATAATTGATAATAAAACATGGCAAAATTGAATAATAAAAATATTAAAAGCTTCCCAAAGAAGACCAAAAAAGAGTAATGAGTTAACAAAAAATCAAATGGAAGAAATAGAAAAATAATAATAATATGATAGATTTAAATTTAAGCATATGTTAAATTACATTAAATGAAAATAACCACAACACTCCTGTGCAAAGGAAGAGATTATCAAATAAGGTAGAAAAGCAAGACACAATTATATTTGCTGCCTACAAGAAATACACTTTAAATATAAAATACAAATAGGTTAAATTCAAAAGGATAGGAAAATACAGCATGGTAACTTGTGTCAAAAGGAATTTGGAGAGGCTATTAACATCAAACAAAGTAGATTTCAGAGCAAAGGGTATTGTTAGGAGTAAAAAAAAAAGGTCATTTCATAATGATAAAAGGTTCAATTCATCTGGAACAAATAGCATCCCTAAGTGTTTATTCATCTAATAAAAGAGCTTCAAAACATATGAAACAAAATCTGACAGAACTGCAAGGAAAAAGAGACAAATCCATGATTCAGATTAGTGATGTAAATGCCCATTTCTTAATATTTGATAGGACAGTAGAAAATCAGTAAGGATGTAATGACTTGAACAACATTAATGCTGTAGTCTGAATGTTTGTGTTCCCCCACAATTTATATGCTGAAATTTAATCTCCAATGTGATGATATTAAGAGGTGAGGACTTTGAGCAATAAGTAGGTCTTGAGGGCTTCAACCTCATATGTGATTTGTACCTTCATAAAGGTATTTGAGGGAGTCTGTTTGCCCTTCTGCATTGTGAGAACATATAGAAGATGCCACCTATAAAGAACTAGCTCTCCCCAGACACCAAATCTGCTGCCATCTTGGTCTTTGACTTACCAACCTCCAGAAATCTGAGCAATAAATTTCTGTGTTTTATAAATTACCCCATCTAGCTGGGCGTGGTGGTGCACGCTTGTAATCCCCGCACTTGGGAGGCAGAGACAGGAGGATGGCGCAGGTTTGAAGCCAGCTGCATGCACTGGCTTAGGAGACCCTGTTTCCAAATTTAAAAAAATGTAAAAATAGGTCTAGGAGTGTAGCCCGGAGGTAGAAGGCCTTCCAGGAACCCCAGTACCACCAAAAAAAAAAAAAATTACCCCATCTAAGGTATTTTGTTATAGCAGTCCAGATGGATTAAGACATTTGGTATCAGCCTGATTTAACTTACATTTATGGAATATTTCATCCAATGACAAAATAATATACATTATTTTCATGCATACATGAAATATTTATCAAGATAGACCATATACAAGGCAATAAAGAAAACTTAAAACTTTAAAAATTCAAGTCATATGAAGTATGTAGTTTTACACAATAAAATTAAATTAGAAACTGAGTGTGGTGGTGCATACTTGTAATCCCAGCACTTGGGAGACTGAGACAGGAGGATCACACAGGTTCGAAGCCAGCCTCAGCTACTTAGCGAGGTTCTCAGCAACTTAGTGAGACACTGTTTCCAAATAAAATATAAAATAGGCCTGGGAGTGTACCCAGAGGTACAGAGTCCCTGGTTCCATTCCTGGTAGCACAAAAATATTTAATTAGAAATCAGTAATAAGGCTAGGCTTGGTGGCCCATGCTTGTAATCCCAGTACTTTAGAGGCAGAAACAAGAGGATCAAGGGTTCACAGACCACCTCAGGTACTTAGTGAGGCCCTCTGGAACTTAATGAGACCTTGTTTCAAAATAAATATTTTCAAAAAAAATACAGTTGGGGATATAGCTCAGAGGTAAAATGCCCCTGGGTTCAATCCCCAATACTGCAAAAAAAAATCAATAATAAAAAGATATATAGAAACTCTCCAAATATTTGAAAGCAAAATAACATCTTTCTAAATAACTCCTGAAAGAGAAGAAGTCTACAGGGTAATAAAAACATGGTCTTATATGAATTAAAAGTAGAATATAACATATTAGAATTTGTAAGATGATACTTAAATAGTAAAAAAGAACATTTTTATCACTGAAACACCTTATTAAACAAGAACTAAAGGTCTAACATCAATAACCTCAACTTTACCTTAAGAAACTAGATAAAAGACTGGGTATGGTGGAATACGCTTGTAATCCTAGCATTTAGGAGACCGAGACAAGAAGATCACAGGGTCGAGGACAGCTTCAACTATTTAGTGAGGCCTTCTGCAATTCCGTGAGACCCTGCTTCAAACTAAATAATAATAATAAAAATAGGGCTGGAATGTAGCTCGGAGGTAGAATGCCCCTGAGTTCCACCCCCAGCACCACACACACAGAAAAAGAAACTAGATCAAAGAAGAACAAAGTCAGCCCAAAATATACAGAAGAATTGAAATAATAAATAAATGACAATACATATCTGAGTGAAATTAAATGACATGTAAAGCAGAGAAAAAAATCAATAAAACAAAATCTTCTTTTTCAAAGAGGTTAGTAAAATTGATAAGCCTCCGGCCAGACTAACCAAAAAAATATAGAGAAGATATACATTACTAATCGCAGGAGCAAGAGTTGACATCATTACAAATCCACAAAATATTGAAAGATAATAGAGTATTATAATAACCTTATTCCTAGAAAGTTGACAACTTAGAGGAAATGCATTCTTTGAAAGAAGCAAACTACAAAATCTTATATAGGAAGAATCAGCTGGGCATTGTGTAATATTACATGGTGCACACATGTAATATTAATACTTGAGAAGCTGAGACAGGAGGATCACAGGTTTGTGGCCAGCACCTTATTAAGATCCTCAACAACTTAGTGAGAGCCTGTTTCATTTTTAAAAATAGTTAGGTATGTAGCTCAGAGGTAGAGCAACCTTGCATTCAATCCCCAGTACCAAAAATAACTAGATAATATTAATCTTTCTAATCCTGCAACTAATAATTAAATTGAATTCTTAGTTTAAAAACCTTCCCACAAAGAAAATACTAGGCCTCTGATGACTTCACTACTTAATTTTATCAAAATTTTAAGGAAGAAACACCAATTCTAAGCTATCACTTCCACAAAATTGAAAAGGTGAGACTATTTCCTAACTCATTTCACTGATACCAAAATATTTTCTATGAGGCCAACACTTCCTTGATTCAATATTTTCTGAACAAAATCTCAGTAAATCAAATCCAAAAATATATATGAAAGGATAAAAGTAATGTCTCATGAGGGAGAGGCTCAGGATGGCAGATGGGATAAACACAAAGTCTGGGGCTCTGTTAAGAAAATCGAAGAAATTCTCCCTTATCCTTTCTGGGTTAAGTGAGCAAGGTGGAAACAAGTAATTTATCATCTGTAACAAATCTATCAGTCTCTGTTCCATAGAAATCACGCATTTAGAAATAGGGAACCACCAGCAGGAACAGGGCTGGTGGGTGGGACTTGTTTCTATAGCCCAGGGCTGTTACAGAAAAAAAAAAAAAAATCCCAACCGTTTTCTGGGTCACTGAGCTCTGTAGTCCCAACCTAAACCACTGCTCTGTCAAGACAGCCACAGGGCTAGTGGGGCAGACAAAGCCCATGCACAGGACCCAGCCTCCCTTGCCACCCAATGCCACCAGAGCACTTAACATTGTGAATGCACAGGAGAGGCTTGCCCCCTGAAGCAGTTGGGAGGAGCAACATCCCCACAAAAGCGGCTTCTTGAGAAGTGGTTTGAGTGGTGCCAGTGCTATGCAGAAGCTGTGGTGCATCCAGTTCCACTGCCCAAGTGAACTGGGCAGAGCAACTGCCCCCCCCGACACACACCCACTTGTGGAGACTGCAGAAGAAGCATGAGACCTGTGCCGGTGCCCCCAGGGCACATGGGCCAGAATCATTCCAGCAGGCAGAGGTAGCACACACTCAGTCATACACCCCCAGCTTCACCCAGCTATACTCTCCTTAGCTCATCTAGCTCACCAGTGCTAGAACTTTTGGGGGTCCTGCCCCCTCCCAACCAGGCACCTGCTGAAATAGCTTGCATCTAGCCCAGTTCCTGGATACAGTATGAAACCCACTTCCCTCCCATTGCTCAGCTTCCATCAGAAGGAGGGCTGAAAGTAGCATTGAAAAGCTCCTTTGTCTCTGTGTGTGTTCTCTGGTTTGGCAGATAAGTGTTTATCTGCCTTGAATGGTGCAAAGAACAGCCCCACTCAACCCAACTGCATGGTACTGGAGAAAAGCCCACATATTCTCGATCTCACACTGCCTCCAAGGAGCCAATACTAACAAATATCATCACCAGTATGCCTAGCCACAGCTCTAAGTCAGTGTCAAAGGTCTGGCTTAGGCCAGAGAGCGCCCGCCCCAGGAGTAGCATAGGAAGAAGTATCAGCAGGACCCCATACCCAAGGACAACTTTGGGATCAACACAAAATGATATAGCTTCTGATATACGTTTCTTGCAAAACGATATAGCTTCTGATATAGAACTAGTGGTAGCAGCATGAACCCAAGCTACAAGGGTGCCAATTCAGGTTGTGGAGAGACTGAGAAACACTGCACCAAGAAAGTCCACCCCAACACGGACCCTGCATCAGTGTGGTCTATACAATTTGAGCAGTGTTTCTGGTTCTTGCTTTCTAGTACACTCCTCTTAAACACAACAAAGGAGGTGTGGAACACAACATAAGCCCAGGCCCCAAGGTGCTCTTAGGCCAAGCAATGAGGATCACTGAGTCTACTGACAGGGAAAGGATCTCTCCTCCCCATATAACATCAAAGCTATCTGGTACAAGGAAGAATTCACAAATCTTAAACTGAATCAGAAAGAAGTTGAGAGAAGACTCAAACAAACTCAAATTGATTTGCCTAGATAATACTCACTAAAGGACAAAGGAAACAAAGACTATCAAGCAGGGGCATCAGAAGCCCATAACCATTTAGAATAGAAGAGGATTCCTTCCTTGAAACTTGATTACCAACAAAATCAAATCTCTAAGTAGATAAAAATTTAATAAAAGTTTATATTCCTTAAATTTTTTCTTAAAAAGCATTCTGAATGTATGCAATTTTCAATATGATCCACATAAAAATAAAAAACTGAAAAAATAAAAATAAATAAATTTAAAAATTAAAAAAATTTTAAAGTGCATTTTCTATTTTTTCTTTCTCCTATCTTTTCTGGTTTCACCATTTTGTTAATTTGATCTCTTTCTTCTCCTCTTTCAAATACTCTTATCATCTAACACTCATTTTAATCCATTTAGTTTGTTTTTGCATTTTAGGGTTTTTTATTTTTGTGGTTTTTCCATTTTTGTCCTCTTTGTTTATCTGCTACTAGTCTTCAAGTTTTCTTCTCTTTATAAATTGAGCCATATGTCCATGTGGCTGTGTCTGTCTATAGGTTAGTATACAGCTTTTTTTTTTATCTGAGTCTTTACCTTTTCATATACTTTTGTTTTACATCATTATCCTCTTCTCTAGCATGTATTTCTTTATAGATAACACCATAGTCATTTTTTCTCTCTCCTGATTCTTCTCTGTTTTGGGCTATCCCTGTTACACTATCTTCTCCGTAACCCTCACTTTACAAAATAATATTGTCTACCGGACATAAACTTCCCAACTTGGAGTGAAAACACTGAACTCCAAAGATCACCAAGAGCATCAAGAAACAAATACTTTGCAGCCAGTTAAGCCAAATATAGAACAGGCCAGAAGATAATCCACCAAATTTCACTTCTACATTCCCAGTACAATAACATCAAGCACTGGGAGGAGAAGCACAACACAACAGCAGGATCAGGACATCCAAGAATTGGGGATAATTTTAAAAGACCAAATATAAGAATCATTGGCATTGAAGAAGGCATAGAAGCCTAGACAAAGGGAATCAAGAACCTCTTCAGAAAAATTATATCAGAAAATTTCCCAAACTTGGATCAAGATGAGAATAGCCAAGTACAGGAGGCATCCAGAAACTCAATCAGAAAAGACCAAATAAGAACATCCCCAGGCCACATTATAACCAAAATGTGTAACACTGAGACTGAGGATATAATCCTAAGAGTTAAGAGAAAGAGAAAGAGAAAAACAGCTGACATTCAGATGTAAATCGATAAAAATCACGCCAGATTTCTCAACCCAAGTACTGAAAGCCAGGAGGGCATGGAGTGATACACTTCAAGCTCATAGAGAAAACAACTTCCAACCAAGGCTAGTATACCCAGCAAAGCTGTCCTTCAAAAATTAATGGAGACTAGCAAAACAAACAATCCAATCAAGAAATGGGCAAATGAACTAAATAGAAACTTCACAAAAGAAGAGAAGGGCCAATAGATACATGAAAAGATGTTCTTCATCACTGGCCATCAGGGAAATGCAAATCAAAACTACACTGAGATTCCATCTAACCCCAGTCAGAGTGGCAAGCATAAAGAAATCAAACAACAACAAATTCTGGCGAGGATGTGGGGAAAGAGGAACTCTTTTACACTGTTGGTGGGAATGTAAACTAGTTCAGCCACTATGGAGATCTGTGTGGAGATTCCTACGAAAGCTAGGAATAGATCCACCATACGATCTAGCCCTACCACTCCTGGGTACTTTTCCAAAAGGGTTGAATTCATAGAAATACAGCAACATATGCATACCTATGTTCATAGCAGCACAATTTGTAATATCCAAAATATGGAACCAACCCAGGTCTCCATCAACAGATGAATGGATTGCAAAACTCTGGGAAATACACACAATGGAATTCTACTCAGCCATAAAAAAGAACAAAATCATTTCATTTGCAAGAAGATGGAAAGTCCTAGAGAGCATTATGTTAAGTGAGATCAGCCAAGCACAGAAGGAGAAGGTATATATGTTCCCTCTAATATGCCCAAACTAGGGAACGTAGAGGATACCAGTGGTATTCCAGGTAATGGAGTGGAAATACCAGCAAAGCTTGAATGGAAAGATAGGGGAGGAGGAAGACTGAACTTGATTAATGAGGGTCTACATCCAAATATGTGTAAATTTATGAATATGGCATGGTTACCCTGGACAATCATTGGTGGGAGGGGGTAAGGGAAACCAGGGGCGGGGGGGGAGGGCACCAAGTATAATTTAAATGTATCCCACTTATGTTCAATAAAGGAAAAACTAAATTAAAAAAAGAAAAAAAATTAATGGAGAAATAAAAACCTTCCAAGATAAGCAGGAGTTAAAAGAATTCAAAACAACCAAACTGGCACTTGAAAAAAGCACTCATAGAAATGAACTACAATGAAGAAATAAACATCTGAATTGAAGAAAGATTGAATACCACAAGATTTATAACAAGGCTAAGGAGAATTAACGGTCAACTCAAACTAAAAATATATTTAAAATAATTTATTCAGAATTATTCAAAACAAAATCATCTCTCCATAATAACAATGAACATTAGTGGTCTCAACTCCTCATTTAAGACATTGACTAGCATATTGGATTAAAAGGCATAATTCTACTATATGCTGCTTGCAAGAAATACACTGTATAGTGTGAGAGATTCATAAACCAGGGAGGAGAGAATAGAAAAAAAATTCTATGCAAACAGAAGAGACAAGATAAGCAGGGGTGGCTAACTTCATATCTAACACAGCAGACTTTAGGCAAAAATTTGTCAGAAGAGACAAAGATGGTCATTTCTTCCTGATAAAAGGAACTGTTCAAAATAAAGACATAACCGTATTAAATATTTGTATCCCTAGTATTAATGCACCAACCTATGTAAAGCAAACTCTTCTCTTTTTTACTTGAAGACCAGATATATACCAATACAATAGTCCTAGAGGACTTCAACATATCCTCTCCACCATTCTATCATTTGTCCAGACAAAACATTAGTAATGATATTTCAGACCTAAAGAACACTATAAACCAATTAGACCTGACATTTTCAGAATATTCCGTCCAACAACAGCTGAATACAGATACTTCTCAGATGCCCATGGAAACTTCTCTAAAATAGCTAATATTTTAGGGCACAAAACAAGCACCAGCAAATTTAAAAAAATAATGTAATTTCTTTAATCCTTTTAGATCATAATGAAAGTAGAGATCAACAAGAAGATTCAGAGAAACTACACAAATATATGTAGATTGAATGTTACATTACTAAATGAAGACTGGATCAAAGAAGACAAAGGGAGAACTTTAAAAAATTTAAAAAATCAAATTAAAATAAAGACACAACATATCAAAATCTATGTAAAACCCTGAAGGTGGTGTTTAGAAGGAAATTTATAGCACTGAGTGCCCACATAAGAAAAAACAGAAAGACTAGAACTCAATAATCTAATGCTGCACCTCAAAGCCCTAGGGAAACAGGAACAAACTAACCCCAAAATTAGAAAAAGGGAGTAAATAGTCAAAATCAGGGCAGAAATTAATGAAATAGAAAACCAAAATTCCAGAAGATTAACAAATCAAAAACTGCTTTTGAAAGTATAAATAGGATGGAAAACCTCTTATCTAACCTAACAAAAAAAGTTAGAAAAGGCTCAAATTTCAAGGATAAGAGATAAAATTGGAGATAGCTGCTGGGTGTGGTGGTGCATGCTTGTAATCCCTGCTCTTGGGAGGCTGAGACAGGAGGATCACACAAGTTCGAAGCCAGCCTCAGCTACTTAGTGAGGCTCTCAGCAACTTAGTGAGACCCTGTTTCCAAATGAAGTATAAAATAGGTCTGGGAGTATAGCCTGGATGTAGAAAGCCTCTGAGTTCCACCCCCAGTACCACCAAAACAACAACAAAAAATGGAGGTAGCAGCATAGATAATGTAGAAATCCAAAACATTATTCGAAACTATTTTGAAAATTTATACTCCAATAAAATAGAAAACCCAGAAGATATTGGCAAATTCTTAGACATGTGCGACTTACCTAAAGTTAACCAAGATGACAGAAAACCTAAACCAACCAATAGGAAGAAAAGAACTTGAAATAGCAATAAAAGGTTTCTCATCAAAGAAGAGCCTAGGCCCAGATAGATTCCATCTGAATTCTACAATACCTTCATAGAAGAATTAACTCCAATGCTCCTCAAATTATTTCCTGAAATATAAAAAGAAGTAGAACTACCAAAATTCACTCTATGAAACCAGCATCACTTTAATCCCAAAACCAAAAAAAAAAAGCCACGAGAAAAGAAAATTATATACCAGTAGCATTGATGAACCTAGATGGATGCAAAAATTCTCAACAAAATATTATTCATTCACTTTCAAACTTACATCAAGAAAATAGTTCATCATGACCAAGTAATGTTCATCCGAGGGATGCAAGACTGGTTCTACATTCACAACCAATAAATATAATCCATCACATTAATATAGTTAAGGACAAAGATCACATAACTATATCAGTTGATTCAAAAAAGCATTTAATATAATTCAACACCCTTTTATGATAAAAATTCTGAGAAAATTAGAAGTAGAAGGAACCTACCATGACATCATAAAGGCTATAAACAACAAACACAAATTCAGCATCATTATGGGTGAGGGAAAACTGACAGAATTTCCCTTAAGATCAGGAGCAATACAAGAATGTCCACTATCATCAGTTCTATTCTACAGAGTACTTGAAACACTAGCTGTAGCAATAAGACAGGAGAAAGGAATCAAAGGAATATCAATAGAGAAAGAAGAACTGATACTATCTTTTTTGTGGATGACATAATCCTTTACATAGAAGATTCAATAAACTCATCCAGAAGACTTCTAGAAGTGATATATAGTTTCAGCAAAGTATTATGATACAAAATCAAAATATAAAATAATTAGCATTCCTTTACTCCAGTCATAAATCCACTGAAAATGAAATATAGAAAACAATTCCATTCACAATAACCTCAGAAAGGACAAAATACTTGGGAATAAATTTAACTAAAGAAATAAAAGACCTCTACAATGAAACTTATAAATCACTAAAGAAAGAAACTGAAAATTTTAGAAGAATGAAAGACCTCCCATGCTCTTAGATAGGCAGAATAAATACAATAAAAATGGCCATTCTACCCAAAGCTATCTACACATTCAATGTAATCCCTATTTTTTAAATACCATCCTCATTTTTCACAACAAACCTAGAGAAATCAGGTATGAAATTCATATGGAAAAACAAAAAACCCAGAATAGTCAAAACAATTTTCATCAGTAAGAATCATGCTGGAAGTATCACAATACCTGACTTCAAATTATAGGACAAAGCTTTAGTTTAAAAAAAAAAACAACAGAATAGAACTGGCACAAAAATAGATACATAGACCAATGAAACAAAATAGAAAGCTCAGAAACAAAGACTATCTATAACCAGTTGATCTTTTATATAGGTGCCAAAAACATACACTGCAGAAAGAAAGCCTTTTCAACAAATGTTCTTCAGAAAACTGATTATCCATATGTAGGAAAATGGAATTACACCCTAACCTTTCACCCTGTACAAAAGTCAACTCAAAATGGTTTAAAGAATGAAAAAATATATGAGAAACTTTGAAACGGCTAGAAGAGGGTATAGGAACAAACACTCCAACATATAGGTACAAGTAGAAACTTTCTCAATATGACCCCGAAAGCTCAGAAAATCTAAACAAGAATTAACAAATGGAATAGCATTAAATTAAAAAGCTTCTTTGCAGCAAAGGAAACAACCAAGATTCAACAGAGAAAGAGGCTACAGAATGGGAGAAGATCTTCAATACCTATTCATCAGACAAATTTCTAATATCTAAAATATAAAAAAGAGCTTAAAGAGGTTAACACTAAATAAATAAAAAATGGGCAAAAAAGTTGAATAGACATTTTTCAAAAGAAGAAATACAAATGGCCAACAAATATATGAAAAAATATTCATCATCTTTAGCAATCAGAGTAATGAAAAAAAAAACCCACCACAATGAGATACTACTTCACTCCAGTTAGGACAGCAATCATCAAGAACATAATAATAAATGTTGGTGAAGATGTAGGGAAATATGAATTCTATTACACTGTTGATAGGACTGCAAACTAGTACAGCTGCTTTGGAAATCAGTGTGGAGGTTTTTCAGAAGTTTGGGAGGGAATGGAAGTAGCATATGACTCAGCAAAAGCACTCCTGGGCATCTTCCCAAAGGAAATTAAATCAGAATATGATAACCATACTTGCATATCTATGTTCATAGCAGCAGAATTTACAATAGCCAAATTATGGAACCAGATTAGATATCCATCAATGGATGAATGGATCACAAAACTTTGGTATATAACTCCATGGTATATAAATTCCATGGAATTTTACTCAGCCATAAAGAAGAACAAAATCACCCATTTGGAGGAAAATCGATTGAACTCAAGAATATTATACTGAGTACAGCCAGTACAAAAGAACAAGTAGATGCATCTTTTCTATGTGGAAGCTACAGAGATATTTAGAAAAAAGGGCAACATCAGATAGATGAGTAGAGACTCCAGGAGAGTGACTGAGGGAAATTAGGGAAGGGGGGAGGGACAAGATAATAAATAATACAATAGTAGAAATAATGCTATGAATATACAAAATCGCCAATTCCAATCTCAAAGACTGTGGAGTGAGGGTGGGACGGGAACACTATGAGGGAGGGCACCAAGAGTTTTTTGCATGTATTTTTGTACCCAAGAAAAATAAGAATAATAACCTCATGATGTGGTGAGGTTTACCCAAAGAATTTAGAATTGGTTTAATATCTAAAAATCAGTCAATCTGGGTACTCTGTATTTGGAAGGAAGGAAATGGGAAGGGGTGCACCAAGAGCATGTGCATGTATATCATTGTCAACATGATATACATTATGATGTGAGACTATAATGCACCAAAAAGCACATAAATAAATATCAATTTAATTTATTGTGTTAAAGAGAAAAAGTAACTACAAATTCAGAAAATATACTTGACAAAATTTAACATTCATTCCTGATACAAATTCTCAACAAGGTAAGAACAGAAGTGAACTTCCTCAATCTGCTGAAGAATATTACAAAAGAACCTCTAGGAAATCCTATAGGGGAGCAAATAAGACAACCTAACTAAGGTGATGGGAGGGGGGAAGCAGGAAACTCTCTAAAGCATAGGATGTAGTTAAACAAATTGAAGTCAACCACTAAGCCAAGCATGGGAAGGAGGGAGGGGGAGGGAATGGGGTGGGGATCGGGTAGGGGCTAACTGGGTGATGTGTGCATGTATGTCTACATAAGTTTCTACCCCATTATGATGTATGAATATGAATACAATGCATCAATAAAAATTTTAGAAAAAGAACCTCTAGGTAATATCATACTTACTGGTAAACTATCAGGAACAGGAAAAATAATCTTTGCATTCACTCTTTGCCTCAACTCTGTAGTGAATATTCTAACCATTGAAATCAGGCAAGACAAATAAAAGATATCCAAATTGGAAAGAAAAATGTAAAACTATCTTTACTCACAGACATGATCATCTGTATAAAAAGTCTGATGGAATTTTCAGAAAACCTCCTTAAACCATTAAGTTTGTTCAGAAATACTGAAGTATACAAGAGTAACATATAAAAATGAATTGTTTCTATATACTAGCAAAAAATCCGAGATTCAGAAAACAATATCATTTACAATAGCAACCAAAGTCTTAAGGATAATTAATTTCATAATTAATAAAAACATTTAAGGATAAATCTGACCAAAAGGTAAAAAATTTGTATAGTGAAAACTACAGAACACTGGTAGGAGAAACTGAAGAAGGCTCAAATAATGGGAGAGTTATATCATGTTTCTGGGTCACAAGACTTGGCATTATTAAAGTGTCAATTTTTTCTAAATTGATCTATAGATTGAAATACAATCTCAGTCAAAATGCCTGGAGACTACTTTAGAATTTGACAAGCTGAGTCTTCAAATAGAAAGGCAACTAACATAGGCTAGTTAAAAAATTTAGAACAAAGTCAGAAAGCTAATACTACCTCATCAAGACTTCCTTTAAAGCTGTGGTAATATAGAAAGCATAGTATTGGTGCAAAGATAGCTAAACACCTTAATAGAACAAAAAAAAGAAAGTTTATTAATAGACTTTCACATGTATAGAAAACTGATTTTTTTTAGTACTGGGAACTGAACCCAGGGACAGTCTACCCCTGAGCTACATATACTCTCAGGCCATTGTCAGTTTTGAAAGAGGGTCTTGCTAAATTGCTGAGGGTCTAAGTTGCTGAAGCTTGTTCTTGAACCTGTGAGTATCCTGTCTCAACTTCCCAAATAATGAGATTACAAGCATGTGCCACCACATCTAGCTGGACAAGTCATTTTTGATGGATATGAAAAGGCAATTAAGTAGAGAAGAGTAGTCTTTTCAAAAAAGGATGCCAGAACAATCATATGGACATTTATATGCGAAACAAGAAAGAAAGAAACTTAAGCGTATGTATACCTTGCACCTATAAAAATTCATTTAAAATGGATCATATACCATAGAGCTGAATATAAGACTTCTAGAAGAAAATGCTAAAAAATACTTTGTGAACTTGAGTCAGGCAAAATTTTCTTAGATAACTTACCAAAACCCTCTAGAGGAAGAAGAAACCATAGATGAGCAAATAAAGCAACATAACTGAGGAAGATGGGAGGAGGAAGAGGGAAACTCCATAATGTACAGGATGTACATTCACAAACATATCAAAATCAATCACTAAGCCAAATATAAGGAGGGAAGGGTGAGGGAATGGGAAATGGAGGAGGGCTAAATGAGTGATGTGTGCATGGATGTCTTTACCATCTTGTACTCCATTAAGATGTATGAGTACAATGCGCCAATAAATTTTTTAAAAGATACCAAAAATATAATTGATAAAATATTTGATAATTTGGATTTCATGTTAAATTGTTTGTTTTTCAAAAGATATGGTGAGTCGGATGTAGTGTAACCCCAGTACTTGGCGAACCATATCTATATACCCAAATAATTTCTGTGTAATTTCTTTAGTACAACTGAAGAAACAGTCTTTTCAAAAATTGGCGCCAATGCAATTGAACATCCATAGCCTGAAAAGCAAACCTCTATTTAACTCTCATATCTTTTCAAAATTTACTCAAGATGGATCACAGTCTTAAATGTAACATGAAACTACCAACTTTTAGCAAAGATAACATAAAATCTTTGGTATATAGGGCTAGGTAGAATCCTTAGACTTTCCACCAAAAACACATGACCCATAAAAGGAATAAATGATACCTTGAATCTTATCAAAGTTAAAAACTTTTGCTCTGTGAAATACCATGTTAAGGGGATGAAAAGACAAGACACACACTGGGAGAAAATATATGGAAGTTACTTATTTGAAAAAGGACTTGTATCCAGTACTTTATAGAAAGATTTCTAAACTCAGTAGTTAAAAAGCCAATCCAATTAGAAAATGGGCAAAAGACATATAAAGACAAAGATATGCAGGTAGCAAGTAAATTCAGAACTGTATATCAGCACCATTAGTCGTTTTGTGGGCACAAAGAAATATCACTTCACACCTAAAAGAATGAATAAAAAAGTGATCATATAAAATGCTGGTTTGTATGTGGAGAAATTGGATCACTCATGTGTTACTGGTGGGAATATGAAATGGCACAGCCACTCTGGAAAACATTTTCTTATGAAATTAAACATGCAACTACCATATGGCTCTGTAACTGCACTTTTCTGGGAATTTTTCTCTGAGAAATGAAAATTTATATTCACACAAAAACTGTACATGAACATTCATAGCAGATTTATTCATTACAGTAAAAAACTGGAAATTACCCAATAGCCTAAAACAGGTAACTGAGTAAAGAAACTATGGTTCAGCCATACCATGGAATACTACTGTATTGGTCAGGATTTTCACAGCTATAATCTAAAAAACTTGGCCATACGATTTAGAGGAAGGAATATTTATTTGCTCACAGTTTTAGTCTATGTAAGGCCAGGGACTGGGGACCTGGGTACGTGGTGGTGGTGGACAGTGGAAAGAGGGAGAGCACATAGCTTAGAGGCTGGAAGCAATAAAGCACAGGGAGATAAGGAACCATATATAATCCCCAGGCCTCACCTCCAGGAATCCACCTTCTCCAGCTATACCCTACCAGCCCAGGCCACTACCCAGATAAATCCATTACAGTGGATTTATTCATTTCTGAGATTATAACTGTCATGACTCAACCACCCTGAATATTAATAAATGAGCTCTCTAGGGAATATTTTCTATCTAATTATAACAATTACTACGCAATAAAAAGGGGGAAAAAAACCTATCGAGACACTAAAAACTTGGATGAAATCTCCAAGAAATTATGCTGAGTGAAAAACCAACCCACAAAAATAACTCACAAGTTTATCTGCTGTCTAATTCCATTTATATAACATTCTTGAAATGACAAACCTATAGAAATGGAGAACAGATTGGTGGTTGCTAGAGGTTAAAGATGGGGTGGGAAGAAATATAGGGAGAAGCTAGTTGTGTGGTTTTAAAGGAGCAACACAAAGGGTCCTAAATTTTTTCTAGATCTTAACTGTACTGGTGGATATGAGAACCCACGCATGTGATAACTTGCATGGAAGCAAATAAACACAGCCACACATACAATTGAGTCCAATTAAAACAGAAGTGTGAATGAATTTTGTGAATTCTGGTTATGGTAGTATATTGTAATTTTGTAAGATGTTACCATTGTTGAAAATTGGATGGAAGGTAAATGAGATCACTGTGTTATTTTCATAGATATCTGCTAATCTATAATTATCTCAAAAATAAAAGTTCAATTTTAATTTTAAAGGTCTCTAAAAAATCTCCAGCTGAGAGATGTTGAAGCTGGCCTGAGAAACTTAGTGAGACCCTGTTCAAAATAAAATAATAAAATTTTTAAAAATGGCTGGGGGTGTAGATAAGTGATTTATTGACTTATAGTCACTGCCCTAGCATGCATACTGCCCTGGGGTAAATAATCAGTATTGCAAAAAAATCTCCAAAAAATCTAAATACTTACATAAAATGCCTGGGAGACTTTATGTACTTAGTAAAATTCAGGTAAGAATCATTTCACATATATTTATTGAGGGTCTATTACATATCAAACACTGGTGCCAATGGCTAGGTTATACAACAATACACAACATAAAAAATATTTTCTACCCTCATGGAAATTACATTTTAGTGAAGGACACAGGCAGTATGCTAGAAAGCAAAAAAAAAAAAAAAGTATTTTGGTCCTGGGGACTGAATTCAGGGTTAGTTTTCCTTTGAGCTACACTGCCAACCTTTTTTTTTTTTTTTTTTTTTTTTACTTTTTATGTTGCCAGACATGGTGGCACACACTTGTAATCCCTGTACTTGGGAGACAAAGACAGGAGGATCACGCTGTTTTGAAGCCAGCACCGTTGGCTTAAAAGACCCCGTTCCCCAAAATAAAAAAATATAAAATAGGTCTGGGAGTGTAGCCCAGAGTTAGTAGAGCTTCCAGAAACCCCAGTACCACCAAAAAAATTTTTTAAGTTTTTATTTTGAAACAGTGTCTCCCTAAATTGCTAAGGGTTTTGCTAAGTTGCTGAGTTGGCCTTGAACCTGTGATTCTCCTATCTTAGCCCCCCAAGTACTGGCATTACCCCAGTGCACCATCACACCCAGTTACAAACAAAGAATTGAAATTTCAAATGTTTATAATTGCTCTGGAGGAAATCGGGAGCAGTGTTATACTAGATAACAGCATGGAACCTCCTTTGCATAATATGAACTGGGAAGTACTCTTTAAGGAGGTGATATTGGGACTGAAAGCAGATGACTAAAACAGAAGAAGCTATACTCTGTTATAGTCTGAGTGTTTGTGTTCCCCAAGTATTCATGGGTTGACACCTAAACCCCAATGTAATAATACTGAGAAATAGGGACTTTGGGGAGTCATGAAGTAAACGAGTGGGGAGCCCTCATGAAATGGGATTAGTGCCCTTATAAAGAAAGTCCCAGGGCCAGGAATAGTGGTACATGCCTGCAATCCCAGTATTTGAAAGGCTAAAACAGGAAGATCTAGTTTCAAGGCCAGCCTCAGCAATTTAGCAAGGCCCTCCGTAATTTAGTGAGACCGTGATTCAAAATAAAATTAAAAAGGACTGGGGGTGTATCTTTGAGGTAGAATGCGCTCTGATTCTATCCTCAGTACAAAAAGAAAAAGAAAAAGAAAAAGAAAAAAAGAAAAGCCCCAGAGATCTCCCGTAACGTTTCCATTGACCTTTAGATGCAGCAGAAAGGCACCTTGTTTAAGGAACAGATATTCAATTAGGAAGCAAACATCAAATCTACTGGCACCTTCGACTGCCCATCCCCTAGAAATATTTTTTTTGTCCAAGGTATTTTGTTATAGCTGCCTGTACAGACTAAAGTATGTCCTTACATAGGAACACGCTGACATGTAGAGAAGGTGGAGGGTTGAAAGCGATGGAAAGGCAGTTTGGGCAGAAGCAACAGTAGGTGCGACTGACTGGCCTGAAGCAAGAGAGAAGTTGGGGTTAGGGCAGAACAAAGACAGTCAACAAAGAGGACTGCATCAAGGAAAGGAGATGAATGCAGGGGGATGCCAATATTTGCTCCATATTTTATGCAGAGTATACATATCAATGTAGAAACACAACAAAGAAAAAAGTAAAAAGGACAATTAGAAGCTTGCTTCAGTTACCCAGGTAGGGGATTGTGGTTTGGCCTAGGGTGAAAGGGACTTAACTGTTAGCTTTGGGGGCTGGAGAAATGGCAATGTTAAGGATAAGTTAGGGTTTTATGGTAATATTTCAGATAGAAGAGATGGTGTTGAATGTGAGATCATAGCAAGAATCTTGAGATGGTATTTTTTGCAGCAGGTGGTTGAAAATTCAGAAGAGCAACAGGTAACAAAGATATAGATATGGGAGTCATTGTCATTGAAGGTATGATTGAGTGCATGACAATGCATGAGATCACCAAAGGAGTAAGAAAAGCAAGAGAGAAGAACAGAAAAGATCAAGGGTAGAATTTGGGATAGCACCCATTTTTAATTTTTTATTTCCACTAAAAACTACTTTTTTCTTTTTTAAATTATAATTAATCATATCAATTGTACAAATTAGTGGGTTTCCCTGTGACCTTTTGGTACAAACATCAACCTTCTCTACTACCTGTCCTTTCCCTTTCTTTTCTCCTCCCTCCACCTTATCCCTTCCTCTTACCTAATTGTCTGTCTTCTCTTTTCAGATCATCTTATTCATTTTACTTTATGAGTTTACTTTCCACATATGAGAAAAAAACATTCAATATTTGTCTGAGTCTGGCTAATTTTGTGGAAGTATTTTCCTGCAAATGACATGATTTCATTCTTCTTCTTATGGGTGAATAAAACTCCAGTGTGTGTGTGTGTGTGTGTGTGTGTGTGTGTGTGTGTGTGTGTGTGTGTGTCTTTGTGCGCACGTGTGCACATGTGTGTGCATGTACCATTGTTTTTATCCATTCATCTGGTGGTGGGCACGTAGGCCTCTTTCATATTTTGGCTATTGTAAATAGTATCGCAATGAAGATGAGTATGAAGGTATCCCTTTTGTATGCTGACTTCATTTTCTTTGGGTATACACTCAGGGGTGGTATAGTTGCATAGTATAGTAGATCTACTTTTAGTTTTTTGAGGAACTTCCATTTTGTTTGTTTTTTGGTGGTCCTAGTTCTAGAGATTGAACCCAGAGCAGTTCTATCTCTGAATTACACCACCTAGCCATATTTTATTTCTTATTTTGAAACAGGGTCTCATTAAGTTTCTGAGGGCCTTGCTAAATTGTTGAGACCGTCCTTGAAATTGTGATCCTCCTGTCTTAGCATTCCAAGTACTAAGATTACAGGTGTGTGTCGCCATGCCTGGCTTCCATACTATTTTCAATGGTGGATGTACTAATTTATATTTTCAGCGACAGTAAAGAATGGTTCCTTATCTCCATATCCTTGCCAGCATTTCTCTCTCTCTCTCTCTCTCTCTCTCTCTCTCTCTCTCTCTCTCTCTCTCTCTCCCTCTCTCTCTCTTTCTTTCTTTCTTCATTTCTTCATTTCTTTTTGTTTCTTTTTCTACTGCCATTCTGACTCGGATGAGACAGAATCTCAATGAAGTTTTGACTTGCATTTTCCTAATGGCTAAAGATGTTGAGCAGCTTTTTAATCTATTCATCAGTCATCTGTTCTTTTTGTGAGAAGTGTTTATTCAGGTTATT
The DNA here is from genome assembly GCF_963383645.1 of Muscardinus avellanarius. NCBI lineage: Eukaryota > Metazoa > Chordata > Mammalia > Rodentia > Gliridae > Muscardinus > Muscardinus avellanarius. The sequence goes on from NC_137792.1 coordinate 108,584,671, forward strand.
TACCCATTTGTTGGTTAGATTATCCTTATTTATTATAAAGAACTTTTTGAGTTCTTTATTTTTTTATTTGTGTTTTTGGTACTGAGGACTAATCCCAGGGGAATACTACATCCAAGCTATACCTCCAGCACTTTTTATTTTTATTTTAAAACAGGATCTCTCTAAGTTGCTGAGGCTGACCTAAAACCTGCAATCCTACTGTTTCAGTCTCTCAGGTACTGGGATTACAGGTGTGCACTACCACACCTGAATTTGAGTTCTTTATACATTCTTGGTATTAATCATCAGATGAATATCTGGCAAAGATTTTCTCCCATTTGGTAGGTTGTCCTGTCAGTCTGTTGATTGTATCCTTTTCTATGCAGAGGCCTTTTAATTAGATGTAATCCTATTTGTCAATTATTGCTTTTCTTTCCTGAGCTATTGGAGTCCTATTCAGGTAATTATTGTTTGTGCCAGTGTATTCAAGTATGCCCCCTGTATTTTCCTCTAGGAAAAACTTTTAATTATGAAAGTGATATAATCTCACTCAGGAGGTTTGGAAAGTAGAAAAAATATATAGAATTAGACCCCCTAAATCAACTATTTTATCATGTTGAAGTCTTCCTTGCTCATCCCCAGGGATTTCAATATACATCTTTCAACTAGAATGTGTTTACATTCTCCCCCTTTTTTGCAATGGGGATTGAACCCAGGGGCATTCTGCCTCTGCCTCTGAGCTATGCCACCAGTCCCTTTTTTATTTATATGTTGAAACAGGTTCTTGCTGAGTTGCTTAGGATCTACGTCTTTGAGGCTGACCTTGAACCTGTGACCCTCCTGTCTCAGCCTCCTAATTACTAGGAATACAGATGCACGTCACTGAGTCCAACTCCATGTGTATACTTTTTGTGTGTGGTACTGGGAATTATATCCAGGGGTATTCTCCCACTGAGCTACACCCCCACGCCCTTTTCTGTTGTTTTGAAAACAGGTTTTCACTAGGTTACTGAGAGTCTCACTATGTTGCTGAGGCTGACCTCACACCTATGATTCTCCTTGTCTCAGCCTCCCAATTACTGGGATTACAGACCTGAGCCACTATACCTGGCATGTGTATACTCATGTCTTATTTTCTAAATGTTTCAGAATAGTTTATACTTTGAAAGTTGGAGATAATACCCCACAAAATTCAACAGAAATAATCAGCAGAAAATATTAATTTAAGGGAATAAGTGGCATTAGGCTGTTACTAGTGACCTAGGAGAGAAAATTCAGGTGTAAGTGTAGACGTTTAAAGTTTTGAAACCCAAAGGAAAGGGAATAAAATCTTTAAATGATAGCTGGATCTCAGGAGGGATTTTAGTACAAGATATATTCGAGTATGTTTATAAACAGAGGAAAGAAACAGAAGAGAGGGAGAAATTGAAAATGTTCTTAACAGGATATAGCTAAGGGAGCATGACTTCTGCAGAAGTAAGAGGGACTGTGGTTAAAATCTGGAAGTGAAAGAAATTTCTTCCTCTGACATAGGAGCAGAGAAGGGACTGGGTAATGGAGGGAGTTGAGGTACCTTGTGCTATGGGAAATACTTTGAGAGTCTCAGTCAAGGAGATGAAGTCAAAGTCATCTCCTAAAAGTGGGGAGAGAGAAAAGCAGGTCAGGGGCTTTGGGAAGAGAATAAAGTTTTGCTTGGTTAAGGTGGAAAGTCAAGACAAACGGGTATGTAGAGTCTGAATTAGAATTAGAGAACACAGGGCTGGGCATGGTGGTGCATGCCTGTAATTCCAGTGCTTATGAGGCTGATTCAGGAGGATTACAAGTTTGAGGCCAGCCTCAGCAATTTAGGGAGATCCTTCACAACTTAGACCCTGTTTCAAAACAACAACAAAAAAATTATAATTATGAATCGACCTGCTCTTGGAGACTAACCAGGCTGTTTGAATCCTTAGAGATGTCCTTCTCAGGTTCTACTACTCCATCTTTGACACGGCCAACAGAGTGGACTTCACCATTGCTATATAGACATATCATCTGTATATATGGTTTCCCTCATCAGCCTCCCCACTTGCCAGGGAATCTCTGTGCTTCCTGTCTGTATTCACGCTTCCTGTTCTGGATATGGACCTTCTGTAACCATAAATTGTTTTCTCTGTTAAAAATAAGAATAAAATTAAAAAACTTTTAAAGGGCTGGGGGGATGTAGCTCAGAGATGGAATGTCCCCAGCTTCAATCCCCAGCACGCCCCTCCTAAAGAAAGCATAGAATTCAGATATGTATGCTCTATTTGAAAATATGAAAAATAACTTATTCCCACTGAAGTGGGATGGGATCATAGATGTTATGGTTTTTTAATGCTCATTATTATTGTTATGTCATGTATTAAAAGAAAAATTTAAATAAATAACAAGTAACTATTATGTCCTCTGGAAAAGAAATACTTATTTTCACAGTTGCTGGAAGCAAATATTTTCTATTGTTAAAAAAACATAAATGGAGGCACAGAGGGGATCCTTTGAAATTCTCAAATTCTTCAGCACAATAAGCAGAGGCAGTCAGCAGCAATAAGTCTCATGGCTGTCACAGGCACATTTTCTTGGGTACCTCTCTTTCAACAACACCCCCTTTTTTCTCCTTTTTCCTTTTCCAGAATTAGAAGCAGATGTCAGGAGCTGGTACATCTGGAAGGGCAGCCTGGGGAGAAAAGAGATTCAAATATTGGGCTCCTAGGTATTAGGCCAGCATTTATTTGCTTGTTTTAAATTTTTTAAATGTGGTTTAGAGCTGGACACAGTGGCACACACCTGTAATTCCAGAATTTGGCTGAGTTAGGAGGATTGCAGGTTTCAGGCCAACAACCTAGCAAGACACTAAGCAATTTAGAGAGACCCTTTTAAACTAAAAATAAAATAGGGCTGAGGTGTATCTCAGAGGTAGAACTCTACTTGGTCCAATTCCAGTACTACGTGTGTGCGCATTCATGGGCGTGCCAACCCTCACACACATAACACACAAATAAATTTTAGCAATTACATTCCATGAAAGAAAAAAAAGGTCATTATTTTTATTATCTGTAATTTCATCACTGAATGTAATTGTTTTCATGTATCTGTTTTATGAAATCTTTACCTGAAGATACTGTTCATATAGATACAATTAAAATATCAATACAGGCCCGGCGTGGTGGCGCACGCTTGTAATCCCCGCGCTTGGGAGGCAGAGACAGGAGGATCGTGCAGGTTCGAAGCCAGCCGCGCGCGCTGGCTTAGGAGACCCTGTTTCCAAATAAAAATGTAAAAATAGGTCTGGGAGTGTAGCCCGGAGGTAGAAGGGCTTCCAGGAACCCCAGTACCACCAAAAAAAAAATCAATACAAATTTGTGTTCTCTATTTTCTCAGTGTTTTTGAGCTTGGCGTTTTCTATGTTTACTGAAATGTGTGAATTATAATTTTATCTCCTATATAATATTCCATCCAATCTATGTCAATTCAGTTAATGATTCTTATGTTGTTAGATATTTGGCTATTACTGTTTCTTTTAGATAAGGCTAATGAAGTTGTAAGGTATATTTGCATATATAGTTTTCCTTCTTCTGAATGATGACCTTAATGACAAATTTCCAGGAGTGGAATTGCTACATGAAAGGGCATGACTATGTTTTATGACTTATGATATGTATTGCAAAATTACCCTTAAGAGGATCGTTTTATTTTGTCCTGCTACTGAAACAGTATGAGAATATCTTTCCATTTTCTCCTTCCAAGCCAAACTATCATGAGTTTCATATTTTTTGCTACTTTTTTCGTACTGGGGATCAAATCCGGGGTTTCAAGCTATACTTCTGGCCCTTTTTAATTTTATTTATTATATTTTGAAATAAGGTCTCACAAAATTACAGAGTTTGGCCTCGAACCTTCACTCATCCTGTCTCAGCCTCCCAAGTGCTGGGATTACAGGCATAAGCCACTACACCCAGAAATTTTTTTGCTACTTTATTAAGTATAAAATGGTATCTCATAATTGTTTTTTAGTATCAGCATGGTTGAATGTATTAAATTGCTTCTGAGAACCAGAAGAAATCTCAGACTTTAGATTAGAAATGGTAGCTCATGATGACTAATCTAGTACTTCAAAAAATCTGTGTAGCTGCTACAGTGGAATGCACCTCTAATATCAGCTACTCAGAAGGCCAAGGCAGGAGGATCACAAGTTCGAGACCAACCCTGGCATTTTAGCAAGATCCTATTTCAAAATAAAAAGAGCTGGGGCTGGGGACATAGCTCAGTGGTAGAGTGTCCTGGGTCCAATCCCTAGTACTGCAACACAAACAAAAATACATAAATAAACTCTCTGTGTTTTTGTGTCTCTGCCTGAATTATCTGTTTCATGCTTTTCCCAGCTACCTACTAGTATGAGTTGTTACCAGAAAGCAAGTGAAAGAAAAGGGGCAACTACAAAAGGGTTCAGGTTACCTGTTGTCATCTGTTGCACTTCCATACTGCACAAGAGGTGCCTGGATGCCAGGCATGGCCAAGCTAGTTAATGATGGGCTGAGCAGAAAGAGAAGCTGACAAGTACTGCTGAGGAATGGAGAAAAACATCAATGAAAAAAAAAATCTCTGATTTGCTTTTGGTTTCTGGACCTCGACGGGTCTTCAGGTATACATAAACCCCAAAGGTATACAGGCACTTAATAGAAAATCAGTTACACAATATGTGAAGTGCTAGAAAACTTGGCAGAATTCTTCACGATCCTCCCTAATGTATTCCTGAAATTTCCCAGTGAGCCTGTTGGTAGAGATTGTATTTACTTGTACTTTGTTGCCAGGCATGAATCAAGGTGTTGTATTTCAACCAGATGTCCTGAGCTGGAGCTCTGTGAGATAGAGTAGCAAAGGGAGACATGTGTTTTCCTTTATGCAGACCTTCTCAGGCCATCACCAGCTGCTTTTAGTCTCATGGCTGGATCTCTCCACTTGTCAGATTTCCTAGCTCCCGAGGCTTTGGAAAAGCCACCCTTGGTTTTCTAATCCATCTTGGCCATTGCTAATTCTCTTTTAAGTGTCAAATTACACTCCCAGCAGCTTTTTCAGGCCAACCCCTAGGCTGCCTCCCTAACCTGGGCCCCAAGGGTTATAGGGCCTGCTGACCTAAAAGCAGTCTGATTGCAACAGTTCTTTCTAGTGTCAAGGAAAATTGTGAAAGACTGAATGGGCAAAAAAAGATTATTGGATGTTCTGACTCGTGCACTCTTTGGGGTTATCTGTGCCTTTCACTGGCTTTGAGCTATTTAGCAATTTAGAAGTTGTACAAAACTGAGATTCGTGAAAATACTCTTCCCCATACATTTGCAAAGGGACTTTGTCTGCTGCAATGCAATTAATTATTGTCCAGTGGATACTGACCACTTTTTACATTTATTTGGAAATCCATCCGACGCTCCTAGTTGCATACAAGAGTATGCTTTATTGAGTTCTGCTTTGAACTGGTTTTAACATCTTACTGTTTCCCCCGTTAACTAATGGCTTAAAATTTTCCACATGTGTTTCTTTTATATTTGTATGAAAGACATAATTTTACCTTTAAAAACTTACCCTTTAACATTGGCTTGCCTTTCCATAGGGCTTTGCAGGCCCAAATGGGCCTCTCTTGCCTTTTGGTCCTTTTGTCGTAACTGGAAGCATTTAGCTGTGTTCCACATGATATTTTCAGTTTAATTGTTTCTTTTCAAGGAGAAGAATTCAAAATGACAACTCTATTAGCTATAACTTCAACTAATGCTTCCTCCAGCCAGCTCTTCTCAGAATGCTATTCTCCAGCTTCCCCAAAAGGCATTTTTGGAAGAAGCAATTTACTTTGACAGCAAACTCTTTGGCCCCATCAGAATCTGCAGGCAGAAGCTACCTGATTTGTCCAGAGTAGGTCTTATCACCCCCTTTGGAGGTTGAGGCTTTTCATAAGTCAAGTGATAGTTTGCCAGTGAGTTTTCAAAACCTTTCCAAAACTGCAGTTTTATGAAGAAACCATTTGTACTATAAACTTTTCATTTCTCCCTCAAATTTCAAAATTTTAAGAGTACATTTAGGGGACAGCTTGGCAGCTCTTTCTTCAGAAATGAATGTTACTAATTAAAGAATCATGGTCAGTTGCACAGAGCTTTCTGCTGGTGAGATTCTGAAAGAGTCAAGGTAAAAAGCGGATTGGTGCTCATCTTGTTGAATGTAAGATTGAGACTTGGTCAAACTGAGACTAAGGAAAACTTCAAGGCAAAGTACAAACCAGAAAAATGATTAGGAGTTGGTAGGGAATGGGACTAGAAGTGAAAAAGCTAGGCCAGTCGTTTTTGGTTAAATTCCTATTTCGTGCTTTTGGCTAGGCAAAAGAAAAACAAAAGTAATTTTTGTGTTCTGTTTTTTTTTTTTTTTTTTTTTTTTTTTTGCGGGTGTGAGGATGGAACCCAGGGGCATTCGACCTCTGAGCTACACCCCCTGCCCTATTTTTTATTCTTTATTTTGAAACCGGGTCTCACTGAGTTGCAGAGGGCCTCGCTAAGTAGCTGAGGCTGTCCGCAAACCACGATCCTCCGGTCTCAGCCTCCCGAATGCTGGGATTACAAGCGTGCGCCACCACGCCTGGCTTAATTTTTGTGTTTTGAAAATGCTTTAAGATTTGAGGTACAGATATATAAACTAGTGCCTTGAGGGGGTAAAAGAGGGAGGAGCAATTGGTTCTAGTCCAGCTCGTTCATTAACTTAAAGGCACGATTCTTGGCCTTTTGGGGCTTCTGTTTCGTTTCTTTGTTTTTGGTACTGGGAATTGAATCCATGGACATTCTATCCCCGAGCTACCCATCTGCCCTATTTATTTTTTATTTTGAAATAGGATTTCCCTAAATTACAGAGAACCTTGCTAAATTGCTGAGGCTGGCCTGGAACCTGCTATCCTTTTGTCTCAGCCTCCCAAGTACTGGGATTACGTGCATGCACCACCACATCTGGCTTTCTTCTTTTGAAAAATAGCTGGGTTGGACTAGGTAGTCTCCAAAAGGCTTCCTAGTTCTGACCTCTTGAGTCACCTATAGATGCTCAGAAAAGAAAATGGGTGTGAATTTGGGACCTCTGGGAGTTAAACAAGGCAGATTGGCTGCTAAACTTAGGATATCACAGCTGATGATGTAGGTTCAAGGTCATGTAACTTTGCTGGACTGCCAGCTTCTCTCTCAGCAACCTTTCCTAAGCAGTTTGGCAGATTGCTCAGGGTAGTTTCCTTCCCTCAGGCGTGGCTTTTGTCAGTGTCTCAGCTTCTGCCTCAATGGACCCTGCTTTCTGTTGCTAGGTGAAGCTCAGCTTCCAGTCACCTAGCAAAGGAGTCAGTTTGTGGAAGCTTAGTCTTCAATGGCCACTGCTATAAAGTACATTTCAGTCCAGCACAGCCTGTATTCCCAGTGTTAATTCAGTATAGGTTCCCATAGGAAAAGCAGAATCCCTAAATTAACTTCAGTTAACTCTATATGAATAGAAGAGGAAAGATGTTGGTCTGGACTGATATAGGTCTGTACCATGCTGGATTTGGCCTTCTGGGGATTCATTTATTGGTTTACACAGTTCACAGAAATTCAGTGACTACCTATAATTGAAGTCAGGCACAGTTACGCACACTTGTAGTCTCAATACTTTGGAGGCTGAAACAGGAGGATCATAGGTTCAAGGCTAGCCTTAGTAACTTAATGAGACCCTCAGCAACCTAGTGAGACTGCATTTCAAAATTTAAAGCAAATAAGACAATGGGAGAACCTGCAGCCTCGCTTTTGCTGGGCAAGTGATCTACCACTGGGCTACATCCCTATCCCCTTCAAGATTATTCTTTTGTAGTAACATTCTGAAAAAACTTTCTGCCACCAGGCATACCATGGTTTCCTCTTGACTCTCATATAATCTCCTAGGTCTCTCTTTTCTGCTGCTAGAATTTTCTTTAGTTTGTGATCTTTAAGATCTAATTGGGCTTGGCTACAGTTTCATACTTTCTTATTAGTTTGTAAGATCATTTTGAAGCCAAATTCAATAGTAAACATCTGTAATTTCAGCTACTGAGGAAACTGAAGTAGAAGAAGCACGAATTCCAGGCCAGCCAGGACAACTTGGTGAATCCATGTTTTAAACAAAGCAAAAAGATCACATTAAAATGAGGAAAAAAAGCTGGGCGTGGTGGCGCACGCTTACAATCCCCGCGCTTGGGAGGCAGAGACAGGAGGATTGCGCAGGTTCAAAGCCAGCTGTGCTGGCTTAAGAGACCCTGTTTCAAAAATATAAAAATAGGTGTCTGGGAGTGTAGCCCGGAGGTAGAAGGGCTTCCAGGAACCCCAGTACCACCAAAAAAAAGAAAATGAGGAAAAATATAAGACCATCACCGGTCGTGGTGGCGCACGCTTGTAATCCCTGCGCTTGGGAGGCTGAGACAGGAGGATCGCACAGGTTTGAAGCCAGGCTCAGCTACTTAGTGAGGCTCTCAGCAACTTAGTGAGATCCTGTTTCCAAACAAAATATAAAAAAGGTCTGGGAGTATACCCCAGAGGTAGAAAGCCCCTGGGTTCCACCCCCAGTACTACCACCAAAAAAAAAAAAAAAAAAAAAAAATGGGACCATCTAACAGATTCCAGCTTAAACATGAAGAAATTTTTTTCTTAGTACTACATTTAGTAGTTGGGCAATTTCAGATTCATTACTTCACTTTTCTCTGAGCCTTTTATTCTTTTTCTGTTTTAAAAAACAATACTGAGGATTGAATCCAAGAGTGCTCTGTCACTAGGCTATACCTCCAGCCCTTTTATTTTACTTTGAAACAGATTCTTACTAAGTTGCCCAGGATGGCTTTGAACTTGTGCGGAGCACAAAGTAGGTACTCAATGCAAGGTAACTTTTGCCTTAATATCCTATATTTGTGTGAAATTTTACATTTGTACATATCTCTCATACCTTCTTTTCTACTTCCTAATTCTGTCAATTGGATTTAATTAAAAATACATAGAGCCGGGCATGGTGGTGCACGCTTGTAATACTAGCATTTGGGAGGATGAAACAGGAGGATCATGGTTTGTGGCCAGCCTCAGCTATTTAGTGAGGCCCTTTACAACTAACTCAGTGAGACCTATTTCAAAATAAAGAATAAAAACATAGGGCTGGGAGTATAACTTGGAGGTAGAATGCCCCTGAGTTCTACCCCCAGTACTTAAAAAATTTAAATATATAGCCAGTCACGGTGGTGTGTGCCTGTAATCCCAGCTACTTGAGAGGCAGAGGCAAGAGCACCCCAAGTTTAAGGCTAGCCTGGGCAACTGAGACTCTGTCTCAAAATAAACTGAAAACGGCTATGAGTATAGCTCAGTGGATATGTGATTAACATGTACAAGGCCCTGGGCTCATTTCCCAATATGGAGAAAAAAATGAGCTTTTTAGCCAGATCAACTAGGCAAATATAAGCGTGATGGATAAATATGAGTTTTAGTAAGAAGACAAAACCCAGACTAAGATTCAAATACACTGACTGTGTGACTTTGGGTAAGGCATTCTACTTCCTCTGACCTTCATTTTATTCTTCTGTTAAATGAGACCAAATGGCCACTCCACTGACCACTCATAGTTGATTGGAGGATATGAGAACCTGTAAAAACACTACCAAGGACTTACTTAAATTCCTACTCCACCAAAACTAGACCTGTGCCCTCACTGTGGCCTTGATGTGACGTAGAACATGGATCTGTATATTATGTAGTATATGCTTCCAGGCTATTTAGTGGCCCAAAGAGTGGGGCCAACACACATTGCTGGGGATATAGATACACATGACATTCTGCCAGTTTGAATGAAAACATTCCTCTCATGAAGTGAGAGCCTCCCCACATACTCAGCCACCTGTATGTAGCCAAAGACTTTATGGCAAAATGAGTATTTGTGCCATCTTGCTCCCTTGCAGCAAGAAGAATTTCCATCTACTTATCATTGCTTCATGGTTTTCTGCAAACACTTCTATGCCAGTCATGATTATAGTCATTCCCTCCAGCAAGTAAAAGGTCTGCTGTTCTTCCCCCTTTGTTGGTGTGTGTTGTAAGTTTTTTTTCCTAAATATTCCTGGCAGCCTTGCTTATATAAATGTGCTCAGCATTTTATTTTACTTAGCTTTCCACCTAGAGCAGCTGTCTTCTCACTGTCAATCCCAGACCCCTTCTGCCTTCAAAACCCTGCTTAAAATTCATCTGTGCAGAGTCTTTAATCCATTAACAAAGATTTTGTAAGCCTTGGCCTGAGGTAGGCCCTGTGGGGGCTAAGACAGGTCCGGTCCTTCAAGGGAAACTAGCGATAAGCTGGGGAAAGGAGACTCTCCCATGGGGCAAGGGAAGAATTAGTGATCATGAGTTGCATGCTCTGAGTTCCAGATGAGTTGTATAGGCAGTGTATCCTGAGGGAGACCACTGTGGGCAGTGTTAGAAAGGGAAACTTGAGTCGGGCCTTGGATAATATTTAAGGACATGGAAATGCTAAATCTCCTGATTTGATTAGTACATGTTATATACTTTTATCAAAATATCTTACTGTGCTCAATAAATATGCACAATTAAAATAATGATAATAATTAATCCAGGCACAGTGATGCAGGCGGGTAATTCAGCTACTCAGGAGGCTGAGGCCAGAGGATGGCAAACTCAAGGTCAGCCTTAGCAACTTAGTGAGATCCTGTCTCAAAAAATAATAATTCTTTTGCGGGTCTGGGGATGGAATTCAGAGGCATTTGATTACCAAGCTACACCCTCTACCCTATTTTTATTCTTTATTTTGAAACAGGGTCTCACTAAGTTACGGAAGGTCTTGCTAAGTAGCTGAGGTTGTCTGCAAACCGCAATCCTCTGGTCTTAGCTTCCCAAATGCTGGAATTACAAGCCTGTGCCACCACACCGGGCTCAAGAATAAATTTAAAAGGGCTAGGGATGTAGTCCAGTGGTTCTGGGATCAATTGCAAGACAGAAAAAAACAATCCTTAAGGAAAAAAAAAAACCCAGCCAGGAGTGGTGGTGCATGCCTATAATTCCAGTACTGGGAAGGCTGAGACAGGAGGATTATAGGTTTTCCATCAGTATCAGCTACTTAAGCAAGGTCCTCAGCAACTTATTGAGGCCCTGCTTCAAAATAAAAATAAAGTAGGACTAGGGTATAGCTCAGAGATAGAACACCTCTGTCTGGGTTCAATCTCCAGTACCATACACACACAAAAGAAAATGCCCATGGGCCAGCTACTTGGGAGGCTGAGGTAGGAGGATCACAATTTCAAGACCAGCCTGAGCAATTTAGCAAGACTGTGACTCAAAGTAAAAAAAACAAAACAACAACAACAACAAAAAAAAACAAAGGCTGCAAATGTATCTTAGTGGTAGAAAACTTGCCTGACATAAATGAGGCCCTGGGTTCAACCCTAGTACTGCAAAATAATGATACTAGTAATAATAATAATAATAATAATAATAATAATAATGCTATAAGCATAGATTTTAAAATACAAGCATGTGCTGGTTTCAAATAGAAAGGAGAAATTAAGAGAAAGGGAAACTGGAAAGGGAAGGGAAGTAATGTCAGAAAGAGGCAAAAAGGCAGAAATATAAACATTTGTTCCTGAGCAGTGAAAGCCCAGGTTCTACAGAGCCAGCGGCTTGCAGAGGCCTAGAAGCAGCACAGCTGGAAAAATGGTTCAGGGCCAGATTCAAGGACTTTGAATGTCAGGCTAAGTGTAGTCAATGGGAAGTTATTAAGGATTAATGTCTAAGAGAATGACCTGATAGGCCTCATATTAGAGCATATTCATCTAATCACAATAGCATTGAAGTTGGAGAAAAAGGGTAACAGCATCTGCAGCCAGCAAGAGCGAGAAGAAACTGACTTCCAGGTGTTTTGTCACTCTGCTGCTCTGGGACTCTCACAATCTCTGCATGTTTAGCTCTATGAAGCTGCATTTGAGATCTGTTAGTAGCTTGGAGGGCAGCTTTAGGACAGGGAACAGGATTTTTTAACTAAACAGATCTAGATCAAATTCATAATCTTACCACTTCACTGTTGTTTCAATTTAGCCAGTCACTTAACTGCTCTGAGCTTCCGTTTCCTCACAAGTGAAATGTAGATAATACTAAATTCGCCCAGAAATAAGTAAGAAAGGTTGGCATCTAGGACATAAATGTTCAATCAACATTCCTTTCCTTCCCTCCCACCTCTTCTAGTTATCAGTGTGACCCTGAGCCTCTCTTTCTCTGGGGAAGTTGTCATGTACAATGAAACGGCTGTCCCTTCCCACATCAATATATTGGAATAAAACTCCTTTCCTATTCAGTGACACCTTTGACCAGTTCTCCTTCTTACTCTATTAGGAGAACGATTTATCCATTTTGTCAACAAACATTTATTGAAAGTTCATTTTGTGTCAGTCAACATTTTTGGTCTTGTAGCTAAAGCAGTGAACAAAACAGACATCTCTGCCCTCATGGAGTTAATATTCTAGTTGTGGTTGCTGAGAAGTCTCATAATAAACAACAAATATGCAATATGTCAGATGGTTATAGATACTAAGAAGAAATATACAGCAAAGTCAGGGGACAGAGTGATAGGAAATTGGTCAAGGATTTTTCCTCCTCCTCCTCCTCCTCCTCCTCCTCCTCCTCCCTCTCTCTATCCCTCCTTTTCTCCTTCTCTCTCTTTCTCCCTTGCTATACTGGAGATTAAACCCAGGGGCATTCTACCTTTGAGCTACACCCCTTTTTTATTTTAAGTCAGAGTCTCACTAAGTTTCCTAGGCTGATCTTAGTCAAGTTTCTTGCCTTGGCCACCTGAGTAGCTGTGATTCTAACTGTGTGCCATTGCACCTGGCTGCTGTAGGTTTTTACTTTCATTTTCGTTGGATGGAAGACTTCTATATAGCAGGGACTAACTTTTGTGATACACTTATTATATGCCAGAAACTTTAACATATAGCACCTGAAGTTTAGGAAATGCCGCCCTAGATTATGCCACTTTAGATTTCAAACTGAGGGCACATAAAGGACCTGCAAATGTAGAGAGGAACTTTCTGTAAATTTCTCTTATCTGCAGGAAGGCACATCCCTTGAAAGAACTCAATTGTCATGAATCCCCTCGCTGGGAATCTCTTCAACCAGGGATGATTACACTTATCACAGGATATGAGACTGGAGCTCAGCACCTTGCCCAAACAAACTTTGTCACAGGCTGTCACCTATTCTTCTGACAGCCCATTCATTATTCTTAAAATCATTTACTCTCTCCTTAGTTGCCTCCACCCCCTCTCTCCCTTATGAAAAGGCTAGATAAGCATCTAGATCTCACTGGGTTTGGGTTTTTTGTTTTGTTTTTCTTTCCTGTGATACCTCTGTGCATAATAAATTTGTATACATTTCCTGTTGCTCTGCCTCCTGTCAGTTTATTTTGTAGGTTCAATAACTGAAACCCTGAAAAAGAGAGAGTGAAAAGCTCTCTGCCTTTTCGCATCCCATAGAAGCATAGCTATATTACAAAGTATATATTGTCATCTCCATTTTACATGAGAAAACTGAGGTTCTCTAAGACTGGCAAAAATCTCTTGTTCTTTTTTTTTCGTGTGTGGTACTGGGGGTGGATCCCAGAGGCTTTCTACCTCTGGGCTATACTTCCAGACCTTTTTTATATTTTATTTGGAAACAGGGTCTCACTAAGTTGCTGGAAGCTTCACTGAGTAGCTGAGGCTGGCTTCGAACCTGTGTGATGCTCCTGTCTCAGCCTCCCAAGCCCGGGGATTGCAAGCGTGCGCCACCATGCCCGGCTTATCTCTTGTTCTAAATCACACAGCTGGTAAGTTTAAAAGTTGAGATTCAAATTAGGATCAAATTCAGAAGTACATGTTCCTCTCACCTCTCTGATTATGACTGAGTTCATAATGCCACCTCTTTGATCTCTATGTCAATTATTTATTCTGCAGATTGACCATATCTAAGAGGTATTTAATACCAGTCTCTATCCAACTTCTTAGCATATTTCACGCAATCCACTGAATTGGTGGTTATTCAGGGGTTGTTACCTTTTGGAAAATTTTTGAGAGAGTCTCACTATGTTGCCTATGCTGACCTTTATCATCTCAGCCTCCCAAGTGACCCAGATTACAGCCATGTGCCACCAAACCCAGCTTGTTAGCTTATTTTGAATATTTATTATTCAGGGGTTGTCAACTAATACCATTTTAAGATTATTCCCAGATAAGCAAAAATAGAAAAGGAAACTTGATAGGAAAAAAGCAAAATATGTTACTACAAACCAGTTACATCTGAATCTTTGGTTTATTTACTTTTCTGAATTATCTGCAACTCCCACAGTAGCACAAATGAAAGAGTAATTGTGCAATTATTATTTGGTTCTATTTCCTATTTCTTTTGTATCTTTCCATAATGTGCTATACAGCCAGGCACCAAAGAAGTGGTTCATAAGTGAGACTGACAGGTATTCCTTGGCCCAACTCCTTTTTTCTTTTAAATTCTATTTAGTCTAGGTAACTGCGACCAACTTCGTATCCTATTCATTTGACAATTTTGCTCCTACTATGTGGAAGATGCTATGCTATGCTATGTGAGGCACTGGGAATACCAAAATGAAAAGGCATGTTTTTTTGTTTTTTGTTTTTTGTTTTTTGCGGGTCTAGGGATGAAAGCCAGAGGCATTTGACCTCCGAGCTACACCCCCTGCCCTGTTTTTATTCTTTATTTTGGAACAGGGTCTCACTAAGTTACAGAGAGCCTCACTAAGTAGCTGAGGCTGTCCAAGAACCGCGATCCTCCGGTCTCAGCCTCGCAAATACTGGGATTACAAGCGTGCACCACTACGCCTGGCTTAAGGCATGATTTTTGCCATTAAGAAACTCATGGTTTATGTTAGGTGTGGTGACACACACCTGCAATCCCAGTACTGTATTGGAAGCTGAGACAAGAGGATCACAGGTTCAAGGCCAACACATGGTAACTTAGTAAGAACCTGTTTTTTTTTTTTAAAAATAAAACGGGCTGGGTATGTAGCTCAGTAGTAGAATGATCCTGGGTTCATTCCCCAGTGACAGACACACACACACACACACACACACACACACACACACACACACACATACAATGAAACACATAACTTAGTGGAGAGAAAGCCATGTGAAATAGTCAAAATGCAATGTGGTAAGTGATATTATTGAGGTATGTTCAGTGTACAATGAAAGCATAGAGGAAAATTGTTTGGAGTGAAATGTATAGCCATACAAATGAGAACATATAAGTTAAGTCTTGAAGAATCTATGAGGTTTCTGAGGTGAGGGAATTCTTTTGTTTTTCTTGCGGTACTGGGGATAATGGAACCCAGAAGCGTTCTACCTCCGAGCTCAACTACAGCCCTAGTTTTTCTTCTTTATTTTGAAACTGGGTCTTACTGAGTTGCAAAAGGCTTCACTAAGCTGAGGCTGTCCACAAACCCAGATCCTCCTGTCTCAGTCTCCCAAATGCTTGGATTACAAGCGTGCGCTACCATGCCTGGCTGAGGACATTCTTGACAAAGAAAATAGCTTGTGCAAATTTGCTGGGATGTGAGAGATATCAGGAAATTTAGTAATGTAGGAGCATGGCTTCTTTGTAGGAT
Organism: Muscardinus avellanarius; assembly: GCF_963383645.1. Classification (NCBI taxonomy): domain Eukaryota; kingdom Metazoa; phylum Chordata; class Mammalia; order Rodentia; family Gliridae; genus Muscardinus; species Muscardinus avellanarius. The sequence goes on from NC_137792.1 coordinate 108,600,337, forward strand.
GGTGGAAGATAATGTGGGAGAGGCAGATTGTAGGATTATGGAGAAACTGATATCTTGTCTGTAATACATGGGGTCAGAAAGAGGGTAAATGAATGACAGGGAAACCAGAGGAAAGAGGTGGGGATGCTTGTAGAACTTGATTTTCTCATGTTTATCTAAGGAGACAATTCTGGCTGATTGTAGTCACATGGGAATGTAGGTCCAGTTTTAGGTATTTTGAATTTTTATAGAAAAATAGGAAATCTTTATTTTTACAATGTGAAATCTCAAGATTTCTGAACACTGGAAGTAGATTTTTTTAAATGTAAAGTTGTAAACAGTGCTACACCAGACACAATGCATCTGTTTGCTGGATGTGTTTGAAAGCTGTCATTATGATGCCTGTGCTGTGGTGGATAAGGCACTTATAAGACATAGAAGCCAACTGAAGCAACACTTTAAAATATTTAAAGAATAACCAATGACTGGGGATGTAGCTCAGTGTTAGAATACTTTCCTATCATGGGCAAGACCATGGGTTCAATCACCAGTGTGGGAGGAGGGAGATAACCACACATTCCTCACTGGATTGTCCCTTCTACTGTATATGAAGGTATATGTTCTTCCGGGGAGGGGGTGTCCTCCAAAGTGAGGTCCTAGGTCAAATGCAATTCCAAAGGTTTTTAAGAGAGAGGTGCAAGCCAGGGTCTCAGTCAATCTGTTGAAAACCTGGTAGAACATGGTGAGCTGAGACCAGTATGGTCCTTGAGCATCACAGCCACCACCAGAAGATGGCTAAGTATCATTTTGTTCCCTTTCCATTTAAAGGAAGAAGTAGCAACTTCTTTAAACTGTGTATGCAATGAAGTCAACATGGCTAGTGATGAGACTGATAAAATTTAATAGCAGTTACAGTTCAAATACCTCATTTTACAGTTGGAGAAACCAAGGCATACCCAAAGCATGGTGACTCGTTCAGAATGACCCAGAAAACTGGTGGCAGAGTCCGGTTTCCTGACTCCTGGTCTAGCATTCTTTCCAATGATCTTGGGCTGTGATAATTAAGGTAAATCAGCCTGGCAGTTTTCCTAGCATCTAGAATTCCTGGTCTGGACAAGCAGGACTTGAGAGCAGCGGTTAAAAGCCCCCCCCCTTATCTGTATTATGACAGTGATATTGTTTGAAAACTTTATATTTCATAAGTGAAGGTTAAAGAGAGTGCAAAATGATGTTTTTAAAGCACTGAAACAATTCACAAAGGGTTTGGAAGAAAAGTTGTCTGTGTCTGATATGTTTAAGGCTTATGACCTTATGCTCTCTGGACTGACCTCCCCACCATTTGCTTTTGGTTTTATTTCTCTTCTTCTGTCTTCTTTTCAATAAGCACCTATTTTTTTTTTCTGTCACCAGCCTAGTATTAGGCCTACTTTTAAATGTTTTGAGACATCACTAAGCCTCCTTGGTGGCACTCAAGATGCCTGCTTTGAGACAATAAAATTGCTAATTATTCATTTTTCAATAACAGAAATGAGAGTACATAGTGGCTAAAAATCATACATACTCCCTTGCTACAGACACTTAGCTCTCTGAAATCTGAGACTGATAAGTCTTGTCACTTGCAACTCTTAACTAATCCTTTCCATCCTTCATTTCAAGGTCTATTGTTCTGACATTTGCCACTTTTTTCTCTGGACACGTTTCTGATTGGTGCAGCTGTTGAAGATGCTGCAGTTATGGCAGTGTACATCTGGAACATTTGGCTGACTTGTTGAACTTCCCCCAGGGAGTACTCCAGGGGAAGAATGGGAGGGGTAGAGAGGCCAGAACAGTTGGCTTTGAATAGAGATGCCAATAGTGTCTGACCATTCTGTGGACCACCCTTGTAAAAATGCACCTCACTGTGGTCCTCAGTTTTCCCACTTGCTCCTTGAAAGCATACATTCTTCCCTCAAAACTCCCACAGCAGTGGCAGAAGACAAACTATTCTGGCTGTTGATCCTCTCATATAGCACTTTCTGCTTTGTAAAAGTGATCAATACACATTTGTCAAATTAATATATCAAGAAATCATAGAAGACTCTTTACCCTTCAAGGGGCGACACCATCCCTTCAACTTGGTACCGGTTGTCCTCTCCATGATGTAGATTGAGCCCCTAGACACACTGCAGAACTGAGGCTGCCTGATTCCCCGTCCTTTTGGCTCCCAGGTTCCTAGGTCTCCTTTTCTTCTGGTGAGCCATTGGATTACAAACACAGCAGGCATGGTTTCATTCCAAACCCAGAACTGTTTTAATTAGGTTAACGTCTGTTAAATGCTTTGAAGATTGAAAGCAACAGATAAGTACTGGATGATGCTATTAACAACTGCAGTTAATTGCAAACATTTCTATTAATGCTAGTTCCTGCCTCCTTTTCTTTGCTCCACTTTCTTTCCAAGGTTCCTAAATTCTCAGCCTCCCCCCTCGCCCTCCCCCGTACTAACGCTGAAGGGTTAAATTGGGGCGGAGTTCAGAGATGAGCGACAGCCGCAGTCACCAATTGGAACGTGGCAAGCAGGAAGACCTGGGTGGGGCCGCCAGGCAGAGGCAAACCCTCACGCCCCCAGGCCCCGCCCCACGGCTGGAGGCCCTGGCGGAACGGCCGGGGGCGGGGCGCCGAGGCTTGGCGGGCCCGGTGGTTGGGCGTCCCGGCAGCCCCTTGAGGGATGGGGCGGGGTCGGCCAGGACCTCCTCCTTCATTCCCCCGGCGGGCCGAGCCACCCCTCTCTCCTGCCCCTCCTCCTCCCTTTCCCACCCCTCCGAGTGGAGCTGCACATGCGGCTGCTCTCTGCTCGTCCCGCCCAGCCACCGTCGCGCAGGCACGGGTCCCTGCAGCCCCTAGCCGATGGCAGGACAGTAGTTGCCTGTCAGGGGTCCTGAACGGCAGAGGCAGACGCAGCGGCTCCCGGGCCTCAGAGAGTGGTTGTCTCCGGAGGCCATGGGCTACCCTGAAGTAGAGCGCAGGGAACCCCTGCCTGCGGCAGCACCAAGGGAGCGGGGCAGCCAGGGCTGCGGCTGTCGCGGGGCCCCTGCCCGGGCGGCCGAAGGGAACAGCTGCCGGCTCTTCCTGGGCTTCTTTGGCCTCTCGCTGGCCCTCCACCTGCTGACGTTGTGCTGCTACCTAGAGTTGCGGTCGGAGTTGCGGCGGGAACGCGGAGCTGAGTCCCGCCTCGGCGGCCCGGGCACCCCAGGCACCTCTCGCACCCGGAGCAGCCCCGGTGGCCTCGACCTTGATGGTCCCATCATCAGCCACCTCGGGCAGCCATCACCTGAGCAGCAGTCGCTAGAAGCCGGCGAAACCACACTTCCCCCGGACCCCCAAGACCGGCACCAGGTAAGTCACCTAGTAGGGGCGGCGGCGGAGGAGGCCCCTTCCCCTCGTGGGTAGGGCGGGGGCCCGCCACCTCAAGGCCCGGGGGGAACGCTGCCACTCGGAGCCAAGTTAGAGAGCAGGGCCAGGGAGGGGGCAAGGGAGAGGTTGTCCAGAGCAGGTTGTCTGTCCTCGTCTCTGGCTCAACTCACTCAGAGTTTCAGGTCCCCATGGCTTGGAAACTCTAGCCTATGCCCACCGTCCCCCACTGTGGACTGCTTTGGGAAAAGTTGGCGATGCTCCCTCCCGGGCCAGGCGAGGAGGTGCCTGCTCTGCCCCCCTAGCCGACTAACGGCGAGCAGCTTGGCCCTTCTGCTCCTGGTGAGGTTCTCTGCCCGCGGTGCTTGTTTTTTCGTGTCTAGAGCTGATGCCAGCACTAGCAGGCTTTCCTTTGGAGTTGGCGCTGTAAACAGCTGTAATAACTGCTCCACGCCCGTTGAAACAACTTTTAACCGTACTTTGAGCGCGGGGTCCTTGTGCGCTGACCAGAACGTGGGCTTGTTCACACTTACCTGCAATTTGAGACTGATTGTCCTCGGCGTTCTAGTGAGGATCAGCGCCCCTGAGGAATTCTGGTAGAAATATGCCGTCTTGTTAGACAACTTCTGAAAAGCAATTTAAAAAATCTATGGAAATAAAACTCACCCTTTGCGTGCCGGTTCTGACTCTTTTCTTGATGAGGGTTGGTTGCGGTGGAAAGGTGGAGACGCATTTCTGTTACTGCTAGCTTAAAAAGAGGAATTTACTAATGGAAGAATTACTCAGGAGTAGTCTCCCAAGAACAGTTTTTTTTCCTTTTGATTTTTATGGTGCTTTACCCTTACTAGTCAACCATTAGCTTCGGTGTTTGCTTTCTACTTTTTCCTAGCTCTTTATTCAAGTACATTTAATGCAATTACTGTAAGTATTGTCTCATTTTGTCTCACATGTGAAACTTGGGTGAAGCAGCCACGTATCCTTTTAAGGTGATTAAAAATAATAGTAAATTTGTACCTCTTGGAGAAAAGGGCAAGTTGTGCAAAGAAAAAGTTCCTTGATGTGGGGGATCCAATCTTTCAATATTTGCTACATCTATTAGTGATTGTCACAACTCATTAAACTTTATTTATGCTACTTTTTTCTCCCATCCAAAGTTGTACACTTGATAGAGGCATAATATTAATGGTATTACTGTAATGTTAGGACTAACACTTTCCTTTTTACAATGTGCCTTGTAAATTTGCCCTTAAAATTACTTGCTTACACATCCCAACTTATATAATACTTTAACAAAGAAGAGAATCAGCAGACAGGCTTCTCATATGTGAAACTTTACACACTGTAGCTAAATGATAATTAACTAGGATTTTGGTTTCTTTATTATCCCCCCAAACAAAATGCCCAGTAGAAATACTTAGGCAGCTGAACACTGATATTCTGTGAAAAAGATGAAGGAATTCGACTTCCTTAGTCAGGTGGTAGCCAAGACTTTTTGGCAGTCAGGATGGACAGAGCCATGTTTATAGACTGAGGATTAGCAGGACAGCTGTACTCTAGGGCTTCTGTGATGGCATAGGACGCTCACAGGTCTGCAGTGGCATTTAGTTGCCTGCCCTTTGCATAGCACTAAAATATTTTTGTCTAGGTTTAAACACAGCTTCCTCTCTTCTGTTCTTTATTCTTTCTTTTTTTAGTCCTTTTGAGCAGTGGAAACAAGGATATTGACTCTTTACATTTGTTGAATCCGAGTTTTTTAGAGTTATAAGGGGCCATCTGAGCCCATTTAGTTTGGTTCCCTTGGAGAACACATAGGCCCTGAGGGGAAAATGACTTCTATAAGGTCATATAACTACAGTCAAAACTCATATGGAGTTGCTTTCTTAACTCTCATTCCCTCAGAGTATACAACCTACAAGGACTTTTCTGGAGGGGAGAGGGAACAGGGTGGAGCTTAAGAGCAGAAAGTTTACAAAGCAGAAGGCTCAGGTTTGTGTCATTTTGTTTGGTTCTTTTATTTTGAGCAGACTATGTTTAACTTCACAATCCTTAATCATTCTTCAGGAGACTTGTAGTATATTCTTAAGAGATTTTAGCCCAGATTCAACTTAAGTTTCTCTTGAGGATATTAGTTTTAGCATATAATAAATAAATGCATGAGTAAATACAAGAAACGTTGATTGGCTATTAGAGTTAAATTAATGCTGCTACATCTTGGGTAAAATTTCTAGTGCCCTGGTGCACCCTCTGCTGGCTTTACGGGGACATTTAATTGCAGTATCTGCTGACAGTCAAAATTCTAAGTTGTGCTGACAGATTCTGATTCATAAATAAGGAAGTAAACAGCCATGTGGAATTTGGCCACGTAGGTCATATTTTTATGTTTTAGTTTTTAACACAAACAGCTGCTATTACAGCAACTCTTGGATGGAGAGGAAGAAAGATAAAAATATGCACCCTCCAATGGGCAATGCATTCAGGTTTCTCACCAGCAAATGTGCAAGGAGTGAAAGCAAGCTGATGAAATAAATTATAGAAAGAGCTCTTGTGATCTAGTGAGCAGAACAGTCAGAGAACTTTGTGTGTAAGGTCATACAATTAGGTAAAATAAACCTATCCACGCTTATCAGATGATGGACTCTGGGCTCTCAGTTATGACACAAAAAAGGAACCTAGAAATTACTGTAGATGCATGTGTAACACACATCAATTTAAAAGCTTTTAAAACAGGATAAAGAAGGAAGTTAGGTTGGTGAGGATACAGAATAGTGAGATCAGCAAAATTCTCTAAGGGAAATGTTAGAAAATTCTCCCAAGTGGGGACATCATTTCTGAGGATAAAAAGGGAGAGTCACATTGTACTTTCTGGAGTCTTAACTGTCTCCTTCAGCTTGAGCAGCTAAGTAGCTGTAGATTTATCTGGAGACTTTGTGGAAATTATTATAAGGGCTAGAGACTCTTTCTAGTGTCTATTAGACAATAAACAATATAAAATAAGATAAAAAATCACTGTGGATTATTTTATAGAGAAGTTTGTCCAGTTGTGATTGTGCTCTTCAAGGGTGAAGAATGTGGTAGACAGCCTCAGGAATTGTCAACAATGAGAAAAACCAAACCTTTATATTTTCCAAATAAAAGATCAAAAGTGGATTTTCACCTGCAATCAGGTGAAAAGTCTGGTGGCTGCTCCTCAAGAAAAGCCTAACAGCTGATAAAAGTCTCCAGAAACCCAATTACATTGATCAAAAGGACAGGATGATTTTCTAGTTGTGTTTTCAGTTTGAGGGGAAACAGAGACAGAGACAGAGACAGAGAGAGAGAGAGAGGGGAGAGAGAGAGACAGACAGACAGACAGACAAACAATGATAAAAGTTGTCCAAACCATAATAGAAATGAGTATCATTAATATGTTGGTGTAATTTAATAATCCAGTTCAATAAACAAAAACTTTGCTGTACCAGATACAATGTTAACTGTACCTTTTAATGCTTGAAAAATTATTTTGAGAGGGAGACAAATAAAGGTAACATCTTCGTTAACTGATTGCTCCAAGTGATAGTCTAAATTATGGGTAGTTCAATAAGAACTTATACAGGACTGTTGAGGATATCTGGGGTATGTTCTTACTTATTTGATTGAGGTGATGTCATAGAAGTCACCCTTAACATTCGACAATACATCTCTTGGTATAATTAGATATACCATTAGTGTAACCAGATTTGATATCACACATGCAATTCAAGATGTGCATAATGAATAAACCTACAAATTATTTTGGAGATGTGGGGACCAGATAAAATAGTTTTCTATGGATTTACATCTATACTTTTCAGTGTGATGTTCAAGGCTTTTGATCAGCTGGCTTCATTATACCCATGCCATTTTCTCTCTCACTAACTACTCCCTCGAGCCACTCACCTTTGGGTCAGATCATTCTCTAGTTGTCTTTGCTGTTGTTATTTTCAATACATCTTTTGTTTTTACATTACAATGCCTCAGAAATCCATCTTCTCCTTGTTTTTCTCCACAGTGTCTGACACAATGCTAGTTATAGTTAGGACACGCAAATACTTGTTGAGTTGAATAGTATATAGGGACTTTGGAGATGTTTATGTAAAACAAAGACATTTTCTCCTTATATAAAAGGCCTGTTTTCTTCAGGTCTTGCTAAGCCTGTGAACTGTCAGCTATGCTTAGGTGAGTACATAGTCCCATCGGTAATGTTTCACTGGTTTCTGAAATAATTAGAAAGTGAAATGGAGAAAAGCCCTATCAATGTGATCCATTTCCTATTTTCACACCTTACCTCTAAAATGGTACAAAAAGCTTTTGGTAATATGTCATTTGATGTTTTATTTGCTTTTAGGTCTCATCTTTCTTTCTCTCTTAGATCTTGTGAAAAACGATCTGTAATTTATCTGTAGCTACCTCATGGAGAAGATCTCTTTATACTAAAGGACTTTTGAAGACACTCAATTCCCAAGAACATTACCAATTGCCTTTCTTGCAGGGCAGCTCTCATAGAGGACTGTCTTTATCTGACTCTATAAATACTCAGCACTTTCTTTCTTTCTTTTTCTTTACTTTTGTATTGAAATATAACACACAGAAAAAATGCCTACATTATAATTATACAGTTTGATGAATTATTGCAAACTGAATATGCTCATGTTATTAGCACCCAGGTCAAGAAAGAGAACATTACTAGCACACCACAACCTCTAATTGTGCCTCAACCCTATCACTGTATCACTTTTACTTTCCAAATTAATGATTATTCTGAGTTCTTATAATGGTTTGAAAATAGAAGCTCCCCCTCTCAGCCCTCGTGTAAACAGGGTTGCAATGTTGGAAGTGGTACTTGGTTGTAGTCTCAGCAGTGGATAAATCTACTATAATGGATTTATCTGGGTGGTGATGCAGGCAACCCAGTAGGGTGTAGCTGGAGAAGATGAGTCCCTAGGGCTGCAGCCTTGAGGATTATATATGAATCCTCCTTCCCTTGCTTGCTCTTTCTTGCTTCTTGCCTCCATGATATGAGAACAAAACCCTGCACTTTCCCTTTCTCTACTTCCTGCCACTGTGTTCTGAAATGTGTGGTCCTGGCCTTACATGAACTAAACTCAAAATATCCAAACTGTGAGAAAATAAATTTTCCTTCCTATAAGTTATGTGATCAGGTATTTGGAGTATAGCAGTGAAAATGCTGACTACTACTATTCTAATACTATACTCTCCTCCATTTGTTTTGTGGTATGGGGTGGGGGTGAAACCCAGGGGCCTTCTACCTCTGGGCTCCACCCCCATACCTATTTTATATTTTATTTGGAAACAGGATCTCACTAAGTTGCTGAAAGGCTCACTAAGTAGCTGAGACTGGCTTTGAACCTGCATGATCCTCACGTCTCAGCCTCCCAAGTACTGGAATTACAAGTGTATGCCACCACACCTGGCTAGTCTCCTCCAGTTTGAACCTTATGTAAATGAAATAAAAAGTATATATTCTTTTAGGTCTGATGTTTTTATTTTCTTCCAGTAATTGGGACTGAACATGCTAGGTCCTGTGTATGCTAGGCAAGAATTCTAACACTGAGCTCCAGTTCTAGTCCTCTCTATGATTTTGAGACAAAGTCTTGCTAAGTTGTCCAGGCTGGCCTGGAACTTGGGATCCTCTTGCCTCAGGCTCACAAGCAGTTGAGAGTGTCCGATATTTTTTGATCAACACTATATTTGCAATATCCATTAATATTGTATTTTCCTTTTGAATATATCATCATAATTTGCATATTCATTCTATTGATAAGGAATATATGAATCATTTTCAGTTTGGAGTTATGAATATTATTTTGGTTATATGTATTTGAATTTCTGTTGGGTATATACATAGGATTAGAGATGCTGGATTGTGGGGAATGCATATTTTTTTTACTATTAATGATAATAGTTTTTTTTAAATGATTGACAATTATATCCTCATGAGCAATGTATAAGAATTCTTGTTTTTCCACATTTTTACTTATACTTGGTATTGTCAGTCTTTTTTTTTTTTGTGGTACTGGGGTTCCTGGAAGCCCTTCTACCTCCGGGCTACACTCCCAGACCTATTTTATATTTTTGAAACAGGGTCTCTTACGCCAGCGCGGCTGGCTTCGAACCTGCGCGATCCTCCTGTCTCCACCTCCCAAGCGCGGGGATTACAAGCGTGTGCCACCACGCCCGGCGAGTCTTTTTAATCATAGCCATTTTAGTAAGTGGTTTCGTACTAATATCTCATGGTTTCAATTGACATTTCTCAGAAGATGATTGAAGTTATGCTCTTTTTCATGTTTATTATCTATTTGGGTATCATCTGTGAAGTGCTTGTACAAATATTTTAACCTATGTTTTGTCAAGATATCTGTTAGAGATCTGTAGGAATTCTTTATATGCCCCAGCTACGAACTATTTTAAAAATTTTCAGGTTGCAAACCATTCCCAAGTCTATTGCTTACCTTTCTTTATAATACTCTTTGGTGAGCAGAAGTATTTTAATTTTTTTGGTGCATTATAGTCATACATCTTAATAGGGTACAAGATGGTAGAGGCATACATGCACACATCACTCATCTAGCCCTTCCCCAATTCCCACCTTATTCCCTCCCCCACCTCCTTCTCATGTTTGGCTTAGTGATTGATATGTTTGTGTATGTACATCATGTACATTTGGGGATTTCTCTTTTCCCTCTCCCATCCCCCTCAGTTAGGTCACCTTATTTGCTCATCTATGGTTTCTCCTTCCTCATTTAGAGTTCTTCCTATGACCCCTTTTTCCCCAGCTTCTGCATATTAGGGAGAGCATCCAGTTTTTTACTTTATGTGCCTGACTAAGCTCACTTAGCATAATGTTCTCTAGTTCCATCCATTTCCCTGTAAATGATGTAATTTTATTCTTCTTTATGGCTGAATAAAATTTCACTGTGTATATATCCCGTAGTTTTGTAATCTATTCATCTGCTGATGGACATTTTGGCTGGTTCCCTAGTTGGGCAATGGTGAATTGTGCTGATATGAACATAGATATGCATGCATTTGTTTGGTAGTTTGGTTTCCATTCATTTGTGTAGATACCCAGAAGTGGTATTGCTGGATCATATGGTAGGTTCATTCCCATTGTTCTGAGGATTCTCCATACTGTTTTCCAAAGTGGTTGCATTAATATGCAATCCTACCAACAATGTATTAGAGTTCCCACTTCTCCATACCCTTCCAAGCATCTGTTGTTATGTTTTTAGTGATTGCCATACTAGTTGGAGTTAGGTGAAATCTCAGAGTAGTTTTTATTTGCATCTCTCTGATTGCTAATGGGGTTGAACATTTTTTCATACATTTTTTGGCCATTTGAATCTCTTCTTTTTTCAAGTGTCTATTTTAGTTCACTTGCCCATTTCTTTTGTGGGTCTGGGGATGGAAACCAGAGGCATTCGACCTCCAAGCTACACCTCCTGCCCTAAATTTTATTCTTTTATTTTGAAACCAGGTCTCACTGAGTTGCAGAGGGCCTTACTAAGTAGCTAAGGCTGTCCGCAAACTGCGATCCTCAGGTCTCAGCCTCCCGAATGCTGGAATTACAAGTGTGCACCAACATGCCCGGCACTTGCCCATTTTTTGATTGAGATTTTTTTTAGCTGTGAGTTTCTTGAGTTATCTGTATATTCTAGATATTAGTCCTTATCAAAGGAATAGTTGGCAAAATGTTTCTCTCATTCTATCAGCTCTTTATTGAGGTTCTTGATGGTTTCCTTTGCTCTTCAGTTTAATGAGATCTTACATATTGATCTACCTTTTAGTTTCTTGTGCCTTTGGGGTCTTATTGAGAAAGTTTTTATCTGCGCCTATGTGTTGAAGTGTTGGACCAATGTCCTCTTCAAGAAGCTGCAAAATCTCTGGTATGATTTCCAAGTCTTTGATCCATCTTGAATTGACTTTTGTGCAGGGTGAGAAAGTGGAGTTTATTTCCATTTTTCTGCTTACACCATTTGTTAAACAGGCTCTCTTTTTTCCAGTGTATGTTTTCGGCCCCTTTGTCAAAAATCAATTGGCCATAAGTGTGCTATTTGTTTCTGTGTCTTATATTCTTGCCTATTGGTCTATGTATCTGTTTTTGTGCTAGTACCATACTGTTTTAATTATGGCTTTGTATTATAGTTTTAAGTCAGGGATTGTGATGCCTCCTACATAGTTTTTGTTGCTGAGAATTACTCTTTTTTGGGGGCTAGTCTGGTTTTTTGTTGTCTCAAATGAATTTAAGGACTGATTTTTCTACATCTATGAGGAATGATCTTGGTAATTTAATGTGCATTGCAGTGAATCTGTAGATCACTTTTGGAAGAATGGCCATTTTGATGATATTTATTCTGCCTATTCAAGAACATGGAAAATCTTTCCATCTCCTAAGGGCTTCTTCAATTTCTTTTTTCAGTGTTTTATAATTATCTTTATAGAGGCTTTTTACCTTATTGGTTAGCTTTATTCTGAAGTATTTTATTTTTTGTGGGATATTGTGAGTGGAAATGTTTTCTGGATCTCTTTTTCAGTATATTTGTGGTTGGTATACAGGAAAGCTTCTGATTTTTAATGTTGATTTTTGTATCCAGAAACTTTGCTGAATTTGTTGATCAGTTATATAAGTTTTTTGGTTGAGTTTGTTTGGTCTTCTAAGTGTAGTATCATGTCATCTGCAAATAGTGATAGTATTTATTTATTTATTTTTGGTGGTACTGGGGTTCCTGGAAACCCTTCTTCTTCTGGGCTACACTCCCAGACACCTACTTTTTATATTTTTATTTGGAAACAGGGTCCCTTAAGCCAGCAAGTCTGGCTTCAAATCTTAGCAATCCTCCTGTCTCCGTATCCCAAGCACGGGGATTACAAGCATGCACCACCAATCCCGGCTCACCACACCCGGCTAGTCTTTATTTTAATGTGTCAAATTTATTATAGTTTTCCTTGTCTAGTGGTTTTTGTTTTATATTTAGGAAATAGTTTCCTAACTTGAGGTCATGTATATGTTCTCCTGTATTGTTTTCAAGAAGCTTTATATTTTTTGCCATCTTATTTATTTATTGTGGTACTGGGGATGGAACCGAGGGTCATTATACCTCTGAGCTACACCCTCAGCCATATTTTTCAGTCTTTTTATTTTTGAAACAGGGTCTCGCTGAGTTGCAAAAGTTCTTGCTAAGTAGTTGAGCCTGCCTGCGCACCATTATCCTACAGTCTCAGCCTCCCAAATGCTGGGATTACAAGCATGCACCACCATGCCCAGCTTTGCCATTTGCATTTAGATCTACTATCCACCTGGAATTGATTTTTGTGCTTGATGAGATATAGAAGTCAATTTCTACTTTTCTCCATATAAATATTCAACTGATTTAGTACCATTTCTTATAAGAACTTTATTATACTTCTCTACATTCTCACCTTTGTCATAAATCAAGTGTTCATATATGTGCAAGATTGTTTCTGAACTGTTTGTATTCTATTGATTTATTTGTCATTAGTCTGTTTTATTATAACAAAATAACTAAGGTTGGATTTTTATTAAAAAAGAGGTTTACTTAGCTCACAATTTTGGGGATTTGAGAACATAGCATCAGTTTTACTCTGGTGAAGTCTCTCTTGGCTGGGTCACAACATGACAGAGAAGTGGAAAGTGAAATGACTACATGTGGAAGAGGGCAATTTTGCATGGTATTGTCTCATTGCATAGCAACCTACTTTGTGAAAATGAACTCACTTTGTGAGAAAAGCATTAATCCTTTCAGAAGGTGGCACCATCAATGATCTAATTACTTCACACTAGACCCTATATCTTAAGAGTTCCACCATTTCAACACTGCCACAATAAGGACAAAACCTCGAGCAAGAACACAAACCTTTGAGGAGCAAACTACATCCAAATCACAGCTTACCACTACCACAGTCTTAATAACTGGACCTTATAATAAACTTGTTATTTGGACAAACAATCCCTTCCATGTCATTTCTTCTTTTAAAGTATCTTGGACATTCTTGGCCCTTTGCATTTTATGTATATTTTTAGAATTTTTTGTTCTAAAAAGTTTCACAAAAACAAACAAAAAATGGCTGGGATTTATATTCAAACTGTATTGAATCTAAAAATCAATTTAGAAGAACTCTCATATTTAAAATATTCAGTCTTCTAATCCATGAATGTGGTATTTCCTCCATTTATGTAAATTTATTTTTCTTTTTTTATTTTTTATTGGTGCACTGTATTCATACATCATAGTGGGATACAAACTTTTGTAGACATACATGCACACATCGCCCAGTCAGCCCCTACCCGATCCCCACCCCATTCTCTCCCCATCCCTCCCTCCCATGCTTGGATTAGTGGTTGACATCTAGTATTATAGCAATTTATCCAAAATTAAAAATGATAATCTCACATAACAGTTTCATTTGTCTGATACCAAGCTTTTGATGACTTAAAGATAACATTTCAATATTTCTTTTTACTTTCTTTCTTACCAGAGAATATTTTTTCTATTTTTTTAGGTGAAACTATTATATATTTATATATTTATTTTTCAGAAAAACAAATCTATCCTAATATGGAAAATGGACTCTAGATATTCAAAACGATCTTGAAAAAGAACAAAGCTAGAAGATATATATTTTCTGATTTCAAACCATATAAAGCTACAATAATTGAAACAGTGTAGTACTATTCTAAAGGCAGATATATAAACCATTGGAGTTAAATAAAAGCCTAGAGCTAAATTCTTCCCTATATTGTCAAGTTATTTTTGACAAGGATTCCACGAACATTTGGTGGTGGAAATAATAATCTTTTAACTAAATATTGTTGAAACATAATAATTACATGGAAAAGAATAAAGTTGGACCCTTACCTAATCCCATATACAAATATTAACTCAAAATAGATAAAAGACCTAAATATAAATCTTAAGACTATAAACTTTTAGGAGAAAATCTGGGTCATAAAACCTCACAACATTGAAATTGGCAGTGATTTCTTGGATATGATTTCAATGGCACAGGCAACAGAAGAATATACAAACTCCCTAAAAAATAAAAAAAATATTGTATATCCAAAGACAATGTAAACAGAGTTAACAGTTACTAATAGAATGGGATAAAATATTCCCAAATGCTATATATGAAGGTATATTAATATTCCAACTAGAAATCCTAAAAATTAACAACAATAAAGGCAAACAATACCATTTAGAGATAGGTAAAAGACTAACATAAGTAATGAATCTCCACAGATAACCAATCTTAGTTGTCTGTTGGATGGAAACACTTGTTTCTCTGGTTCTGGTGTGTGTTACCTATTTCTTCTTTGTAGTTAATCTCTTTGAGTATTTTCTCTAGTGCTGGTTTTTTTTTTTAATTTATTTATTTTTTAAATTGGTGCATTGTAGTCATATATCAATCACATTGGAGTACAAGACTTGAGAGGATATACAAGCACACATCATCCAATTAGCCCTCCTCCAGCCCCCATCCCATTCCCTCCCCCTCCCTCCATCCCACACTTCTTTGGTGATTTACTTTGATACATTTGTTTATGTACCTCTTGCGTTTTAAAGAGGCTCCGTCCTCCAGTATTACATACCCTCTGATTGGTCACATTAGTTGCTTCACTATAGGGCCCTTTCTATAGCTCAACCTCTTCCTGTTGCCCTTTTCCTCCTAGTTATTGCTGATTAAGAGAAGCGTCTGATTTATATTTTCTGCGATATTTCTCTGTGCATGCTGCGTTGCAAGTACCAATCCCACTCTTGATGGTCCCAGTAGTGGTCTGGCTACTCAGTGGACTGATCCAGACCTCGCTGGCTCAAGCAGCGGCCTTGCCTCATGGGAGGCCCCAGTTCTGGTCTCGCTGGCCCCTGAACCGGTCTAACCCCTAAGCTGGCTTTGGTCCCAGCCTTGGAGGCCGCAGGAGTGAACTTGCCTCACGCCAGGCTCCGATGCTGGCCATTGGCCCCTGCACCGGTCTAACCGCTTGGCAGGATTCCAATCCTGGAGGCTCCAGCACCGGCCTAGCCTCATGGCAGGCTCCAATGCCGGCCTCGTTGGCCCCAGCACCAGCCTAACCCCTCGGCAGGCTCCGATCCCGGCCTCGGAGGCCCCAGCACTGGTCATGCCTCAAGGCAGGCTCTGATGCCGGCCTCACTGGCCCCAGCACCGGCCTAAACCCTTGGCAGGCTCTTATCCTGGCCTCGGAGGCCCCAGTACCGGCCTTGCCTCACGGCAGGCTCTGATGCCGGCCTCGCTGGCTCCAGCACTGGCCTAACCCCTCGGCAGGATCTTATCCTGGCCTCAAGGCCCCAGTACCGGCCCTGCCTCAAGGCAGGCTCCTATGCCGGCCTCACTGGCCCCAGCAGCGGCCTAACCCCTCGTCAGGCTCCGATCCCGGCCTCGGAGGCCCCAGCACTGGTCATGCCTCACTGCAGGCTCCGATGCCGGCCTCGCTGGCCCCAGCACCGGCCTAACCCCTCGTCAGGCTCTTATCCTGGCCTCGGAGGCCCCAGTACCGGCCTTGCCTCACGGCACTCTCCAATGCCGGCCTCACTGGCCCCAGCACCGGCCTAACCCCTCAGCAGGTTCTGATCCCGGCCTCGGAGACCCCAGCACTGGTCATGCCTCACGGCAGGCTCCAATGCCGGCCTCACTGGCCCCAGCACCGGCCTAACCCCTCGGCAGGCTCTTATCCTGGCCTCGGAGGCCCCAGTACCGGCCTTGCCTCAAGGCAGGCTCCGATGCCGGCCTCACTGGCCCCAGCACCGGCCTAACCCCTCGGCAGGCTCTTATCCTGGCCTCGGAGGCCCCAGTACCGGCCTTGCCTCAAGGCAGGCTCCGATGCCGGCCTCACTGGCCCCAGCAGTGGCCTAACCCCTCAGCAGGTTCCGATCCCGGCCTCGGAGACCCCAGCACTGGTCATGCCTCACGGCAGGCTCCGATGCCGGCCTCGCTGGCCCCAGCACCGGCCTAACCCCTTGGCAGGCTCCGATCCCGGATTTGGAGGCCCCAGTACTGGTCATGCATCAAGGCAGGCTCCGATGCCGGCCTCGCTGGCCCCAGCACCGGCCTAACCTCTCGGCAGGCTCTTATCCTGGCCTCGGAGGCCCGAGTACCGGCCTTGCCTCACGGCACTCTCCAATGCCGGCCTCACTGGCCCCAGCACCGGCCTAACCCCTTGGCAGGCTCCGATCCCGGCTTCGGAGGCCCCAGCACTGGTCATGCCTCACGGCAGGCTCCGCTGCCAACCTCGCTGGCCCCAGCACCGGCCTAACCCCTCGGCAGGCTCTTATCCTGGCCTAGGGGGCCCCAGTACCGGCCTTGCCTCACGGCAGGCTCCGATGCCGGCCTCACTGGCCCCAGCACCGGCCTAACCCCTCGGCAGGCTCCGATCCCGGCCTCGGAGGCCCCAGCACTGGTCATGCCTCAAGGCAGGCTCCGACGCTGGCCTTGCTGTCCCCAGCACCGGCCTAACCCCTCGGCAGGCTCTTATCCTGGCCTCGGAGGCCCCAGTACCGGCCTTGCCTCACGACAGGCTCCGATGCCGGCCTCGCTGGCCCCAGCACCGGCCTAACCCCTCGGCAGGCTCTTATCCTGGCCTCGAGGCCCCAGTACCGGCCCTGCCTCAAGGCAGGCTCCTATGCCGGCCTCACTGGCCCCAGCAGCGGCCTAACCCCTCGGCAGGCTCCGATCCCGGCCTCGGAGGCCCCAGCACTGGTCATGCCTCACTGCAGGCTCCGATGCCGGCCTCGCTGGCCCCAGCACCGGCCTAACCCCTTGGCAGGCTCCTATCCCGGATTTGGAGGCCCCAGCACTGGTCATGCATCAAGGCAGGCTCCGATGCCGGCCTCGCTGGCCCCAGCACCGGCCTAACCTCTCGGCAGGCTCTTATCCTGGCCTCGGAGGCCCCAGTACCGGCCTTGCCTCACGGCACTCTCCAATGCCGGCCTCACTGGCCCCAGCACCGGCCTAACCCCTCGGCAGGTTCCGATCCCGGCCTCGGAGGCCCCAGCACTGGTCATGCCTCACGGCAGGCTCTGATGCCGGCCTCGCTGGCCCTAGCACCGGCCTAACCCCTCGGCAGACTCTTATCCTGGCCTCGGAGGCCCCAGTACCGGCCTTGCCTCAAGGCAGTCTCCGATGCCGGCCTCACTGGCCCCAGCACCGGCCTAACCCTTCGGCAGGCTCTTATCCTGGCGTCGGAGGCCCCAGTACCGGCCTTGCCTCAAGGCAGGCTCCGATGCCGGCCTCAATGGCCCCAGCAGCGGCCTAACCCCTCGGCAGGCTCTGATCCCGGCTTCGGAGGCCCCAGCACTGGTCATGCCTCACGGCAGGCTCCGCTGCCAACCTCGCTGGCCCCAGCACCAGCCTAACCCCTCGGCAGGCTCTTATCCTGGCCTCGAGGCTCCAGTACCGGCCTTGCCTCAAGGCAGGCTCCGATGCCGGACTCGCTGGCCCCAGCACCGGCCTAACCCCTCGGCAGGCTCTTATCCTGGCCTCGAGGCCCCAGTACCGGCCTTGCCTCAAGGCAGGCTCCGATGCCGGACTCGCTGGCCCCAGCACCGGCCTAACCCCTCGGCAGGCTCTTATCCTGGCCTCGAGGCCCCAGTACCGGCCTTGCCTAAAGGCAGGCTCCGATGCCGGCCTCGCTGGCCCCAGCACCGGCCTAACCCCTCGGCAGGCTCTTATCCTGGCCTCGGAGGCCCTAGTACTGGCCTTGCCTCAAGGCAGGCTCCGATGCCGGCCTCACTGGCCCCATCTAGTGCTGGTTTTGAAGACATAAATTCCTTCAGTTTCTGTTTGTCATGGAAGCTTCTTATTTCTCCATCTAATTTGATAGAAAGTTTTGCTGGGTAGGAAATTTTTGGCTGGAAGTTGTTTTTTTTCAGAGTTTGGAATATGTTCCTCCAAGCCCTTCTGGCTCTCATGACTTGGTTTGGGAAGTCTGGAGTGATTCTAATTGGTTTGCCTCTGAATGTCACTTGGCCCTTTGTTTTTGTTGCCTTTAAGATTCTCTGCTTGGCTTCCACATTGGTCATTTTGACAATTATGTGGCGTGGGGATCCTCTTCTCCGATCCTGTCTAAAGGGAGTTCTATAAGTTTCCTGGACCTGTTTATCAACCTCTTGCTCTATGTTTGGAAAATTTTCTGCTATTACTTCCTTGAAGAGATTGTTGATCCCTTTGGTTTCACTTTCTTTTCCCTCCTCTATTCCAATTATTCTTAGGTTAGCTCTCTTAAAATGGGCCCATATTTCTTCAATATCAGATTCCTCCTGTCGGATATTTTTTCCTAGATTAGAAACTATGCGTTCATTTTTGGAATGATCATCTTCTAAGAGCGAGATTCTGTTCTCCATGTGGTCTAATCGGTTGTTTGTGCTTTGAATTGAGGCCTTTACTTCATTAATTGCATCCTTTATCTCTTTTTGGCTCTCTCTGAGTTCTTTTCGAAGCACCTCTATTATTTCTACAGTTATTTTCCTGATTTGATCTTCTAGAAATCTCTGATTTTCTGTTTTATCGGGTTCTGATGTTGTGGGGTTGTGGGCATTCATTGCTCCAGTATTATTCCTCTTTCCCATGATTTCGGAAGTTTGTGCCTTCTCTGGGTTCTTCCCTTGGGTTACTATGACTTCACTTAAGGTGTTCTGGATCTCGAGTCAGTAGTATCTCAGACCCCACTACTCCTTTACTGGGTTGTATCACAGAGTCTCCGACCCAGAGAGTCGATAGAGGCTGCTTTAGACTGTGGGGGGTGCCAGGTTGCACGTTCTCCTATGGTGTGATATCTCTGCCACCGCCACTCCCCCACTGGGTCAAGTCCCAGGGAGTACAGTACTGGGATTTCTCCTCTGTGGCCCGCAATTTGACTCACTGTTCTTGAGTATGCAGATGTAGCTGTACTGGATTCGATGAATTCTCTGCTGCTGCTGCCGGTGGCAATATGGCGCCGCTGCTACGCCCTCGGCAGTGAGGCTGGCGTATTTCTTCTTGGTTTTGATTTCCACTCTGAATCCCTGCAGCGTGTGCTGAGCTCAGCCACTGGGAGCTTTAGATTTTACCTGCGGCTAGAAATCCCGCCTGGCTGTTCCGCAGCGCCTTACCTCAGCTTGCTGTAGCCGTCAGGTGAAGTCGCTGCTGCTGCAGGCAGTATGGCGCTGCTGACGTGGCCTCGGGCGTGAGGCCAGTGTATCTCCTCTGTGGCTCTGAGCTCTGTTCTCAGTCCGCTTTCTCTCTGGAGCCTGGTGATTTTTTTGTTTCTCTGGTGATGGTGTTTTCTGGCTATGAAAGGCGCTGATTTTGTGGTAATGGAGATTAGTTGTTAGCGGGGCTCTTAAGCCCTGCTCTTCTCGGTCGCCATTTTCCCGGAAGTCTCCTTAATTTTTCTTGATAATACTTTTTACTTTTCTATATAGAAGTTTTATAAACATTTTCTTAGATTTATTCCAAGTTTTTAAATTATATTTTATGCCACTGTAGTTGGTACTATGGTGGATATTTGATCCACCATCCAAATCTCATTTTAGAAATGGAAGACTTATTCTCTTAACTTCTGAGAGTACTTTCAGAAGACAGAGCTCATCTGAGAGTCATCTT
The DNA here is from genome assembly GCF_963383645.1 of Muscardinus avellanarius. Classification (NCBI taxonomy): domain Eukaryota; kingdom Metazoa; phylum Chordata; class Mammalia; order Rodentia; family Gliridae; genus Muscardinus; species Muscardinus avellanarius. The sequence continues at coordinate 108,620,353 of NC_137792.1, forward strand.
TTGAATTTTCCTTGGTTGAGGAAAAATGTCTCACTCAAGGAGGAGCGCCCTTCCAGGGCAGCCTACATCCAATGACTAACAAATGTGAACTGTAAGTTCTTTTCCTTCTTCCCAAATTGGGAAAACATCAAAGGGTCATATCTGTTCTAGAATTTAGTTGAAGTCCTAGGGTTTTTTTCTTATGGTGACTTTTCCTCTTTTATTGAATATGTGTTGATCCCCAAAGCACTTCATCATAAAATCTCTGTAGGGTAATCATATTTTTTCAGTCTGTGTCATAGGAAACCCAACATGGAGGTTATATAGATTAAATTGATTTCTACTAATGTTTAGAAATCTAGTTTATATATTGATGCTGTATACGGAAACTTGCTGAAATCACTTATTAATCTTAATTATTTATCTGTAACTTCCTTTAGGTTTTTCTGTATGGCTGTTAGTGAATATGGTACATTTTAATATTATTTTATTCTTTTTTTTTAAACTGCAGATGTATTTTTTTCTTATCCTATTGTACTGACTTTCTTATCTTATTAAAATTTCAGAATAATGTTGAATAGAAGTAGAGTTAGCAGGAATCCTTATTCTCTTCCCAATCTCAGGGGGAAAGTTTTAACATTTCACTGTTAGGTTTGATGCTTGTTGTATATTTATTATTAGTTTTTATGACATTTATTTATTTATTTATTTATTGTGGTGCTGAGGATTGAACCCAGAGGCATTCTACTTCCAAGATATACCCCAGCTCCATTTTATTTTTTATTTTGATTGAGTTTTGTTAAGGTGCTGAGACTGGCCTTGAATCTGTGTTCCTTTTGTTTTAGCCTCCCAACTACTGGGATTACAGATGTCCACCACTGCACCCAGTTGACTTTTATCAATTTAAAAACTTTCACTTCTAGTCCTAGTTTACTGAGAGTTTTATTTTATTCATGAGCATTTTTATCATACTATCACATGGTTTCTATGACTTTTCTCCTTTATTCTATTAATGTGGTAGTAATCCAATCTTGCATTTCTAGGATAAATCCTACTTTGCCCCCAGTGTCCTATTCAGTTTATATATGGCTTGATTTCTTTTGCTAACACTGCATCTATATCTACAAGTTAAATTACTTTGCATCTATATCTACAAGTTAAATTATTATGTAATTTACTTTTATTGTCAAGTTTCTATTTCAAGGCTATGCTGTCCTTATAATAGCTTAAAATTATTTTTTTAAAATTTTTGTCTGTGAAAGCTCATGTAGTTGCAGTCAGCTTTTTTTTATCACTATGGTCAAAATACCTGACATGTACAATTTAGAGAAGGAAAGGTTAATTCTGGTTCACAGTTTTAGAGGTTCAGTTTATGGTTGGCTAGTTCCAAGGCAGAAAATATGGTAGCAGGGCATGTGGTAGATAAAAGTTACTTTATTAAGGAATCCAGAAACAGAAAAGAAAAGGAGACTAGGAGCATATATGATCCCTAAGGCTATGCCACCAGAGACCTACCTCCTCCAGCCATTCCCCAACTCTGAACCTTCTTACACTGAGGATGTATGCTTTGCATGCATGAGCTTTTAGGGGGACATTCTAAATCCAAACCATATTAGTAGTATTGGAAATATTTCTACTCTAAAAGTTTGGTAGAATTGATGAAATGATATTGCCCTTGGATGGGATTAAATCGTATGTTTTATACCTTGGTGGATATAGGACTTTTCAGCAATACCTACCAAAAATAGGAATAAATCTGACTAAGGAGGTGTGATATCTGGACACCAAAAAATATAAAACAATGATAAAATATATTGAAGAAAATAGATAAATGGAAATTTATCACATGTTCATTGACTGGAAGATTAAAATTGTTAAGATGACTATAATACTCAAAGAGACCTGCCAATTTGATGCAATCCCCATCAAAGTTCCAATGATATTTGTCACAAAGATAGATAAAAAAGTCCTATAATTTCTATGGAGCCATAAAGATCTGAAATAAACAAAGTAATATTAAGCAAAAACCAAAACAACAAAAAAGCAAAGCTGGATGCATCACAGTACCTGACTTCAAAATATACTACAAAGCTATAGTAATCAAATACCATAGTACTGACTGACATGAAAACAGATAAACAGCTCAATGGAACAGAATAGAGGGCCTAGAAATAAATCCATGCATTTATGGTCAACTGATGTGGCAAAAGTGCCAAGAACACACAATGGGGAAATGAAATTCTCATCAATACATGGCATAAGGAAAACTGGAAAGCCACATGCAAAAGAATGAAATTAGATCCTTATGTTACACAACATACAAAAATTAACTCAAAACTACTAAAAGAAAGCATAGGGGGAAATCTCCATGATATTTGTCTGGGCAATCATTTTTTCTTTTGATATGACTCAAAAAGCAAAAAAGCAGAAATAGGTCAATGAACTTACATCAAACTAAAAACCTGCACAGCAAAGGAAACAGTCAGCAGAGTGAAAAGACAACTTATAGAATGTGATATTAGCAGATCATATACTTGTACAATCATAAGGGATTAATATCTAAAGCTCAAAAAAACTCAATAATAAGAAAACAGATAATCCTGTTAGAAGATGGGCAAATAGTCTGAATAAGTATTTCTCAAAAGGAGCCATATAACAAGTGTATAGAAACATGTTTAACATCACTGATCATCAGGGGAATGCAAATAAAAACACAAGTGAGATACCACCTCACGCCTGTTATAATGGCTATTATAAAAAGCAGAAGTTCTCAAGTTTTGGTAAGGATGTAGAAAAAATGGAACTATTGTACACTGTTGGTAGGAATATAAAATTAGTGTAACCATATGGAAAGATGTATATATTTCTAAAAAAAGAACTATTATATGATTCAGTAATGCTCCTGCTGGGTATATATCCAAAGGATGTAAAATCAGAATATCAGCACTCCCCTGTTTGTTGTGGCACTATTCACAGTAGCCAAGATATAGAATCAATGCAAGTCTTTATCAAAAATTGAATACTATTGTAATACTATTCAGCATTTAAAATGAAAGAAGTCCTGACATTTGTGACAACATGGGTGAATCTAGAGGACATTTTGCTAAGTGGAATAAACCAAAAATTTTATAGCCACTTAATCTGTGTAAGATATTGTTATTGCTTTATAGGAATATTGATATTGTCTCTATGTTGACCTCTTTATTACTTTTCATTTTTAATACCAGCTCAAGTTTCCATGGGATAATTTTCTGCTTTAAAAACTCCCATGAATATATCCTTTAGTATGTCTGCTAATGATAATTTTAAAAATTTTTAACAGAGCAGGGGATCATTCCACCACTGAGCTACAACTGTAGCCCAATTGATAACCTTTTAAGTTTCTGCTTAATTGAAAATGTCTTTATTTTATCTTAATTTTTGAGGAATACTTTTTACTAGGTATAGAATTCTAGATTAGCAGAATTTTTTTATAATTTTGAAGATACCATGTTATTGCCTACTGGCTCTTATTTATTGACTGGGAAAAAGCTGAGATTTATATATTTGCTTCTTTGAAAGAAATTGCCTTTTTCTCTGAACTTTTCTGTAGTGGGGATTAAATCCAGGGACATTCTACCTCCGAGATACACCCTTACTGATTTTATTTTTGTATTTTGAAACAGGGTCTCGCTAAGGTGATGAGGGTCTCATTAAGTTGCAGGGTCTGGCCTTGAACTTATGATCCCCTATCTCAGCCTTCCATATTCTGGATTGTAGGCTTGTAATACCATGCCTGAATTCTCTTAAAGTTTTTAATTTCTTTCTTTCCATTTCATTCATTTCCCATGATGTATTTAGATGAGGTTTCTTTTTATCTCTTTTCTTTGGGGTTCGAAGTATTTGAATCTATGGCTTGTTTTTTGCCAGTTCTGAAAAATTCTTAGCTATTTTCTCGCCCAGTATTGTTCTTACCTCATTCTCATTTATTCTCATTCATATTCTCTCTCTCTCTCTCTCTCTCTCTCTCTCTCTCTCTCTCTCTCTCTCATCCACTCTTCCTACTTACGTTATTCATTATTTCTCTTTTCACTTTTGTCTAATCTCCTACTAAAATCACCCATTGAGTTCTCAACATCACTTATCACATATATTCTTATTTCTATAATTTTCATTTGGTTCTTTTTCTTGTGATGCTGGAGCTTGAACCCAGGACCTTGTACATGCTAGCGAAGCACCTCATCACTGAGCCATATCCCCAGCTCTTGATTCTTTTTGAAAGAGTATTTGGTTATTTGCCATAATACTACAGGTTCATTGCCATTCTGCATGGCTGCATTGCCTTTTAGTAACAGTATATATAAATGTCCCAACTTTCTTATAATCTTCAGTAGGAAATTTACTACAAATTACTTATCCTTCCATTACAAGAAGCAGAGTAATCTCCTCTGGGTAGAGAAGTATACATTGTATAAAGCACTGGAGCCAGGCATGGTGGCACATGTAATCCTAGTACTTGGAAGGCTGAGACAGGAGGATTGAAGATTTGAGGTTAGCCTCAGCAACTTTACAAGGCCCTCAGCAACCTATCAGATCCTGTGTCACAAATGAAAATGAAAGCTGGGCGTGTGGTGCACGCTTGTAATCCCCGCGCTTGGGAGGCAGAGACAGCAGGATCGCGCTGGTTCGAAGCCAACTGCACTGGCTTAAGAGACCCTGTTTCCAAATAAAATATAAAATAGGTCTGGGAGTGTAACCCAGAGATTGAAGGGTCTCCAGGAACCCCAGTACCGCCAAAAACAAAACAAAACAAAACAAAACAAAAAAACCCAAAAACAAAAACAAAAAACAAAACTGAAAATGAAAAGGGCTTGGGGTGTAGTTCAGAGGTAGAATGTCCCTGAGTTCATCCCACAGTAAACACACACACAGGAAATATAACTGCTGAATGGGCTGGAGAGGAATCCTGAAATCACAGATCACGGTCAAGTGAATAAGAAAGTACAGTATAATACAATTTGATAATACAATGAGAGGATTGATCATAGGATGATCTAGAGCACTAAGGAGGCATACCTGACCCAAACAGTTTTGCTGCTCTGAGTATTGAAAGAAGGGGCATTGCACTGTGCTACATCCCCAGCTCTTGTTATATAAGTATATGTGTATACATACGTATATATACATTTTTAAAATTTTTGAGACAATGTCTTTAAAAGTTGCCTAAACCCCGACACAGACTTTTAAAATTAAGGAAAATTTTCTTCATAAAGCATCTTTTGAGCCTTAACCTGAAAAATAAGTAAGAATTATCTTGGATAAGACTGTTTCAGGCAATAGGAATAGGATGTACAATGGCCTGTAGGTGAAAGAGAACATGGAATATTCAGAGAACAGAAACACTGTTTCTGCAAAGATATAATTTTAAAATAGGATGGTACTGGTTGTAAAGATAGGTATGGAGATCAATGGAACAGAATGGTTCAGAGATAAACCCATAAATTGTAATCAATTGATTTTTTATAATACTAGGGATTGAACATAGTGCTTTGTGCATTTTAGCCAAGTGCTCTGAAACTGAGCTTTACCCCCAAATCTTAGTATTTTCTTTTGAGATAGGGTCTTGCTAAGTTGCCAAGAGTGACCTTGATTTTGTGATCCTCTTGTCTGACCCTCCCATAAAGCTGAGATTACAGGCATGTGTGACCAACACCTAGCAATCAATTGATTTATAATAAACCATCATGTTCAACCAATGGTTCTGGGAAAATTGTATTTCCACATTAAAAAATGAACATTAAAAACAGGTAATATTTAGGCATGGCAGCACATACCTGTAATCTCAGCTACTCTGGAGTCTGAGCAGTGGACAAGGCAGGAAGATTGCACACTTGTGGCCAGCTTTAGCAACTTAGCAAAACCCTGTATCAAAATGAAAAAATATTTAAATTGTGTGTAGCTCAGTGGTAGGGAGTACTTGCCTAGTGTACACAAGGCTTGGGGTTTACCCTCTGTTAACACAAAAAATAAAAATGCAATAGTCCTAAATAGATATTTCTCAAAAGAAGACATATAAATGGCCAACAGGGCCAGGTGTGGTGGCGCACACTTGTAATCCCTGCACTTGGGAGGCTGAGACAGGAGTATCAAACAGGTTTGAAGCCAGCCTCAGCTACTTACTGAGGCTCTCAGCAACTTAGTGACACCCTGTTTCCAAATAAAGTATAAAAAATAGGTCTGGGAGTATGGCCCGGAGGTAGAAAGCCCCTGTGTTCTACCCCCAGTACCACACACACAAAAAAAAATGGCCAACAGGTGTTATGAGGGTTGAGTATCATTAATCATCAGGGATTTGCAAATCAAAACCTCAGTGAGATATTGCCTCACCCTGGTAAGAATGGCTGATATAAAAAAAGTATAAAGATAACAAGTGCTGGAGAGAATGTAGGGAAAGGGAACCATTACACACTGTTGGTTGCAACATACATTATTACATCCAGTATGGAAAACCATATATAGGTTCCTCAAAAACAAAAAAAGTAGACTGAGGTGCCATTTCATACCCATAAAATGGCTAGAAAGAAAAAGACAAGAAGTGGAGACATGAAGAAATGTGAACTCTCACATATTGCTGGTAGGAATGTAAATTGATGTGTTTTTTGTTGGGGGGAGAATAGCTCCTTAATAAGTTAACACAGAATTACTATAGGGCCCAGCAATCTCACTCCTAAGCATATACACAAAAGAATTGAAAACATATGTTCACACAAAAACCTCTATATGAATGTGCATAGCAGCATTATTCATAATGGCCAAAAAGTGGAAACAACCCAAATGTCTCATGAATAAATAAACAAAATGTGGCATAATATTCTATACAATATATTTCAGCCATAAAAAGGAATGAAGTATGAAAACATGCTATAAGATGGCTGAACCTCAAAAATATTATGCTAAGTAAATGAAACCAGTTATAGAAACTGCATTATATTATTACATTTGTGTGACATGCCCAGAATAGGCAAATATATAGGAACAAAATTTAGATTAATGGATATCTGTTGTGAGTGGCAGGGGTGTGGATTTACTAAATATGGGCATGAGGGTACTTACTGGGGGATGAAAATATCGTGAAACTGATTTACTAGAGCCAAGGTAGTATCATTGGAACTTAAAAGAAATAATGCAAGAGCTGTGATGAAGTTACATAATTCAATATAATTACTAAAAATCAGTGATTTGTGTACCTAAAGTAGATGAATTAAAAAAATTATTGTTGCATTGTAGACATACATCTTAGTGGAGTACAAGATGGTGGAGGCACACATGCATACATCACCCATTAGGCCTTACCCAGTTCCTGCCTCATTTCCTCCCCCTCCCTCCTTTTCATGTTTGGCTTAGTGACTGACTTTGATATGTTTGTTAATGTATATAATGTACATTAGGTATATGTATTATATGTAAATAAACATTATCTTAAAAAGTGGCACATATAAAATTATGGATAAATGTGTAAGGAATTTTGGTTTCTGAGTTATGCCTATTTTTACAGGAACAGAATCTTCAAGATTTTTCATTTCAATTAGCCAAGTTCTTTTTTCCCTAATAGATGTATCTTGGGCATTGTCTTGGTTTGGATATAGAATATCTCCTGAAGAACTTGTGAATTGATGTTCAGAATTGACATAATTAAGTCACGCAGGTTGTAATCTCATTAGTGGATAGATGGATTTGCTGGATGGTAACCTAGGTAGGTTGGATGTAGCTGAAAGAGGTGGGTTCCTGGGGGTATAACGTTAAGGACTATGCTTGTGTCTTTGGATCCTCTTGATCTCTCTTGCTTCTAGCCTCCATAATGTGAGAGCAGAGCCCCTGATCCCTCTCTCTACCTGCCTTTACCATGCCCTGAAATACACCAATGCAACCAGCCTAACTTGGAATGAACCCCTGAAAGCTACACAACTGTGATCAAATAAATTTTCTTCCTTTAAATTGTGTGGTCATGTTTTTATTGTCATTGCAGTGAGAATGCTGACTAAAACAAGCCCCAACTCAATATCACCTCAGTTAGAAGCATCAGGTATGGTCTCCATAGAAATTGGAAAAAATACTGGTGTTTCTTATGTGTATTCCAAAGTGAGAATCTGATATTTATAGAATTGTAACTGGCCTAGTATAGTCCAAGCCTAGAGTGAACATGGGACATGCTATACTTTGAATGTCCCCTCCAAAACTCATGTTGAAATTTAATTGCCAATGAAACTGTATTAAGAGATGACCTTTAAGAAATGACCTTTAAAAGTGGCTCTACCCTCATGAATGAACTAATGCCATTATCATAGAGTGGTTTAGGCATCATGAGAGTAGGCTTATGATTAAAAGATCAGTTCAGCCCCCATTATCTTTCTGTCTTATGGGCTCACTTTACCTTCTGCCATGGGATGATGTGGTACAAAGGCCCTCATCAGATGCTAGTGCCATGCTCTTGGACTTTTCAGCCTTTAGAACTCTGAGAAATAAATTTATTTCCTTTATATACTATACAGTCTGTGATATTATAGCAACACAAAATGGACTAAGACAGGACCCATTACCTACTTGAACTAGAGTGGTTAGTGTTTCAGTCAGCATTCTTACTGCTATGATCCCCTAATACCTGATGACCACAACTTAGAGGAAGGAACTTGTTTACAGTTTTGAAGATATGTGAGGTTTCAATCCAGGTCACATCTCTGGAGCTCAGGGCCTCTGCTCTCTCACACCATGGAGGCCAGAGGGGGAGGGAGGGAGAGGGAGAGAGACAGACAGAGAGAGACAGAAAGAGGACAGGATGATGGATTATATATATTATATATATTATATATAGTATATATTATATTTATTATAATTTCCCAAAGCCACATCCATTATCTCTTCCCTAGCAACCAAGTTCCACCTCCCAACATGGCTGCCTTAGCCATGATGTGATGTCTGGGGAACATTCTAAATCTAAACCCAAATCATAATATTTGGCCCCTGGCCCCCAAGACTTCATGACAATCTTACAATGCAAAATGCATTTAGTTCATCTCTATAAGTTCCCATAATCTTAACAGTTCCAGTATAGCTCAAAAATATACTCTTGGCTTTGAGCCCCTTTAAAAATAAAATGGAAGTTATATGTATCCAATGTACAATGGAACAAAGTAAACATTTGCATTTCTAAAGAGAGGAATAAGGCCATAGGGGGGAAAAAAAAAGAAGAATGGGACAAAACAGGATCAGAATCCAGCAGGGAAAATATTAAATCTTATAGCTCCCCTTCTGGCATTCAGGGCACTTAGTGATGCCTCTATGGCATGTTTGATTGCAATTAGTGGCATACTTGGTTTTCTAGTCTGGTTCCATAGCTTGTAGCATGTAATCTTTCCAGGATGGCATTCCACGTTTCTGGCATTTCTTAATCATGGGAGTTTTCCTTGCAACTTTGGTTTCACCTTCACAATTTTACAAATTACCTCCTTTGGTCCCACTTTCAGGGATTCTAAACCTTCCACACATTGTCTTGAGTCCTTTGAAATCTGGGGGGGGGGGGGAAGTCTCCATAACCTTTTTACTCAAGCTAAGCAAGCATTGACCACCAGCATAAAAGGCTGTTACTCCATCTTTAATGATGGACACTGGACCCTTTTCAATCATGGCTGTGGACTCTCAGTAGTGGCCATCACTATGCTCTCTTTAATCATGGCTACCTAGGTAGACTCTGAGTGCCTTCTTTTAAAATGGCTGCTCTTGAATGTATTTCCATGGTTATGTACCTGGGCCTGAACTGCCCTGACCATATTCCTTTCTTTTTTTTTTCCCTTTGGTACTAGGGATGGAATCTAGAGGCTTACTATGTCTTGGCTATACCCCCAGACCTATTTTCTTTCTTATTTGGAAATAGGATCTCACTAAATTGCTGCAGCTGGCCTCAAACCTGCAATCCTCATGTCTCAGCCTCCCACGTACTGAAATTACAAGTATGCACTACCACACCATGCCTCATTCTTTGTTTCTGTGCAAGATATTTGCAGCATTTTAATTTGTTCCAACCTACCATCTCTTTGGACCTCAGTTTTACACATGCCTGTCTGGCCCAAATGCATATCTCTAAAGCCTTTCTGCAGTACACACAGTACAACTGGCTCTATGAAGACAAAATATTCATAATGAAGTCTGGATATTTTGCTGTTTTGAGATTTCTTCTGTCAGTTTAATCAGTCCATCATTTTAAAATTTGCCCTTGCACAAAGTTTCAGGATGTGCGCAAAAATGCTCTTAAGTTCTTTTCCAGAATGTAACACATGTGGCCTCTTACTCCATTTCCCTATGGAGTTTTCTTTGCCCTCTGAAATCTCCTGAGTACATTCTTTACAGACCACCTTTCTGTAGACATTCTACCCTTTCAATTTCTTCTCACAAATCAGTTACAAAGATGCACAAAACACATGATCAGGCTTAGATATAGCAGTAACCCTATTAGTCCAGTACCAATTTTTTTTTAGTCAGAATTTTCATTTCTATGACCATAAATACCTAATGACCACAACTTAGAGGAAGAGAGATTTATTTGCATACAGTTCTGAATATTTAATTAAATTAATTTTTTTTTGGTACTGTGGTTCCTAGAAGCCCTTCTACCTCCGGGCTACGCTCCCAGACCTATTTTTTATATATATTTTTTATTTGGAAACAGGGTCTCCTAAGCCAGCACGGCTGGCTTCGAACCTGCGTGATCCTCCTGTCTCTGCCTCTCAAGCGTGTGGATTACAAGCGTGCATCACCATGCCCAGCACAGTTCTGAATATTTTAGAGGTTTCAGTTCAGGTCACATCTGTGGAGTTCAGGACATGGTGGCCAGAGGCAGCAAGAGAGCAAGAGGGGATGTACTCTGCTCTCACATCATGGAAAACAATAGCAAAGAAATTGCAAGGAGAGGAGGGACATATATATAGTCCCCAAGACCATATCTCCATGAACTCCTCTGTAGCACCAATTCCCACCTCCAACATGGCTGCCTTGTCTATGGCATGAAATCTGAGGGACATTTAAAATTCAAGCCATTAGTGAGAATCTTAACCAGGTGTGGTGGTACATGCTTGTAATCCCAAATTTAGGAGACTGAGACAGGAACATTGCAGGTTTGAGAATAGCTTTAGCAATATGGCAAGATTCTCAGCAACCTAGTGAGACTCTGTTCCAAAAACAAAAAATAAAAAAGTACTAAGTATGAATATGTAGCTCATAGGTAGAATGCTACTAGGTTCAATCCCCAGTAATACACACACACACACACACACACACACACACACACACACACAATGTTGGCTCACAAGTGTGTCCTTCCATCTCTTTCCTTCTTCTCTGTCCTGCCACCTTCTTGCGTCTCTCTTTTCCTGTCTGTCTGTGTGTCTGTCTGTCTCTCACTTTTATTTTTCTGATAGAAATAGTTAATTATCAGATCCTACTTAAAATGTTTTTAGAGTTATGGAGTTAAAAATATATCATACAGCTCATCTATGAAAGTACTTCTTAACCAGGGGTGCATATTAGTCTTACCCATAGAACTTTTTCAAACATATGTGTCTCTGGCCATACTCACACATATCATCAGTGTATAAAGTGGAACTGTGAAACTGGGCATGGTGATACATGCCTGTAATCCCAGTACTTGGGGGGCTGAGACAGGAGGATCACAGGCTCCAGGCCAGTCTCAGCAACTTGAGAAGACCCTCAGTAGCTTAGTGAGATCCTGTTTCCAGGGATATAGAATGGAGGGAGAACATCCTTGGGATCAATCCCCAGTATAAATGAATAAATGAATGAATGAATGAATGGATGAATACAAAACAATGGGACCATGGACATATGTAGTTTGAAACAGAGGCTTCTCTGGTGATGCTGTTTCTCCTCCATTTGAGAGCTATTGCTATAAAGGAAGAAATAACAGCAAGAGTATAAACAAGATCAGATTTTGTTCCCTGTGCCTAACTTCACCTCCCTGTTACTGATTATTAGGCCTTTATTGCATGGGTTACTGGGCCTGACTTTGAAGATCATTGACCCATGAGCTTAGGCAGTAATAGATGCTTAAAGAACATCTCTAGTGTATATATATAATTTTGAAATCGTATATTTATATTATATATACATATATAGCATATCTAAGTATATATATATATATATATATATAATTTGGAAAATCAATTCATAAATTCTTTCTTTTGAGGAGAGAGGAATTAGAAATTTCAGTTGTCAGTTCCTCAGCCAGATAATAGTGTTGTGTGCTTGTAACAGCCAAGGAAGGAGGGTGGTTCCCTTTATTTTGTGGCTTCCTAGGGACTTCCCTGCTGCTAGCTTCTGAAACCACTTTAAAATAATAGGCTGCTGAGTAATTTTCTCCATGTACATCCACCTGTCAATGGGCCTGCCCTTCAGAGATGAAGAGTAATTTTTATTGGGGTGATGGTGTATTGCAGGGGTTGAAACCAGACAGCCACAATGAAATTGATTTCCAAAAGGAGATTACTTTTGAATTTTATTTTGTGGTTTGTGGACCATTATTCTTATTTCATCTTGCCACAGCAGTGGCCTACAAGGGCAATGGAAGCTGAAACATTACTAAGAGATTTGGATCAACCCACAAGGCTCTGTGACTAGAAGCATTACTTCTGGAGCACTTTTTGTTATATAGTCAAAATCCTTAAGATAGGGAATATGAGAGTTTCTTTTATAAGGGAGTATCTTAACACCTGTCACAGCTAGTCAAAGGGAGCTAAAGGAAGGGAGAGAGGAACAGAATTCAGGAATTACCTCAATTTTATTGAGTCCTTATTAGGCAGAAAAAAATGCTTGTGGGGATTCGGTTCCTCAAAACTGACTTAGTTAACAGAGCCAAGCAAGAGCTACAAATCTACTTTATTCTTAATGACATTAGACCAAACCTTTCATTGCCATTTCTTTCTCCTTGGATTTCCAGCTGACATCTCAAATTTAGTAATTTAAATTGAGCTCATCTCTATTCTTTCCCTCCCCCACAACATGTACCAAATTTTACAAAATTAAACTCTGGTTTCATTTTCCCAATCATTCAGGCATGAAATCTTGGATGCATTTTTTACTTCTCCCTTTTCCTTTCCACTCATATTTAGCAAAAATTTACTAAGTTGATTTATACTTCATGACGTTGATTTATAAGGTTCTCTTGCATCACTCCCTTTCTAGCCCTACGGGTACCACTGTGATGGTGTCTGGCTTACATAATCTTCAGGTTCTCTCCCCACCAAGAAAACCTGATTTTTTCTGCAGTGCCGTATTACCTCACTCAGCTGAGATCTTCTTTGTTCTCAATTTCATAAGCCACCTCAGCTAGACTATTTTTTTTCAAGTCCCAATTAGTCATGTCACCCCCTCCTCAGAAATCTTGCTATCTTCAATTGCTTATAGAATACATTTCAAACTTTTTTTTACATACTTATTGAGACAGGATCTTATTATGTTGCCCAGACTGACATTAAACTCCTGGGCGCAAATGATCTTTATACCTTAGCTTCCTGAATAGCTAGGACTATAGTAATGTATTGCCACACCTGAATTAAATTTAAACCTTTAAATTTTTTTAAATTTATCATCATATTTTTATTTTTAATTTTTTGCTGTTACTGGAGATTGAACCCAGGGCCTTGAACATGCTAGGTAATGCTTTACCCCTGAGCTACAACCCCAGACCCTTTATTTTGAGTCAGGATCTCACTAAGATGCCCAAGCTGGTCTTGAACTTGCCATCCTTAGCCTCCTCATCCTCTGCCTCAGTCTCCCCATTCTCCCTGGGATAGTGTTAAATAGGCATATACCACTTGTCATGAATTCATTCCTCCCTCCTTCCCTTCCTTTCTCATGAATTATTTCTTGTCCATTCATTCATCTCAACACATCTCTAAACTCCTCATTTGGCAATGTTGTGTTGTAGATTATCTTGCGTCCTCAAATAGACTTGAAGGGGTTTTTTTGTTTGTTTTTTTGATGGTACTGGGTTTGGAACCCAGAGGCCTTCTACCTCTGGGCTATACTCCCAGACCTATTTTATATATTTTTTTGGAAACAGGGTCTCACTAAGTTGCTGAGAGCCTCACTAAGTAGCTGAGGCTGGCTTTGAACATGCGCGATCCTCCTGACTCAGCCTCCCAAGCGCAGGGATTACAAGCGTGCACCACCACACCCGGCAACTTGAAGGTTTTTGAAGGCAGATACTTCTTTGTATCTCCTACATCTACAACATTAATTGGTACTTGTTGGGTAAATGACAAATTAAATATTAATGCATTAAGCTATTCTCCTAGCAGAGCATGGGGGCACACTGGTAATCCCAGTACTTTGGAGGCTAAGGCAAGAGGATTGTAGGTTCAAGGCCAGCCTCAGCAACTTAGGAAAACCTTCATCAACATAGTGAGACCCTGTGTCAAAATAAAAAGGGCTAGGAATGTAGCTTGAACACAGAATGCCCCTGGGTTAAATTCCAAGTACCCAAAACAAAAATGTTTTCATACAGTGAAACTCTAAAACACTTTTGTACACAGAATTATGGGGAATATCGTGCTACTTTAAGGCAATTGTTTATGGGGTTCTTTCACTAGGGTTTTTACTTCTGATTAGAACACTATTTAAGGTCAAGCACTCTCACAAAAAGCGTATTGGACTTTACAACTTCCTCCCTCATCTTCTTATCCTCTTTCAATCTTTAAAAGTGTTCCACATAGCAGGTATTCATATTCCACTTTGATCTGCTATTATACTTTTTTGATCTCCTCAGTGCAGCAAGTCCTTGCCTTACAATGCCATTGGAATTCATTCTCTTGCAGACTGAAGGGACCTCAATTCCTTGGCCTTTAAATTCTAACTTATTTGCCAGGTCTTAGAGGCTCCATAATTGTTTTATTTTAAGTCACATGCCTCCCACTCTCTTCCATTATATATCAAACTTCTCTAAACTTCCTTGTATTCTTAAAAATATTACATCTGAAATATGCCAATATGGCTAAGCCCTTAAGGTAGGGGCTCTCTAGGTCTTGTATCACACACAACAAGTTAGTGTTTCAAATAAGAAAGGCTTATGTAAAATCCATGACTGTGGTTGTGTGTGTGTGTGTATGTGTGTGTGTGTGTGTGTGTGAGAGAGAGAGAGGGGGGGATGAAAAACAAAATAAGAATGGAGAGGGGATGGAGAGACTGATTTGTATTAGTGTGTGTCTATATTTAAGTGTTAAACACTGAAAGATGTAGTGTTTTGTGTTATGACTGTGTAGGTAATACAAGTATGCTGTTTGACATAATTCCAGTAAGAAAAGGTTCAGCGTTGTCCCTATCACTAGCAGGACTCATGAATAATACAGTTTGTGACCTGATGACAGTGAACTTATAAAGGTATATTTATCAACCACACAATATGTGTATATAGATAGAAATTTCTGCCACTAAATTGTTATGTTCAATAAATAATTACACTGAGTAAATAGGATTCATAATTTAAAAAGTAAGACCATATAGTATTAGTATTTCATAAACTACCCACTCACATTTCAACTATTCATTTTCTACTCAGCCCTTGTTATTACTACTTATTAATTTTGTCTCCCACCTGTAAACTATAGTGGCTTATGT
This sequence comes from Muscardinus avellanarius, assembly GCF_963383645.1. NCBI lineage: Eukaryota > Metazoa > Chordata > Mammalia > Rodentia > Gliridae > Muscardinus > Muscardinus avellanarius. The sequence goes on from NC_137792.1 coordinate 108,635,992, forward strand.
GTTTTGGGTTGATTTTGGAGATTTTCATTGTCTTAGAGGTTGTGGAAAGTGTGATGAAATGAGTTAACTTTACCAATTATCACTTTTTAGTGTCCTTATTTGTAAGACAGGAAGAGATAATACCTTACCTGTCTCCTTATCAATGTTTTTCTAAAGATCAAATACAAATATATGTGAAAAGTATAAAGATGTATAGCTGTTTCTTATAGGACTTACTGATAAACCTGTCTCTCTGTCTCCTTAATTGCATTAAAAAATTAAACTGTTATGTGAGATTATCATTGTTAATTTTGGATAAATTGCTATAATGCTAGATGTCAACCACTAAGCCAAGCATGGGAAGGAGGGATGGGGAGGGAACGGGGTGGGGATCAGGTAGGGGCTAACTGGGCGATGTGTGCATGTATATCTACAAAATTTTTTTATCCCATTATGATGTATGAATACAGTGCACCAATAAAAAAATTAAAAAAATTATTATAATTATTACCTTATATTTTCCATAAAATTATTCTATTTGTTGATATAAATTCATAGCGATTGATGATAATATAGATTTCTTCAGATTACTTGCCTTTATGTTATATTTCCTTTTTGTATTTATAAATGATTTCTGTGTCTGACCATCTGACAGTGTTATGGTTTGGTTATAGAATATACCCTGAAGAGCTCATGTATTGATCTTGAGGTGACAAAATGGAATCATGAAGGTTGAAATTTTATCAGTGGATGAATCCATTGTAATGAATTTATTGGGTGGTAACCTAGGAAGGTAGAGTGTGACTAAAGGGGGTATGTCACTGGGAGTGTGGCCTTGGGTACAATAGATAAGTCCATGAATTCCTTTCATGAGCCTTCTATTGCTTCCTGTCTCTGAGAGCAAACACTTGTTCTTTGTCTCTTCTCCTCCTCATGCCATGCCCCGAGCTCTGCAGACTTCATCAGGTCTAAGAAAAAGCAAATACCTGAAATCTCCAGAACTGTGAGCAAGTAAATCTTCCTTCAAGTTGGTCACAGCAGTGAAAATGCTGACTGAAATAGTTTCTTTCTATGTGTGGTAAAAGAAGAACTAGAATAGAAATTAGAAGACAGTGGTACTGGTACCAGTTTTAAGCTTAGTTTCCTCCCTAGTTAAGTTATGTCACCTTAGGTCACTTAATCTTTTGGGCTCTCAGTTGCCTTGTCTGTAAAACATTGAATATTGCAGTTGGTGACCTAGAAATTCTCTTTTAACATTAGCAATTTTTCCACTGCAGTTAAATAGAAGCCCTTTTTGCTTTTTTCCATATATGTTCCTATATCCCCTCCTCATATGAAGAATCACTGGCTTAATTAATACAGTCCAAATTCAAAAGTTAAGATATCAGTGTTGATTTGCCAGGATTATGTATTATTTCTAATAAAAACTCTGTTATAGATAAATTGGTTTTCTTATTGCATATTCTTACCTTCATTGTCACATGTCATTTCTCCGGTTAAACTCCTCTTTTAATGATAAAATATTCCTCATCTTTAAAGACAACCTTAAATGTCATGCTTTGTCTGTGAAGCCTTCCTGATCATTTGGCCATTAGTGACTTTTTTCTATTTCCTCTGAACTAAATCTGCATTTATGAC